>NW_003852447.1:1155296-1156669 GCF_000181295.1 Otolemur garnettii
GTTGAACCCAACAGAGAGCTCCCTCCTCATGAGGTCAACCTGCTTGCCCATGTTTATTACCCCATGGTGATGATATTACTATCAAGGTAAAAAAAACCAAAGGCTAAGAACAACCCCTCCATCTCAAAGCATCCCTTGAACCACCTATGGTTCAAAGCTTTTACTGGCTGCAGTAAGGGGCACTGTTGGTTGAGCAAAGATAAACAATGCATTTCAAAACTGGTTTGAGAGCTCCCTGACATGTCATGGGGGCTCCAGCAGCTCACAACTCATTAGCACAATGACCAGGAGGTCAGGAAATTGAAAAAAATAAATCTTGAATAGAAATGTCACAGCCACTTCCCCTCTCCCCCCCAAAAAAAAACATTAGAAAAGGCCAGTGGAAGCAGGTGTTTGCCTTCTGAAGAACAGCTTCCAAGGAAGTCAGAACCCAGGGGCTGAGTAATCTCTCCCGAGACTCAGTGACCTGCAGGGGAGGCACAGATCCAACGTCCTGGCCTGGAGGTAAAGGGCAAGGATGTTAAGTAATTCACCGGAATGACAGGTACAGCTACTGCCCAGACAGCAATCTGCTCTAATCAGACCTTCCTTTATCATCCCTTATGTTACAGGGGTGAGATCATGAGCACAAAACAAAGGAAATTAGGAGAAAATATTTTCAATCAAGAAGCACCCAGTGAAGCATGTAATTAAGTGGAAAACTGTCAGTGATTGCTTATTGTATCTGCACAGGACAAGACATTGGTTTAATGGCTTTATATAAATGAGAAAAGACAATTGGTAATTGTCTTAGTACAACAGTACACAATGTAGAAAAGATACTTCTGGAGGCAGCGGGGCATTGAGTATTGTTAGGGGCCTACGGCAGCCCCACACCAACCCTCCTCTTCCTCCTCCCCACCTGGAACAAAAGACCACAAAGGGCCGAGCTACCCCTGTCCCAAAACTTCACTCCAAATGTCTTAGCCCACCAGACTCCTCCAGGAAGCACTGGAACTCTTCCACCGACTACGGTCCCATATAAAAGAAGTCTTCAACTGCCCTCAGCACAAACAGATCTTTGGCTCTGCCCAGATGGGTCTCTGTCCCTTTCGTTAAACCTGGCCTGAACCCCTGGATTCTCTGGTCTCTTTCTTCTTAGCACCAACCTTTCAAGTACCATCTCAGGAGTGCTGGGCACTGAAGGAATATACATACAATTGATGAGAAATTATTCCTCAAATATTAAATATATTTTAAAGCAACAATGAAAATTTCCAGAATTAAATAATTGGCTAACCTTTGCTGGGCATAGTGGTTCATGTCTGTAATCCAGCACTTTTAGAAGTCAAGGCAGGCAGATTACTTGAAGCCAGGAGTTCAAGACCAACCTA
>NW_003852447.1:1157313-1185181 GCF_000181295.1 Otolemur garnettii
AGAGCCAGAAAGTAACCATACTGAGGTGACATCACAATACAACTTCCTGTTACAACCTAAGAAGCAGTGATGAAATAGTGAAGGAGAATTTTGGGAAGTCAGTCGCAGCAGACCCACATGAACAAGGACCCCGCATGCGGCGTGCAGTTTCTGGCCACTCACCTCCCACTACTCCAAGATTCCACCTGTATTGATTTGACTCCACACCATAATTAACTGGAAATGGCTGTATTAGGCATCAATTTCTATAGAATAACATACTGCTCGAGTAGGTCCCCTTTCTTTACAATATGAATCAATTTCATAGCAAACAAGCAGAGAACCAACCAATCGGGAGACAGAAAAGATTCTTTAAGACAGACATAACTGTTAAGTTATTCTTCACCCCTTAATTTCACCCCTCAACTTTTCCTATGTCTTTGCCATGGGATGGAGAGAAGTAATACTCATTGGACAAATATTTTATTTACTATTACTTCGTGTGAGACACCTTGGCCAGTACACAGATGAAACACAGTGTCCCCTAAAAAGGATTTATACTCTATAAGAAAAATGAGGCTCAGCTTCCTGAAAAATTTTGTCTTCTGGCTTCCGTAACATCATCGTATTATTCTGTTTTCACGTTTCTGCATTAATGAGTGTCTTTCATTATCTTCTTCCAATATTTTGCCTTGGAAGTTATCCATGAGGCTCGGGAGCAGTGACTCACACCTGTAATCCTAGCACACTGGAAGGCCGAGGTGGGTGGATTGCCTGAGCTCACAGGTTCGAGACCAGCCTGAGCCAGAGTGAGACCTTGTCTCTAAAAAAGTAGCCAGGCAGTGTGGGAGCCTATAGTTCCAGCTACTCAGGAGGCTGAGGCAGGAAAATTACTTGAGCCCAAGAGTTTGAAGTTACTGTGAGCTATCACACTATGGCACTCTACCAAAGGTGACAAGGTGAGACTCTGTCTCAGAAAAAAAAAGAAAGAAAGAAAAAGAAGAAGCTATCCATGAGGGAACATCTTTCAAGACCTTAAACATCATTTTTTTTTTTTTTTTAGTTTATTTACCAATGTAGAATACCAGAGCCCAGCTGTATTAAATTCCAGGTTAATGCCGTTGTATTCCCTACTTCCAGTGTATTTCAAACCACTTCTACTTGAATGTCCCAAAGGCATCTCCCCTTCCAAAATGTCTAACATGGAAATTATTGTCCTGTTCCTTCTGTTCCTTTCCCTCTCAGGGGTGCCCAACTTTTTTTCACCTACATGCTGAAAGAATAAGAGTTTCTTGAGCCACACATTAAATGCACAAAGACTAAAGAAAATTGGTGAGGAAAACAAAACAGATCTGTTTGTAATTTTCCCTATATCTGATAAAACAGATAAGCAAAACAGTCCGCGAATAATCCACATGTGGCCCGGGCTACAGGTTAAGCACCTTACTCTCTCAGCTTTGGTTTTTTCTAGGGGTAAACCCTGAGACAAGGATTCCAGGGCAAATAGCTTATTTGGACGATGATCCAGAAGAGACTACAAAGGAAGGCCCGCAGAAAGGTTTCGCTATCAGACAAGTTCCCATGACGGAGCTGAATCCTACTGAGGAACTTTGGGAAGAGAAGGCAAACCTCAGATAAACCCCCGCGGTGGGGCACAGTGCCAAGGTATCCACCCACAGCTCCTGCTGAACCAGGCTTGAGGGCTGTGCTAATCCCTAGCACTGTCCGTCTCTGCCCCTCAGGTGCGGGAAATGCCCGCCAGCTGTCAGGAGCCACACAGCAGACATGGGAGGGACACAGCAAGGTCTGCCTGACTGTGCTGCGTCTTGGTCAGTGGTACCACAGCTAGAACCTCAGAACTGCCCATGACCTCTCCCTCATCCTCACTCTCCACGTTTACTCAGACACCAAATCCCATTGACTTTATGCCCACCATAGTGTTAAGTTTTGTTTGGCCTTCTCAATCCTTTTGCTATGGCCTTAATTCGGCACATCAATGCCTCTCCTAAAATACTGCCATAAAAGGATTTTATCTGCTTTTTGCCAAGCTGCTGATAGAGTCATCCATCTTTATACTACCCCAGAAGAATAATAAAAGGAATAAGTACCAATATGTACTGAATTTTCCCTTTTTCTGCACCCGGCACTGGACTGAACACATTATGTGCATTATCTTATTTAATCCACATGAATTTCTATGACAAGTAATGGTTTTTACCCCCATTGTACAGATGAGGTCACTGAGGCTTAAAGAAGCTGATAAGGTCAGAGGTAATAAGGCTATAGAGGGTATCATATCCTGACAGTCTGACCCCAGAACTTTGGTATTTAATAATCACAAGATAGTGCCATTGTACTCAGTCACCTACTTAAACTGCAGATTCAAGTATGTCACTTCTCTGATGAAAAGCCCAGCTCCATCCATGTTTTCCTGACTTTAATGATTAAAGTCTTAACTTTTAAGCATCAGGGCACCACGTCCTATATAGGCCTCAGGTTCCCTTCCTAGCTTATCATTCTCCACCTGTGCTCATATATTAGTTAATAAACTTGAGCCACAAGGGACAGGAAGCTGTGTGTTTGATTAAAACATAGGGTGCTTTGAGGAGAGTCACAGAAGATAAGCCCATGTTCATAACACAGGGGCCTTTGAAAAGAGGCCTAGATCAATGAAGCCATATATCCCTCCAGGAGGCAGCCACCTGCCTCAGCCATCAATATTTCTGAAAACGCAGTCCGGACTTTCAACCTCATGCCAGTCAGGAACAGCCTAAACCAGCTGGGAGGCAGGCCGACCTACTAACCTGTTGACCGAGCGCTCACGTCTGCCAGCCGGTGCCGTCTGGCTTCCAGCTGCCCCCTGCCTCGCGAGCCTACGCCTGCCTGAACCCTGCCCTTCTTTTTCTGGCCATACTAACTCTTTCCTCCTCTGCTAGATCTTTGCCTGATGACCACATCACTCTTCTGCTCTGAACTTGAAAAGGACTCAGTGCCTTGCCTTCATATGAAGTCATTTCATTTACCCCAATAGTAGAGCACAACTATCTAAGGGGATAGAGACATCTTATATTTCACAAATTCCCTCCATGTAATAGACAGTTGAATGAATCAGCTAGATGGCAGGCATATCAAGAATCTGCCCCAGCCTACAGTATTGTCAATCCGAATGTTCTCACGTTGTGATGTATGTTACCCTATAGTAAACTGCACATCTCACTGTTGAGAGAATATTAAATCCTGAAGGTTAACTCAGGTCTAATTAATAATAAGCAATAGGCTGTATTTCATATATGAAAGTGACCCACTATCAGCAAAGCAAATATTGTGAAAGTTAAACATTCACAGGGCTGGGCTTTATCAGATTGAATGGTGTTATGGGTGGTTAATATTGCACAGGACAATTCTGTCATCCCTTTAACAGGGCACTAATCACCCACCACGCCCCCCACCAGTTTCCTCCGCTCCACCCCTCTGTATTATCTTTCAGGTTACCACTTTGGAAATAGATATAGTACATGAGGCCTCTTTCCCTGACAAAAGTAAAGATTACCAGTAGGTAAATAAAAAAAATTACTTGTCACAAAAGCATTCATTTCCCGGTGCATACACAAAGAGATCTGCCCTCTATTCATGCTATTAACACCTTCATATGAGGTGATTAAAACTTTCTCCCTACAGGAAAGAGATGGATATGGAATTCTGTTTTCAAAATAGAGTCAACATCTTATTCCTCACGTGGCCGGGAGAATTATCTTACCATAGAAAGCATATATTTCTACTATGAAATGCTATGCAGTGCAGAGAAGGGGAGAGATTTGTATCTCCAATCTACAGATGGAGAGAGAGCAGCCTTCCTGCCCAGCAGAGAGCTTCACAGACGAGTAAAAGGAAGAAGCTTTTGGTGATCAACTCACAGTAAAACATGGCAACCGAATTAAATCGACTCCAGGTTTCCTTGATTCGAAGTCAATCTTCGAGAAAATTCTGCTAAATTTAGACGATAGCTCTATTTCTCCTGGGATGTTGCTGCTAACATAAAATCAAATACCAAAAGGCACACTTTGTTAACCATAATAAGTGATTCTCTTTTAAATTATCCATGTACAAGAATACCACCCTACTTTACTTAGTGTATTCCTTGTTAATACCTGTTAATACCCACATTACGTAATTTTGATTACCATAAAAATTACATGTCATGGTGGAGCAGATTTTGCTGCATTTTACATACACAGTATTAGGAAACTGAAGTACAAGGAGATTAATGTGACTTTTCCTGAGTGCATAGCCATATTGTGAGCTTTAATTCAGAGAATCTAGCTTCAAGTCAGGGAATAAAATCACTATAAAACATAGAATCATATTGGTTCTTAGAAAAAAGATTTTTCCTCAAAGAATCTCCAATTTAAAAAAAAAAAGATTTTTCTGTTTATTTTAGTTTTTCATAATAGTACTTTTTATTATTCCTAATTTTATCCTAATGATAAAGTATGTAGTTGAAAAAAGATGTATTTTTGAAATTTAATTATTATTAAATAAATTTAATAATAATCATCTTAGCTTTAAACTCCATATATTCATGAAGATGAAAAAGTGAAGAGGAAGCAGGTGTAAAACTGTGCTAAGTAACTGTTTTATAGGCGTGTGTCAAATACAGACTGAAAAATTATTTTGAAAAACTATCCAGTAAGAGAAAGAGGGGTACTTCCCAACAGTGAGAGAGATTAAAGTAAATAAATCATAGTTTATGGAGAAAAAAACTATTTAGAAATACTAAATATTGAACAATATATTTACAAACAAATTTGTTTTATTTTAATTTTTTTTTTTTTTTTTGTAGTTTTTTTGGCCAGGGCCAGGTTTGAACCCACCACCTCCGGCATATGGGGCCAGCGCCCTCGTCCTTTGAGCCACAGGCACCGCCCATGTTTTATTTTAATTTTTATCAACAAATATTTGTTTTTAAATAGAAATAAATTTCTTTCATGATTTAGCAAACTTTATTTCTAAGAACCTAAGAAAACATCATCAATGTACAACAGTGATTGAAAAAGACTGGAAACCTCTATTCATGTGACTATCATGCAGCCTGACTGTGGAAACCATAGGATGTACCTAGTAGGCCTCCAATTGTGGAAACGTAATTGGACCAAGCGCACACCTGGCTGCTGCATTTTAAAATTCATTGTTGCATTTCCACCAAGGCCATACCTCTGAAGGTCTGTGCCCAGCTAATGACCCAGGAGATAAGATTCTACGGCAGACACATTCCCTGTCAGACTGAAATGGGGTGTGATGGCTTTCCCAGTCGTATCTGGCTCCTTTCCTGTTCTCCTTCACACTGGCAATTCCAACAAAATCCTCCTAGGTTTAATAACATTTTGACACCTGCTTCTGGAAAGACCCATACTAAAATACAGAAAAGCATGTTTTATAAAGATAACTTAATGTCATGCTTTAATTTCAAATTAAATGCTCATGAAATACTAGATGTTTAAAAAGCAAGATGCAAACTGGATGCACAAAATGAGCTAGAGATTGTGATAAAAGAAAACAACACAGATAACAGAATGAATGAAAATATACCAAACTGTTAAAAATGCTTATCTTTGGGTAGCGATCTTACAGGTAGTTTAAATTTTCATATATATATATTTCTCTGGGTATTGTAAGTTTCCAAAAATGAGATTACTTTACTTTGTATTTTAAAACATATCTAAGCATCACAGCTTAACACATTATAAGTTGAAAAGTAGACAAAATAGAATTTGGCTAAGCATATGAAGCATTTAAATTGAGACACATGATGCTTTCCTAAAATAATTGAGGGTGCCTTGTGTGTTGGTTTATTTTAACTTAGAACTCCAAGGAGAAACATAGGCTTCTTGATTCATCGGTATGTTGATGAATTTGAATATGTGAGTTGAAACCGCTATCTTAACAATGGGTAGATATAAACTCTTTTTTGCACGCTTATGAAAAAATGCCACTACTGGGAGAATCTCTAAGACTTGGGGCTGGTTCTCACACCTGTAATTCCAAACTTTCCAAGCACTTTGGAAGGCCAAGGCAGAAGGATCGCTTGAGACCAGGAATTAGAGATCAACCTGAGCAATTGTGAGACATCTGTAATTTTAAAGTAATTTAAAAGTAATTTAAAAATGAGCCTGCATGGTAGTACACACCTGAGTCTTAACTATTCCAAAGGCTGAGGCCAGAGGATTGCTTGAGCCCAGGAGTTTGAGTTTGCTGTGAGCTATAATGATGCCACTTCACTCTAGCCTGGACAACAGACTAGTGTCAAAAAGCAAACAAACAAATGACCCGGGAGTCCCATGATCCCTTTTAAGAGCAAAGAAGCTCAGCTCTTGATTTGATTTAGTTTATAGCAAAATAAAATCTTTTAGGAGGCAAAGAGAGACAGAAGAGTGCTTTTTGTTTGGGGTGGGGCAGGTACACCAAATACATTTTTGCTTTTTTGCCAACTTTGATACCTTGGTTTAGTTGAAAAGGATTCCAAGGAAGCCTCTGATATAGCTGGAAAGGTTGACATGATCAATGAATCATATCTACCTAAATGTGGAAGGAAAATATTTTTCATCTCCGGGGTCTGGGGTAACAGGATCTACAACGCACCAGCAATGTAGTAGTTGTTCTGTTAACATATTGTAACTTCCATGTAAAAACCACACTTAAGTTCCTAACTTCCTATGTTGATCAAAAACATTATGCTCTCATGTTTTATTGAAAGTGTGTTGATTTTGAGGCTGTTTTATAACACAGACCGAGGTAGGTAACAGTTGATATGAAGTAGGACATTATTGGTGGTAACCCATAAGTAACCTGAGAATCACAAACATGTGGGCAATAATGAGCTATATTTTAGGGATTGATCTTTTTAACAGAGGGGGGAGTTGTTCATATACTATTTAAGTTTAGTAAAAATACTTTCCATATTTGCACATTTTATGATGTCAATTGTCATGCTGTAGTACCATTTGAATTTCTTAAAATATAATTTGTATATAGTTTTGCTACTTTGAAATCAAACGTGTTCCTGTATTATGATTTCAAAAGAATACCACTACCGCCCAGGGACACAGAGTGGGTGTATCTTTTGACTGTTGAGAATGGAATCTAGATGCACAGAAGGAGAAGTCAGGATGGTGTCAAGGTCGCTAACCACGGCGCAGAGTCAGCTGGGGGCCTTCCCGGTGCCGCCTCCTGGCCCTCACTCTCTATCTTCTCAATCAAAATCACCGGGGGCAAGGTTCCAGAAGTCTATGCTTTTAACAATTACACGAAGTGATGCTTTATGCATGAGAATTTGAGAACCACTGACCTAATTTTTGAGGGGACTTTGCCACTCATTCCAGAGTATCCTTCCCGCTGCTGCCCCCCACTTTACCCTCACTGAAAAACACCAACAGGGCCTAGATTATTCCCTTTCCCAAACCAAATTTTCTATATCAACTTCTGAGAAATGATGCTTGCTTACTCCTAACCCTGAATATTAATAACCCTCCCAAGAGATGCCATTAATATGCTCCACAAAATGTGGGAAAATGCTTCTGGCAGCTTTAATTAAAATTACAAGTTCCTCTACTTTTACATCTTCCTACAATGACCTATACTCTCTTGGAAATTGAAGCATCTTTCACAATAAATGTAAAAATGGCCTTGGCAGCATTTCAATTATCATAATTTATATCAATCTGATTTTAAAAGAGTAGGACTAGCCATACCAGTGGGTAACAGTTGACTGCACAAAATGCTTCCCCTATAGCAAGCCCTGCATACTTCATGTTGGGCTTTGTTTTGTATGTCTGCACTGGTATTTGTATGTCTGCACTATTGAAGTTTAAACCACATCCTTCGCATAGGTACTGAAGTGCTTCACTCCACACAAGCACTGTCCTCCCATATCTTGTGCCTCCTCTTACTCCCATGAGCAAAAGATGGATTTGAAGGAAGCCTTTCCTTTTTTGGAGTCACATTTGAAATATGAATAATTCCACATGACTTCACGTCAGCAAGTCCAAAGGAAGAGCCCTAAAAAGAATGTATCAATTAAGATGATTTATGGCATTGACCATTCATTTTTGGCCGAGGTAGAAAAACGCATCTCATGAGAAATGCATACCTAGTGCGGTTGCCATAACAGCAGGTGCACCTGCTTCAGCGCAGTGCTGTCTCTCCCTTCCATTGTGAGCCCTGTGCATTTACTACTGGCCACTGCAGTGGGTGCAATTTTTCGTTCTCTGACAGTGAAAAATTTTATTTAAAGTTTTGAACATATACTAGCTCTGGTAAGAAGACAGATGGCTCCATAAAATATGCAATAAAGAAGTCTCTAGGGTTTTTTGAAAGTTAAAAAATGTGAAAACTCATTGTGGTGCCATTTGGCCCCTGAGGTTGTGAGTCTGTCAGCATTTTGATTCCTGACTTCTGCATTTTTAAATTCTGTTTGGGCAATACTAGTGTCCTTCATCATGAAAAGGAAAGCTTTCTCCAAAAAACTATTGTTTTCCAAAAAAAAAAAAAAATGTATTCGTGTGGAAATGGCACAAAAAGTTTTTGTTTTATACCTTAAACAAGATAAAGTGCTTCTTTAAATTTTTTTTTTTTGCCTTGAATATTGTGTACATCAGTGGAGATTATGTATTTAACACATTCATTTTAATCAGGAAATTAAACACTTAAACACTTCACTAACCAGATTTGCATCTAGCAGCTCTGATAAATGAACTCTAAGTTACCTTCAGAAATTGTTCATTAGACTTACATCTAGTTTTCAGGCCAGAAGATGGAACTATAGACAGAATTAACATCTGGAATGGAGGTCTGTTGTGAGACTTAGAATTCCTATTGTGACTCTCACATTAACAAGCCATGTGATCCTAGGCAAGACTGTGGGTCAGTCCCACCAAGACGTCTTCCAGCCCTCGGGGGATGAAATGCTTCTTAGAAACATATCTAGCCCACAGGTAACATTAGAAAGTCCTTGGTCTTCATCCTTGACCAATTCCTCACCACTGTTGGGTAATATTTTTATACTAGTCTACAGAGGTAAATATTTAAGAGTTTAAATTAAAAGAGAAAGATGAGTTATAAACTGAATAAGATGTCAAAGAAGTTCTTAGTCAGAAATGTGACATTGATTATTCCGATGTGTGAAGATCATTGTCTTCTGCCATTAAGGCTGAGGCCTATTACACTCCTGGTAGGGTGCAGGCTCCATGGACATTTCAGATAGCTCTGTATCTCCTGTGTTAAATTAGGCTCCTGTGATTTTTTTTTTTAATCCATTAGCCATTTAATTAGGTTCTTTTTAAGAAATTTAAAACAC
Organism: Otolemur garnettii; assembly: GCF_000181295.1. NCBI lineage: Eukaryota > Metazoa > Chordata > Mammalia > Primates > Galagidae > Otolemur > Otolemur garnettii. Next base: position 1,166,642 of record NW_003852447.1, read on the forward strand.
CATTTTATGAGGGTAAGCTCCATTTGTCAGAGCAAACACGGATCGCAGGTAGCCTTGGAGCTGAGGAATAGCCTTGATTTTCGGTAAAATTTGCGAGTCCACAGCTTTTTGATCAACCTCGTGCTGTTCTGTTATCTCCTATTTCTCTTTTTCTGTGAAGATCTCACTTTCTTAGTGTCTGGGCTTCTGGAGCTGCTTCTTCTTGAAATAAGCATCAGTAAGATGCTTCGGGATTTTAACATTACTGATGTCAATTTTTGTGGTGGTGGTGATGACAAATTTCTGGTGTGCCCTTCGTAAAGGAACTCGATTGAGGGACAGAGGTCCAGTCACAAGTAGCAAGCCACTGCCCAGTTGCTTTAGGAAAACCACTCTCTTGCCTCTGTGGCGCCCAGTGAGGATAATTAGAACGGTCCCAGGTGTGATGCTAGATCGCAGTTTTCTCACATGCTGACTAAATGGGTTTTTGCCCTGGCTCAATAGCTTTTGAGGCGCATCTTCGGTGGGATAGTATCTAGGCATTTTGCGAAGTTTAACCACCCGAGTACCACCATTCTTGTCCCCACCAACTGGTTTTGTAACAGTGGCAAGGACCTTCGCCTTCTTCTTCTTTTCAATCTTGGATTTAGCTGCTGTGTATTTCCTCTTATACATCGCCTTTCTGGAATACATGATGGATCAGGAATATCTGCCTATTCCTCTGACCAGAACAGGATTTTGGCTGCAATGGGGCATCCCCTTCTTGGTCTTAGGCTTCTTCTTTTTATTAACAGATTTCTTCTCTTTAGAAACCAGTTTCTTCTCCTTAGAAACCAGTTTCTTCTCTTTAGAAACCGGCTTCTCAACTTTTTCACCCGCCATCTTGCAAGACGGGAAAGAGCCCCGTGCTTTTTCTTGAAGAGAGGCTCTATTGCTTAGCCATAGAGATCTATGACCAAAATTGTTATTATGTTCTGTGTAAAGAAAGGCAAATGATACATCATCCACACCAGCCTAGAGGATGGTCCATTCATCTTTTTATTACAGTGCCACATACATGATATACCTGCCATGTTAGACACCCAAGAAGGGTTTCATGAGTGAATGAGTGGATTAATGAATGAACAAGCAAATGCACAAACCTATGCTGGGCACTGAGCCTGACTGAAGTCACAAGGATAATCAGAAGCCTCAGTTTCTCAAATGAACCCATGATCTCCCGCTTGCCCAGGGTTGGTAAATGACACTCCTCTGCTTTTCTTTCCGCTAGATGGAGTGCTTCTTATTACTGCCCATGGCCAATTAACTCCAATGGAAAAAGGAAATCCATCATAACATTCATTTTTCTAATGGGAAAGTTAGATGCAATCTTCTCTGAAATAAAGATGCATGACACAGGACTTACTGGAATAGAGTTGAAAAGGAGAACACTATTCTTCAGATAGCAAATTTGGGTTACAGGAGCGAGTACCAAGCCAGAGACACTTGCCCATCAGGCCACAAGCCAAGGCCCTTGGGTCTCAGGTCTGCCCATATTTTTGAGAGCCCATTAACCGTGATTATTTTGTCCCCTGCTTAGAACTCAAGGATACAGGTGCCTTTGGTTCATGGACCACAGCTGCTCCTTTCACACTGGCCCCATTCCAACCAGCAGCTGGGCTTTCTCTGCTGCCATCGCTGGTGCTTTGTCTTCCTCACTGCATTCCAGGCTGGCCTCACCAACAGGGCTCTTGCAGCTGCCTTCACATATGTCTATCTCTGTACACTCTTCCAACAGCCTCACGTCATCATGCACAGAGCCAGGATGCTGCCTTCCCAACACAGGACCATTTTTAGAGTCACATCCAGACCAAGAAGGAACCTGATGCTTCTTTGAGGAGGTCCTACAACTTGAGCTTCGGGATGGCCATGTAGAATACACAAGGCACTTCTACTTGTCTTTTGATGCTTCTCCTCTGTGTATACTATCTTCAAAAAATTAAAGCACTATTTCCATGGCAGTGGTCCCTGAAATATGGGCCCTGAGGAAAAGTATTCTTATACTCCAACTGATTTGAGGCCTGAGGGATACAGCTCTTTAAAGAACCAAATGTGGTCAAGGACCACAGGTTTTAGCTTTGGGACTCACACCAGAATTTCATGGATCTGACAAAGAGACACTTTTGTTATTCCTATGATATTCAAGGATACTCACCTTACTTAGGCTAATTCTCCAGGGTGGGGTACCTGTCTACTGACTTCACCTTAGCCTAGTCTACCTTACAACCTGCCTAAGTCATTCAATAACTGTCATTTATGTATTTTATGCCTATATTATGTTATGTCTTAGGAATAATAAAAGTTCCTTCCCTAAAGGCCTTGTAATCTAACAGCACACAAAGATAATTATGGTTTTAAAAAGTCCATTCTAATAAAATGTGTTTCATTAGTTAATAGTGCTCTAAAACACATTGGTCATTGTCATAAAGCAAGAGAAATAAATGAGGCAAAAAATGGAAAGAAAAAGGCAAAATTATTATTATTTGAAAATGATGTGGTTATATAACCATAAACCCAACAAAGGCAAAAAACTATTAGACACAGTGAGATAATTCAGTAAAATACATGATTACAGAATTAATTTTCCAAATAGGTTACTTTCCTATATGCACATAGTAACTAGTAAGAAAATACAATGAAAAAATAAAATATTTAAAATAAACATAAGAATTATGTTGGATTTAGGGTGGTGCCTGTGGCTCAAGGAGTAGGGTGCTGGCCCCATATACCAGGGGTAGCAGGTTCAAGCCCAGCCCCCACCAAAACTGCAAAAAATAAACAAAAAAAGAATTATGTTGGGTTTATATGAAGAATTTTTTTTAATTCTAAGGGATATAATACAAGATGAATAAATAAAAATATATACCTATTCTTGAACAAGCAAAATGAATACTATAAAGACATAAATCTAAAATAACCTACATAACCAATGCGCTACTGTAAAAAAAAATTACCATGTTTAATTAGTAATTTGCCAACCTGTGAAACTCATATTTAAAAAGAAGTGGTACTGACACAGGAATAAACTAACAGACCAATGTAACAAAGATTAAAAATTGATCAAATGTATTTTTTAAATTGAGCATGTTAAAAAGAACAGCATTTAAAATTTCCCAATATCAGTTGGGAAAAGACAGATTGTTCAAAAACTATGGCCTGGCATTTGAACAAAAGTAAAAATAATGGCTTGCTATCTCACTTCTTCTACCAAAATATATTCAAAATGAATCAAAGATTCAAAACTACTAGATAATAAATACAAGGATAGAAAGTCTTGCAGAGGATTCTGCAAGACAAGTACAGTGTGTATGCATGTGGCAACAGGGGATAAGAAGAGAGCAAGAAGGTGTAAGACCTTAAGAAACAATAGTCAATAGATTAAAATACATAGATCTTAAAAAGTAGACTCCTGGTTTCAGTTATGACAAGAAAAGAGCCTAAAATTTCTCACCCCATCCTTACAATGAGTGAGAGATGAACAATCTGAAAACCAATTACGTGTTTTGGTTACTTACTGAGTTTGCAGGGCATACCGCCACCCCCAAATCTGAGGCCAATCCTGAGAGTCACAGCCAAAATCTGCCTATTTGTAGTGGAAGCCACTGGCTCTATAAACTTGTGGAAACACTCATAAGGTAATTTCAGAGAATTGGAAAGATCCCCTGTGTCTCTGGAGAAAGGAGGCCCAGAGTTTCCTTCAGTATAACAAAAACCTGCTCTTCAGAGGATAAGACTTTACCAGAACCCTGGGTCTCTAACCCCTGCTAGTCTTCCTGTCTCACCCAAGGGTATAGAGGAGAGGGGAAGAGATATACAAAAAACACACTTGTGAAGGTCCCAGGCCCACAAAAAGACTGCCATTGCTTTGTATGATTATGGAGTTCCTTCTTTCCTCTACTCCTATCTCTAAACAAATGGGGCTCTAGTATGATAATAGTGGATTACAGCCAGAAGAGCTGTGAGACACAGATTCTTTATAAGAAGTAGTACTCAGAAAGCCCAAAGTCAAGGGAAAGACAAACACAAGGACACTAGAGGAATAAGAAGGGGTTGGCACCTACAACTACAACAAACACAGCCTAAATCCAACCCGCTTTAACATAAATCCCCAAAGTAGTCCTATTCACTTTGCTTTCTATTATTCATATTGGTTTTGACCAAAAATTGCAAGGCACACCAAAAGACAGAAAATAAATAAATGAAGTCTGAGAAGACAAAGTAAGTATCAGAATCAGACTCAGATAATACACTCATCTCCTCAGGAATACAGGAATAGAGGGCATAATTCTTAACTCATTCTAGACGCCAGCGTTTCCCCAATATCAAAAGCAGATAAGATAGTATAAGAAACAAAAACTGCAAACAAATATTTCCTTTGAATCTAGACAAATAGTCTCGATAAAATAATATCAAATGAAATATGACAATGCATGAAAAGAATTAGATATGATGACCAGAAATGGGATTCCTTCCAAGTAGGCAAGGCTAGTTCAATACTTGAAAAACAATAAATATGACCCAGTATGTTAATACATTACCAATTGAAAACTATATGATGATCCCAACTGACATAGAAAAGGCATTTGTCAAGATACAACACCCATTCATGATTTAAAATTTTTTTCGACAAATTAGAAATAAAGGGGAATTTCCTCAACTTGATAAAGAACATCTACAAAAAAACTCAAGTCAGCATAATAGTGATGGTTAATGATGAATTAAATACTTGCTGCTTGCCTCACAGCCTGGAGAAGATACCTCTTTCACCACTCCCACCCATCCAATGTTATAGTGTAAGTACTAGCTAGTATAATAAAATAGGAATAAAGGAATAAAAAGGTAGACAAGAAAGAAAATTATCTCTAACTACAGATGACATGGTTGTTTATATGGAAATTCTCAAAGAATTGGCCCAAACAAACATCTGGAAATAATAAGCAAATATAGCAAGGTAACAGAATACAAGGTTAATACATATGAGAGTCCATTGCCTCCTGATGCTTCCATGACAGCAATGAATAATTGGAAGTCGAAATTAAAACCAAAATAGCATTTACAACAGAGCTCATAGGGTGATTGGTGGGATCACACCTGTGGTTCATCTTATAAGGGTGCATGTGAATCTTTCTAATTGCAGAATATAAATGTCTTAACACAATAACTAAGAAAATGACATGAAGGCTATGTTAACTAGTTTGGTGAAAATATTTCAAATTGTATATAAAAACAGCACACTGTATCCCATGATAGTACTAATGTACACAGCTATGATTTAATTGAAAAAATAAATAAATAAAATAAAATAGGTGCAACCCTAACAAAATATGTACATAACCTATATGCAGAAAACTATAAGACAGTGAGAAAAAATGAAAGAAACTCTAAATAAATAGAGCAATATTCCCTATTCATGGATTTAAAGACTCAATATTGCTAATTAGACAGTTCTCCACTTGATCTAAAGATTTAATGTGATCTCTATCAAGATATCAGAAAGCTATTTTACAGATTTTATTGAGCTGATTCTAGTTCATGTGGAAAGGTGAAATACCTGGAATAGCCAACACAATGCTGGAAAAGAACAAGGCTGGAAGAATAACACTCCCACTTCAAGACTTGTCAGAAGGCCACAGTAACCGAGGCAGCATGGTCTTGGTGAAAAGATACATAGAACAACAGAACAGAATAAAGATCCTCAAATAGATCCACACAACTATCGTCAACCAAACTTTGACAAAGGAGAGAAGGCAACTAAGTAATGGAGAAAGGACAGACCTTTCAATAAATGGCACCAGAACAATTGGAAGAAAAGACAAAACAGGAAAAGAATCTAGACACAGATTTTACATAGCGCACAAAAATTAACTCAAAATGTACCATACAACCAAACATAAAATGCAAAATTCTAACACATCTTCAAGAAAACAAAAACAGGAAAAATCCTACATTAAGTTTGGTGGTGAGTTTTGAAACACAAGACCGATAGCATGATGCACAAAAGAAAAACTTGGTAAGCTAGACTTTATTGAAATTAAAAGCATCTCCGTGAAAAATACTCTTAAGAGAATGAAAAGCTATAGAAAGAGAGGAAGTATTTGCAACACACATATGTGATTTAATATTGGTATCTAAAATAAACAACATGTTTTTAAAAATCATAACGAAGAAAATAACCCAATGAAAACATGGGCAAAAGTTCGAAACAGACAGTCTCCTCCCCCCAAAGAAAATACATCGATGGCAAGTATGTACGTGAAAAGACCCTCAAATCATTTGCCATTAGGGAATTGCAAAGTCAAAAACAATGTAATACCACCAAACACTTATTGGGATGGCTAAACCAAAAAACTGACAATACCGACAACTGACTAGGATGCTAGGATATGGGGCAACAGAAACTCTCATTCTTTCCTGGCGGTAGTGCAAAATGAACAACCACTTTGGAAGACAGAACAAGGTGATGTGTGTGGCACACTTCCTGTGTGCAGAACACAGCTACAACGTAGACTTTACCTTACAAATGCAAACAATATAACCTAACTGTATGTGCCCTCAGAGATTAAAAACAAAAAGAAACTAAACAGAGTCTTACTGTACAATTCAGCACTCATGCAACCAAGTATTTTTGCAGCTGATTTGAAAACTATGTCCATGCAAAACCTGCTTGTGAAGGTTATGGCAGTGTTTATTCACAATCACCAAAGTCTAGAAGCAAATAAAATGCTCTTAGGAGGCAAATAGATAAACTGTGGTTCACACATATAGTAGCATGGTTTTAAACAACAAAAAGAAGTGAGCTATCAAGCCACACACACCAGAAATGGATGAATCTCAAGTGAAAGAAGCTGTTCTCTAATAGAGAACATAGAAAAAGCTCTACACTGTAGGATTACAAATCTGTGATAGCCTGGCACACTAAAGAAATAGTATTGCTTCTTTTTCTGTCATCTACAAGATTTGGCATGATCTGTTTCTTGAAATTATCTTTTATTTTTATTTATAAATATTAGGTGTCTATTTTTTGAGAATTTGGAAAAAAAATAAGAAGTTAATTGATGACTCCATACTGAACTGAGTCAAAGCATTCTATCATAGACATACTCTTATTTGACAATGTGAATGGTACTTTTTTTGCATTGTTATTATTATTGCTCAATATTTTGTTGCAGTAATTGTCTGATTTCTTTTCTAAATGTATTTACCTTCATTCATCCTTTACAAGGTTTTTGTTTCTAGTCCTTATCTTAAACAGTGTTATTGTTATTAAATTTTAAGCCTTTTTGATTTTGCGAAGGCAAAAAGTGGAAACCAAATAAACACATGTATATGTAAAATAATAATAATAATAATAAAGGAAATAGTAAATAAGTGAGCATTTGTCAGAAACTCAGGGTAAGGAGTTGAACAAGGGAAGAACAGAGCGGGGTTTTTTTTCAGGGTGTGAAACTATTCTGTCTGATACTGTAATGGTGAATACAAGATATTAATACTTTTTCAAAATCCATAAAAACACATAGTACAAAAAGCACACCTCAATACATGCAAATTTTTAAAAAATTATTTAGGAGGTCAGAGGATCCCAGCAGAGAATGTGGGGTATAAAAAAGAATTAAGTATCAAATAAAAAATAAATAAATAAATAAAAAGAATCAAGTATCACACCTGTATGAAACAACCTCACAGAAAGGGGGTGGGGGAATATGTTGCTGACCTTGAACATGAATGGAGTTTGTAAAATTAGAGGTGAAAGGAACTTGAACTTAACATAAGCACTATCATCTGCTGGTAAAAGCTGTTTCCCGGTGAAGTACAGGTTAACTGTACAAAGCCTTGTACACGTACCCTGGAATTGAACAATTAAGTAAATGGAGGGCAGATGTTGGAAGTGGGAAGTGGCAGATGTTGGAAGTGGGAAGTTACAGATGAACAAGGGAAAGAAGCTGGCGTGGATTAGAGCTGGAAGCATCTGTGTGAATTCCTAACTTAGTATACATATAATTGGTTGCACGTGGAAGTATTTTTAGGCAAGTGTCTATGCATAGGTTAGAATAGACAGATGTATCTCTTTGTCCTGACAGCTGAGAGGGCCTAGTAGCAAGGAGTATATCTAGGACCCAGATCTTGGTTTTAAATATTACCTTCCAATAAAAGGAACCAGGGCTTCTGAGATAAATAAGTGATTCTAAAACTAAGGCAGAAAATATACAAGAAAAGCCTGTTGGATCTTGTCGTGCCAAAAAATAAGTAGGTGCTCAAAAAACCAAAAACCAAAAATCCTCACAATGGTGGGCATATGTAAAGGGATCTAGGATCCATATGAGAGATCTCATCACTGCACTCTGAGCAAGAGAGCTGGAACAATTCGAGCACCAAAATTAATAAAGTAATGTTACGTTATAACCCAGAATATAAAATAAATAGTATCGATTTCGATGAGTATTGAAATCTTCGCTAATATAAGCAAGTCACTGAATAAATAGATAAGTTGGGGAGACGAGACACATTTCCCATGATGAAAAGTTCCAGATAATCTATGCAGACCCTTCACCCTCAAGGAGATGGATGGAGCATAACTCTCCACTCCTTAAATGTGGCTGTGCATAGCAACTTCCTTCCAAAGAGAACACTGTCAATATGAAAGGGCCTGGGGGAGAGAAAGTTGACTGTGAAGAAATCTAGCAAACGCCCAGGCAGGAGGTCAAGGCTAACCTCAACATTGACAAGGCATGTGGACAGTCTGTACCCTGACAGGATGTAACCTATCTGGCACTTCACCTCCAGGGTGTTCCTCCCCAGAGCACATAACCTCAATCTAATCATGAGGAAACCATCAGGAAAATTACAATTGAGGAACATTCTACAAAATATCTGACCAGTATACCACAAAATTGTCAAGTTCATCAAAATAAGGAATATCTGGAAAGCCATCACAGCCAAGTGCAGCTTCAGGAAACTATGTCATGTGGAACTGAAGAGGACATTAGCTAAAAACTAAAGAACTCTGAACAAAGTACCGACTTTAATTATAATGTATCAAGATCGGTTCATTAATTTTAATAAATGCACTACATTGATATAAAATGTTTATAATAGGAGAAACTGGGTATGGCATGCATGGAAAACTCTTTGTACTGTCTTCACAATTTTCCTATAAATCTAAAGCTGTTCTAAAATAAAAAGTCTATTAAAATACTCAGTATCATTAATCATCAGAGAAATGCAAATTGAGACCATAATGAGATACCACTACTCACCTATTTGAATGGCTAAGACTGACCATATCAAGTGTTGGTGAGAATGTGAAGGAACTGGAATTTCATATCCTGCTGGAAAGAATGTGAAAGGGCACAACCACTTTGTTTTTCTTGTCTTTCTTTTTTTTTTTTAATGTTGGGGATTCACTGAGTATACAAAGAACCAGGTTACATTGACGGCATTTGTTAGGTAAAGTCCCTCCTACCGCCAAAAGGTGTGTCACACACCATGACCTCCCCACCTCCCCCTCTTTGCTCTCCTCTTCCCCCACCTCCCACCATGTACTAGGTCATTAATTGTCCTCATATCAGAATTGAGCACATAGAATTCTTGCTTCTCCAGTTTAGTGACACTTTACTAAGAAGAATGTGTTCTACTTCCATCCAGGTTAATACAAAAGATGTAAAATCTCCATCTTTTTAACAGCTGAACAGTATTCCATGGTATACATATACCATAGTTTATTAATCTACTCCTGGGTTGTTGGGCATTTAGGCTGTTTTCACATTTTAGCAATTATAAATTGAGCTGAGATAAACAGTCTAGTTCAAGTGTCCTTACGGTAAAAGGATTTTTTTTCTGGGCAGCCCTGTGGCTCAAAGGACTAGGGGGCTGGCCCCATAGACCAGAGGTGGTGGGTTCAAACCCAGCCCTGGCCAAAAAAAAGGATTTTTTTTCTTCTGGGTGGATGCTCAGTAATGTTATTGCAGGATCAAATGAGAGGTCTACTTTGAGTTCTTTGAGGGTTCTCCATACTTCCTTCAAAAAAAGTTGTGTTAGTTTGCAGTCCCACCAGCAGTGTAAAAGTGTTCCCTTCTCTCCATATCCACGCCAGCTTCTGCTGTTTTTGAGATTTTGTGATGTGGGCCATTCTCATTGGGGGTTAGATGATATCTCAGGGTGGTTTTGATTTGCATTTCTCTAATAATTAGGGACAATGAACATTTTTTTCATATGTTTGCTGGCCATTCATCTGTCTTCTTTAGAGAAGGTTCTATTCATCCCTCTTGCCCATTGATATAAGTGATTGTTGGCTTTTTACATGTTGATTAATTTGAGTTCTCTGTAGATCCTAGTTATCAAGCTTTTGTCTGATTCAACATATGCAAATATCCTTTCCCATTGTGTAGGTTGTCTGTTTGCTCTGCTTGTTATCTCCTTAGCTATACAGAAACTTTTCAGTTTAATTAAGTCCCATTTGTTTATTTTTGTTGTTGTTGCAATTGCCATGGAAGTCTTCTTCATAAGGTCGATATCTTCAAGTGTTTTTCCCATGATTTCTTTAAGGAATTTTATCATTTCATGTCTTAAATTTGGGTCTTTTATCCATCTTGAAGCAATTTTTGTATTTGAAAAAGGCATAGCCAACTTTGTAAAAATTATTCAACAGTTTCCTAAAATGGTGCTTGTATACCCACCATTTGACCTAGCCATTCCACTTCTAAGTGTTCAACAAAGATGACAAAAAAGTATACGTACATACAGGGACCACACAAACATTCAAAGAAGCTGCTAAACTCACTTTGGCATTAGGATGCCTTGAGTCCTTTTGTAACTTAGTAGGGAAACTCACTGAAAACCTAACTTCAGAGTTACTCTTGTAATAGACAGGTGAATTTCTTTCTTTCTTTGTTTCTCTTCTTTTCTTTCTTTCTTTCTTTTTTTTTTTTTATTTTGAGACAGAGTCTTATTTTGTCACCCTCAATAGAGAGCTATGGTGTCACAGCTCACAGCAACCTCAAACTCTTGGGCTTAAGCAATTCCCTTGCCTCAGCCTCCCAAGTAGCTGGGACTACAGGTGCCCACCACAACACCCAGCTATTTTCTGGTTGTAGTTGTCATTGTTGTTTGGCAGGCCCAGGCTGGGTTTGAACCTACCAGTTCCAGTGTATGTGGCTGGTTCCTTAGCCACTGAGCCACAGATGCCAAGCCCCAGATGAATTTCAATTATACCTGCTGAACTTCGGTTAATCACAGGTGCCAAGTGTTTTGAATGGGACAGAACAGTGAACTGTAACCAGCTGAGCTGTCTCTGCCCCTCCCATTTTTTATTCACAAATGCTACCTGGCCGCAGTGCAGGCCAAAGTTCTTAAAACTTGTTCTGGTTCTGAGGGTGGCCCAATCTGCAAGTTATTCTTTGCTCAATTAAACTCTGTTAAATTTAACTTCCCTAAGGTTTTTCTCTTTAACAAAGCCTTATTTGTAATAGCTGAACACTGGAAACAATCCAAATGTCCATAAAAAGGTAACTGCATAGGTTGCAGTAATATTTGTGTGATGGAAAATCATTGAGCTACAGAATTGAATGAACTACAGATAAAAAGAACCATAGGGATGAATCTCAAAACACTTATGCCAGATGGAAAAAAAAAAAGTACATAGGGTGGCACCTGTCACTCAAATGAGTAGGGCGCTGGCCCCATATGCCGGAAGTGGCAGGTTCGAACCCAGCCCAGGCCAAAAACTACAAAAAAAAAAAAAAAGTACATATTGTTATATTTATATGAAACCTTATAAAATGCAAACTATTTTATAGTAACAGAAATCAGATGGGTATTTGCTTGGGCAGGGTGGGGAGAGAGAGGAGTGGGATGGACATGAACTAATTTGGAGGTCGTGGTGACAGATATACTCAGTCAGACCTTGCCATCTTTGGGTTCCACATCCTCATATTTTACTAATGTTGGATCAAAAATATCAGGAAAAGAAAAAAAAATGCAACAATTAAAAACATAAAACTCACAGTGTAATCATTCTTTTAGTCAAGCATCACAAGAACGGAGAAGCAAGAATCCAACATACTCGATTGTAATATGAGGACAATTAAAGGCAGTGCATGGCAGGGGGAGGCAGAATAGGGCAGAGAGAGGGACAGAGAGAGTGAGGTGGGGGTCATGGTGTGTGACACACCTCTTGGAGGCGGGGCACAATTATAACAGGGACTTTATCTAACAAATGCAAGCTGGCTCTTTGTACCCTCAATGAATCTCCAACAATAAGAAGAATACACTGTAGCGACTACTTACGTAGCATTTGCATCATATTATAAATTACCTAAAGTATTATAAACGATCTAAAGATGATTAAAGTACACTGAAGGATGTGTGTAGGTTATATGCAAGGGTTATGCCATTTTATAATAGGGACTTGAACATCTGTAGATTTGGGATGCAGAGGGAGTCCTGAGGGAAAAATTGTTTTATGGGTACATAAAAATGTCAAAATTTATCAAGTTGTACACTGTAAATATGTGTTGATTATAGTAAATACATATGTGGTATAGTATTATACACATAGCTGAAAAATAAAAAGTAAATATACAGTTAAAACTAGTAGATTAGCCTTGCATGGTGGCTCATGCCTATAATCCCAGTACTTTGGGAGGCTGGGGTACCAGGATCACTTGAGGCCAGGAGTTCAAGACCAGGCTGGGCAACATAGCTAGACCCTGTTTTTATAAAAAATAAAAAAGTCAGTCAAGCATGGTGGCTCATACCTGTAGTGCCAGCTGCTAAGGAGCCTGAGGCAGGAGCATTGCTTGAGCCCAAGAGTTCAAGGCTTCAGTGAGCTATGATGATGTACTCCAGCCTGGATGAAATGCAAGACCCCATCTCAAAAAACATAAAAAATAGTAGAATTTCAAGTTTTCTGAGTGAGAGGCAAGATTGTCCACAATATAAGCATTCTGAGATCCACAAGGAATTTTAAAAATTCATTTTAGGGTGGCTCAAAGGAGTAGGGCGCCGGCCCCATATGCCAGAGGTGGTGGGTTCAAACCCAGCCTCAGCTGAAAATTGCAAAAAAAAAAAAAAATTCATTTTAAAAACCAACAGCTGCCTATGATACCTTTCCATCATTCTTTTTCTGGATATAAAGATTGCCTTTCATACCTCTGAGAAAGACAAAATATCTGTGCATTTCTACACATGTTTTTCTAATGAAAGAGACAAAATAAGCCAACCAAGCTTTCTCACTGCCTCCACATCCTCTTAACAGCCAAGCGCGCACAGAATGGTTGCAAACCCTGAAGAACGATCACCCCGTGTCTCTCTATTCACCACCAAGGAGTGAACTAAAAGGATCCACAAAATTAATTTAATCAATCAAGAATTGCAATAAGTGTTCATTTCTCCCTTGCTTAAAACAAGAACATTTTAATATTTACCCAACCACTCTTTAAGAAAAAATACATTAGATGTATTCGATTTCATCACCTTCTCTATATAGAAAATAGATAATTTATTAAGCATTGTATGGAATGAAAATCTTACTAGATTATGATATTCAACATTGTGTATTTACCTTGGGAAAGAGAAATCCAAACTTAGCAAATGTGTCGCACTGCTGTGTTTTGTCCTTTGCTGGATCCGTAACGCTCTAATGATCAAATTTTCCATGAGTTTTTATGACTTCCTACAGACGTACTGTTTAGTGTTGGAACTGTTGCCCAGGTAGAAACGTTCTGTCTCCTTCTAGTGAGTGGCTCAACCTGAACCAGAGAAAGACCAGCCATAATGGAAGTGAAGATACCCAAGAGATACTAGGGGAGGTCACCAAGCAACTCCTCTTTGATATTCTGCAGATTCTGTCTTCTGAGATCAGGTATATCGTCTGCCCAGGGTCCTCATCCTAAAATCTAAAACATTCTCTGAGAGCAGGGCAATGTAGCAATAATAATTATTATTATTTTAGTTGACATTTATTGAACACTTAGTACCTGCCAGGCAATACCATAAACTCATTTATGCTGATAGCCTTGTGAGGAAAGACATTTGGTCACAGTTTGGCACTGGAGGTACACAGACATGTCTGATTAGATCCCTACCTTGAGGAGCTAACTTCTGAGAGAAGAGGAGCGGGAGTATTCCTTCTGCAACTGCAAATTCTTTATTGAAGACACATGAAATTGTCTTCCTATCTCTGGGACAACTGCGTGAATATTGGATCTGTCACTCCAAGAGACCATTGCTTGGTTTTGTGACTAGCTTGTGAGGTGGAAGGAAAGTCTGGATCATCAACCACCAAGCTTGTTCTCCCCTCTGCCAACAGCACTGGCACTGACAGCCTCCTAATCTGGTAAAAAAAGAAATATATATATATATATAGTTGTTGTTATGCAGGGCTTTAGAAGCCCAAATGATAGTGAACATAAAGAGCTGAGAAAGTAGGGCTCATCAACCCCAGCTCTCAGGTTTAATGGTCTTCACATAAAACCTAATGATGCCACACAGTAGGGGATCCATTTCCAATAAGGATTCCCAGAAAGGATTTTAAAATGTCCCTCCCACCACTAGAGAAACTGAATACGGAGAGAGTGACTGAAGGAGAGAGAGTGTCCCCCAAACAGGAACGCAAATACACACAGGCAGGAGGCGATGTTTTCAGCATCATGAAACTAAAACAACTATTTTGCCCAACATCCTGAAACAAATCAAATCTTCTATAAATTACTTTTTATTACAAAAAGCAGTGACTTATATTGGATATCCTGCAGATTTTATTTTTGGAGGGCCAGCCCCCTCCCCTTTATGGAGCCCAGAGTCCTCATACCACAATATAAAGCCTATTTTTAGAGAAAGGCAATATAGCAATGCCAGTAATAATGGTCATTTTAGCTGATATTTATTGAGCTCTTAGTCTGTACCAGACGATAGTGTATACTCATTCGTGCTGATAATAGCCCTGTGCCATGAGTGTTATTATTACCCTTGTTTTACACTGTCGGAAGGGAGACAGAGAGTGACCCAGCATATAGACCATAAAAAACAAATCAGGGCCTTTATATGAGATTTAAATGACTTGCTGCAGTTTTATAAGGTGGTGCGGAGACTTTCCAAACAAATCACTCAGGGTACATTGCATGTTTTCTTTGGGTTGGGTAGCGCTGATCAGAACAGAAATCTATGCTATTGAAGGATAGATATCCACATTAGGAAAAATACAGTTCTCTGCATAGCTGGGGCAAAACAATACAATAAAAAGGAGCATGCAAACAACAGAATTATGTAGAGCCATTAAAATCATGCTGGGGAAAAATATTTAATCACTCAGGGAAAATGGTCATGATAGAGTTGTAAGTGAAAAGCAATTTTTTAAATATATTGCATGACAATGAGGACACAATTGTAAACAAGGCCCCCCCAAAACCCAAAACATTTACAGGGTGTTCACCTTCTATGATCACAACAAAATATGTATGTTATAGTAGATATTTAGGTAATGTCTAGGGTCCTTTTGGAAACCAGTCCTTCTCCACTCTGATTCAAATACCTTTTCTCTGTCCTCAAGAACTTACTGTTAGCCTTCAACAGATAGCCTCAAGCTATCTCCCTGGGTAGAGTGCTGTGTCATCACAGCTCACAGCAACCTCCAACTCCTGGGCTCAAGCCATTCTCCTGCCTCTGCCTCCCAGGTAGCTGGGACTACAGGCAACCTGCTACAACATCCAGCCGTCACTGTTGTTTGGTGGGGCCAGGCTGGATTCGAACCCATCAGCTCAGGTGTATGTGGCTGGTGCCTTAGCCACTTGAGCCACAGGCGCCAAGCCAACAGTAGCCCTGTTCTTGACCTCTACCCCTCGCCAGACCTGGGGTGAGAAGCCAACCCAGCAGTGATCCCATATCTAACTGGAATCAGAATCTACAGCCAGTCAGAGCGAGCCAGCCTCTCATTCTGTAATGTTAAGTAATAAGCACGTCACCTAAGCCAGGGCAATCAGACTCTCTGCTGATATATTTGTCTGAGCCAATGGAAAAAAATTGAGACTCTTAATGCACATGGTCACGGTGCTTATGACTCAAAGAGAATAGAAATAACAATTGGAGAGGAAGAAGAAATTCTGATCATCTCTCTTTTTTTTTTACCTTAAAATCATTTGAGTAAAATTTCCCCCCACTGTAAAGAAAAGTCTTTGATAAAACAATCATGGGGGCCTCGGCTGGAGCCTAGGTTCTGACGGTATAACTGATTATACTGGTGGGTCCACTAAAAACACCTGTTTACACACAATCATGTGCAGAGAGAAAAGTGCCCTGCTAGGCACAGAGGGGCAGAAAAGAAAAGGGTGCAGAAAACAGACTAGTGTTTGTTCCCCAGTCCCCATGAATTCGTGTTTGAGCCCAAGGAAAGGCGCAGATGCGGTAAAGGACGGGTCTCTGTGGAACGCCGTATTAGGCTGGAGGGCCACGCTCCTCTGCTTGGGGGGCCGGGATAGTAACACGGCAGATGGGATATGAAACACACAATACGGCCCTGCCACGGTGAGGACCAAGGGCATTTGCTCCATTTTGGCATCTCAAAGGTCTTGTACTTGAAGACACTTCTCCTGGCACGGACGTGGTGTTCTCAAGGAAGTTAAAGACAACAAGGAGGCTGAAGCGCTGTGGTCTGAGCCGGTTTGCAGAGTGGACTCGGAGTGCAGTAGGCATGTTCGTGTCAGAGCGCGCGGGAGCCACCCTGGACATGCCCAAAGTAACACGATGTAGAACTGAGGGGCAGCGTGGGCTCTTACATCCAGCTGCAGGGAGCACAAGTCTGAATTTGAAGATAATTACTCTTGCTTTAACCTCACTGTGCCATCAGAATGATGATGGAAATTGTTTAAATATATATTTGGAAAGCCATGTACCAAAATGTTAATAATGGTTGCTTGGGGATGACAGGATTACGAATGACATTTTCTTTGTTGACCTTTTTTAATTCCCTCAAATGTTTTATAATTAAATTATATATTATAATGTGATCAGCAAATAAACACATAATAATGTTATATTAATTTTTTTTTTCCCGTTAGGCCTCCAGGCAGTGCCACTCAAATGTACCTAAGAGCTGGTAAACCTTCTGGAGGAATAATTTCACTACTTCAAGTTCAGAACAGAATGAAAAAAAAAAAAAAAAAAAAAAAGAACTTGGAGTTCCAAGAGTTGGAGGACTCTTCTTCCCAGGGAAATCAACTTCTCATCTTTCTTTATCACCAAAATTTGAAACACCATTTCAAAAAGTCATCCGAAGTCAAAGAAATTGGAAATATTTGCATTAAATTCATAGTTTTTAAAATTTTAGATATGTGAAATATAACTTATAGGCCATTCAATGCACTGTCAATTGTATGAATGACTTACTATGAGTATGCAAATGCAGAGGGCGGGGCCTGTGGCTCAAAGGAGTAGGGCACTGGCCCCATATGCTGGAGGTGGCAGGTCCAAACCCAGCCCCAGCCAAAAACAAACAAAAAAAAAAAACAAAAAAAACCCCCGCAAATGCAGAGTTATACTTACTGATATGGATATAAACATAAACAGAAAGTAGACCTAGGCTTAGGAGCAGGTAGGCATTTATTATGGCTCAGAGTCATTCTCGAGCCCCATTCTTGTATTATATAATATTCTCCTCTCTCTAACCTTTAGTTCTTCAGATATAACTTTTCCTTACAAATTTAATCCTAATTTCTTTTTTTAATTGGATTTCTAAGAAAGAGTTATTACAGTTGAGTCCCTGGGCAACTTTCCACTTCATTTCCTCATGTGTTTATTATATATTCATTATAGAACAGTGGTATCCAGAGTTCAGGAAGATTTGGAAGAAAGGACAGATATCTGCCCTCTATGCAACGACCTTACTAAAATCAAAGGAGGCAAGAAAATCCTAGGAGAACTATACTTCACAACATTGGGACACCACTCTTAGCAACCCTGCACAAATGTGAAAATTTTTAGAGAGATGGTCAGTAATTGTTTCCTAAAGGATAGAACAGAATTTTAAAAATCTTCTAGTTTAACCTCTGAAGACACCATTTCCTCCTCTTTCTATAGCTGCTTATTTTGCCTCTCATTATCTAATTTACCATTTTCTCTGGTCTTTAGCAAGATTCCACTCTGTTTCTGGCAAATCATTTGTGCTAATAATTTCCGGCTCAAGTCCTCTCTATAGCCTCATATAAATGAAGACTTGTTGCTTAGCTAAGAGCTCATTTGCTGGACCATAATTTTGGTTCAAGAAGAATTAACATTTTGTAAAGCAGATGGTGGATAATAATTCATCACACCTTGAAAGTTTCAATGCTGCTGCGGCAGTGGCTGGAATGAACGCCAGCTTCATTTGACAGGTGTTTCATTGCCACCTGTTATTGTTTGAGGTGATATAAACCTTTCCTCTCCTGTATACCTGGAATTTTTTTTTTAACAAAATTTGCAATACCCAAAAGGCTCTCTGAGTTGGGACAGCATGTTCTTGTAGGGCAGGTCTTGCTGTGTGAATAAAAAAAAAAA
>NW_003852447.1:1185390-1199967 GCF_000181295.1 Otolemur garnettii
TGTTGGCAAATTCAAACCTTCAAAAGAAAGTACAGTGCATTACTTTAAGTAGACTCAGAGTGTGTGGAAGTTTGACTCAACGCTACCCTTTGAGGCTCTATTCTCTTTACCCCCTCCAGGTAAAGACAAGAGATACACACAGGTATACACAGCACATGGTATAGACAAGAGCTGGACTAAGGGTTCTCTACAGGGCAAGTGTGTGCAGAGGCAAATCCAGGAGGAGGGCTCCAGAATCAAGCATCCACAGGGACAGGCTAGAAGGAGCCAGCACTGTCATGGAAAGGAGAGAATCATACAATTTGGTCAGTTTCTACCCATGAAAAATCCTTCCTACTACGAGTTTAGAATTTGAATATGAAAATTAAGAGGTAGATCTCACAGAGATAAGAAAAAAACAACCTACAAGAATGCAAACTATGCGCTGTGCAGGCGTAAACAAGAACAGCATGCTTGGAGGAAAGGAAGGAACATCTCTGGCCGTTCTCCAACACCCTCTGCAGAGGGGACTCTGAGGCTTTCCAGGGACCGCGGTGGGACTGGGCCCCGTTGCCTGCAGTAGTAAACTGATCAATACCTGGCCCTGTATTTTCTCCTTCCCTTCCCCACACCATGTCCTGACTGCCTTATCTGCCCTTCCTTGGATCATCTCCAAAGATCCTACTCACACACATACCCTTATCTCAGAGTCTGCTTCTGAGAAAACCCAACCTAAGGCAATGTGCATGCACGTAAGTTCCTCTGATGATGTGTTTCTTCAGTAGAAGGCAGAAATAAAGCAGCAGCAGTATAAAGCTCGGTCTGAAGACAGAAAAGAGCTCTGGCCCTCCTGACAAGGTGCGCTTAGTAGGGTCCACCAGGCCATGTACTTATTTCCTACAGCTACTTGGAAACTTGGCTCCTTGTTACAGACACAGAAATTCATTCTCTTGAAGTTCTGAAGGCAAGGTGTCCAGGTATGAGCAGAGCCATGCTCCCTCTGAAGGCTCTGGAGAAGGCAATTCCTTGCCTCTTCCCAGCTGCTGGTGGTTGCCCACAGCCCGTGTGTTCCCGGTGTGCAGCTGCAGCCCTCCAGTCTCTGCCCCCCATCACGGGGTGCTCCTCTTCCTGTGTCACTGTGTACCTTCATGTGACCTTCTTATAAGGACACCAGTTTCAAATTTAGGGACTTCCCCCTAATCTACTATGGCTTCATCTTCACTCGACTGTATCTTCAAAGACTCTATTTTTAAACAAGATCACATTCACAGGTACCAGGGGTTGGATGTTTGGGAAGGGACACAATTCAACCTGCAACATGCTGTAACCACCAATCGGACAGAAGACTCAAGCCCAGGAGCCCCGTTTCCCTGCTCACTCATGCATTCCAAGTATGATGAGGATGATAGCGGTGGTGATGATAAGAACTGTAAATATCTACCCCAGCCAGGAATAAAGTCCTCAGCACAGTTAGGACCTAGAGAAAAGCCCCAGCCAATCTTCCTAGCTCCTACTTACATCTGCATTTTGTTTCTGTGTCTAGGGCAGTTATGGTCCCCAGAATCTTTGCTCTGAACATTCAGCAATGGCCTTGAATCTGTATTGCAATCTCCCCTGGGAATAGAAAGCATGATTTTTGCCACGACAGTGCCTTGCCTAGATGAGGCGAGAGTTAAAAGCACCAGCGCATCAACTCCTCAGAGCCTGACCTCAGCTGAATCACGCTTTAGTCTCTCCGAGAAGCATGACAGCCAGGAAGGGAGCAGCCGTGTACTTTCACCATTGATCTCTTGCGTCTGAGCGCGTCCCTTGTCAGAGGCAATCCTGCTCACATCTCTATAGGCACACCTGGTTTCCAAATTAAATACTCTCAGGTCCTTGAGTAATTCACAGACAGGTCATGCTATCTGAGCCATGCAGATGTACTTCAGCTTCTTTGATGCAATTTCCCTTTTGATTACTAATGAGAAGGCATTGCAAAAGAAAAGGGAGAGAGAGAGAGGTTATTGAACAACCAGGGCAAAACATCCATCACTAATTATCTGAAAGCCCAAAGATCCAGTATCCTGATTAGCCCAGGTCTGGAAAAAGCCCAGAGTTAAACTGGACATTTACTCTTTAATTAGAGGGCAGAAGGAAGACTGCCTTCTCCACGGCCTGGGGAGTGACACTTCAACTTGGCTGATCTTTGAGCAGAAAAGTAATTCAAAAGACAAAGAAGTGCCCACTTAGGGTCTATGAACTTAGCATGGAAATGTTCTAGGGAGGAAGACACACCTGGCTTTTTACAGATTTTATGTCTTCACCAAATTACTCTCTTGCTGAGATAGAAACAAAAAGAGCAGCTTACAAAATTATATGTGCAGTAGTATCTCAACTACTTGAAAATGCACACCGAAGGAAAAAGAAGAAACACAGCAGATCGCTAACTATAGAAATCTTGGAGTGTTTTAATCCCTTCTTTTTAATACATTTGCATTTTTCAACTTTTCTATAATGGGCATATATTGTTAGTAATTTATCGTGAATGATTTAATGAGAATGAATGTTTATAATGCACATGGCACCATGTCAAGAAAAAAATTCACATATTATTTTATTTTAATGAAATAGAACCAATAAAAAAGAATCAGAAAAAAGAACCAATAAAGGATATATTATCTCCATGAGACAACCTACCTAAGATCACTTAGCAGTACACGGCAGTCAGATTCAAACCCAACTCTGTGTAATTTCGTTGTCTCCATTACATTGTTTTCATAAACAGAAAGGGAGGAGCTATTCTAAAAATAGTATCGAGATACTAAAAATAATAGGATAAAATTGGGTGAAATAAGCTTCCTAAAATGCAAATAAAAATAATGAAGACATCTGGAGAGGATAAACATCTGTAAAAAAATATTTATCTCAGATTTATATACAACATCAGTTACCTATTTCAGTATGTAAATGCACATTAACCAGCCACAGCATCTGAAACTGTGCCTGGAAACCAGAGGTCATTATGGGCAGATTCCACAGCTCTTTGAGAGGGGCCAGCACTGCAATCTGGCCCTAGGTCCATCTCCCCACGTACAAAGTTTTATGACCTCAGTCAGTTGGCTTGTTCTTTCTGGGATTCTGTGTTTTCATTTGCTGGTCCATCTGTCCATTAATTCAACAAATATTTCTTCTGCAACTAAGATGCCAGTCATTATGCTAGACCCTGGAGGTAAGGGTAGTGAATAAAACAGGGTCTTAGTCCTCAGGGAGCTCCGCACCTCACCTCTGAATAAAGACAATACTGACTTTAGGCAAGTTGTTGCAAGGCCTTCTTGAAAGAATGCAAAACAGCTGACTCAGCGCTTGACACTTGGAAGGCACTCAACACACTTTACCACTGCCATAATCTCAGTCTTCCCAGCTACAGAATGGAATTTATCTTTCCCACTTGGCTGAGAATAAGGGTATTGATCTCCATAATCCTTTAATAATTCATCTGCCCCTGTCTAGAAAACACTATGGTTTTTAAAAGATGCTTCAGAGACTGGAGGATCAATGGACAAGATGAAAATTTAGACATTTTACCTGAGGTCTGTGATAGATTCAATTCCATTTACTTTTCTACTTCTTTTGTTTTGACTATCAAAATTCACAATACTGTATTTAACATCCCCAATGTAAAAACCAATAGTTCACTGGGAAAGCTCTATGAATATTTGTGTAGGCAAATTCTTATGATCTTAGCTTTCATGATTTAAGAAGTTATGGGAAAAGTGTGTAAGAACTACATCAACTAGGTTTATGCACAGTCTATATTTTACGAACACAATATGAGAGAGTCTGTATCAAGGGATTTGCATAGCTTTTCCCTAAGACTCCATACATGCTTTCTAGTAGTTAGACATCTTCTCCATGAAAATTGAAGCAGCTTACCAAGTTATACCAGTAAGTGTCAAGACCTCAGTGTGAACCCAATCATCTGACTCCCCAACTGAACCTTTTCTGGTAACAACACACTTGTGCTCCAGTAACAGGGAATTCATCCCAAAGCAGCTTGTTTCTTCTTTTAAAAGCTCTTACAACTCACAGAATTCCTCCTAACACTTAGCTGAGATCCACCTGGCCCTAGCTGCACGCTTCAGTTCAATTAGTTAATCTAATTCCTCTTTTGCCTGAAAGCTCTTCAGATACTTGGAAACACCTTTCATGTCTCCCCTTCTCCCTCTCCACCAATTTTTCTTTCTGCAATATGCAACAATCCCATTTTTTCTCTGCGCTTTAAGTCACATTGTTTTTAAATCGCATTGTTTTAATGTCCCTATCCTCTTCCTATTGGGTTCCAATAATCACAGTCTCATTTGTTTACATCACTTTTGAGAAAACTAAATACAATACCACAGGTGTGATCTGAAGAGCTGAATTTCATCATTGCCATCCTTGTCCTACATATTACACTTCTATTTATGCAGCTCAATAGCAAATTAGCCATTTCACAATTTTATTCCAGCTACTAGGTGCTGACTCATGTAGTATTTGCCATAATTGTGATGAGGCCTCTAGGTCTTCCCTCCATGCACAACCATGATGAATTTACATTTGTGGCTTCCTGTATCTGTGACTTGTTTTCATGATTTTTTCCCACGTTAAATTATGTCTATTAGATTGGGAAGGCTGACATGAAAGGCCTTTTTTATTCACGACTGTCATTTAATGGATTCCCTCTCCCACACAGTCCCATTCCATTGAAAATGTCCTCCCAAGACGTTGAGTAAAAATATTGACCAAACAAGCAAGAAAACAAGAGTTTGAAATATGACTTTTACCCCACAGACTTCTTTCTGGCTTGGCATCAATTTACACATTAGCAGCTGGAAGGTGGGATCCATGTAACCACTTGGGAATTCCCCTACTGGCTGTAGTCTCAGGCCCGTGTGCTCCTCCAGGATTCTCTTCAAGGAGTCCAGGAAAGACCATAACATGTGACACGTGCTTTGCTGCCATGAGACCCTCCTGGTCTGCCGTGTGGCCTCCCCCGCAGCATGGCAGCCGGCACCTGCTGGCTATCTTCTCTTATAGGATGTACAAAGTCCTTGGTTTCTTTCTTGTTTTCTTTCCTTACCCTGAAAGGATTGTTCCCACCAAATGTGCATCGTGGTGCTGCTGAAGTTCAAGACTTTCCTGCTTTCCAGATGGGACCAGCTTCGCTTATGGCATACAACCTGTGTGCGCACTCAACTCACACAGGCCCTGAGCCAGATTAATGCTCCACACCCACCAGTTTGAAACGCTTAATATTTTCACTTATTTACTCAATTTTTAGTTTATTTAAATATAGGATGATATTAAATTATAAATTAAAAATATTAGCATAAGGCAAGATTAAGACTACAGAAGAGAGGCTGGGCTTCGTGGCTCACACCTGTGATACTGGCACTCTGAGAGGCCGAGGCTGGCAGATTACCTGAGCTCAGGAGATCAGCCTGAGCAAAGCAAGACCCCATCTCTACCAAAAATAGAAAAATTAGCTGGGCATTGTAGTGGGGGCCTATAGTCCCAGAGACTTGGGAGGCTGACACAAGAGGATCCCTTGAGCCCAAGAGTTTGAAGTTACTTTGGTTATGACACTATGGCACTCTTCCCAGGTGACAAAGTGAGACTTTGTCTCTAAATAAATAAATAAACAAGGAAAGCTTTATATTTTAGTATCTTTAATGTCAATATTTTCTTGCCTTTTGAACATGGGGCCCCATACTTTCTACACTGAGCCTGCAAGTAATGTGGTTGGCCCTGATTCCAGGGTGGATCTTTATAAATACTTAACAACAGGTATAGTGTGGGCTCCACACAACAGACACCCAGCCAATCCGAAATTGCTGCCAACAGATACATATGGGATATGTACCAGCTAAATATGGGTGTACCGCTTTCTGTGACAATGGCATGGTCACCTGTGAAGCGCATGACACGTGCTGACCAGCTTCAGGCCTGTGACCCTGTCAACCTTACTCACTTTCCCCAATGTCACCAATCTCCACACGGCCACACTACTTCCAACCATCTTTGGTCATTCCTTGTTTTGGACTTTAAAACACACAAAAATCCATTATTTCTGAAGTAAGCTTGAAGTGCAAATCCCATCAGAACCTTGTAAAAGTTATGGAAATGATTAGCTGACTTCTCATCTCCCACAGAGACCGGACCAATATCAGGCATATGATGTTGTCACTTATTAACTTCGTGCTTTGAAGGACGTCTGGTTGAAGGTGCTTTGGTGTGCCACATGCTTTTCTGAAAGCAAAGGAAGGGAGTGATGACCAGAAATGTCTTCACACCTCAGCCATCTGACATCGTCCGCAGAGCTGCCCCTTCCAGAGGTGCCTCTGCTGTGGACGCTCTTGCTTGTACAGATTTGGGGACTTTTCACTGCAAAGCAATCCTAACAAGGAAATTCTCTGATTCTTTTTCTTTCTGAAGTGAAGAAAAATCAGAGCTCGCCCCCAGTAGAAGTTTAAATATAATTCTCAGTCTCCGTGTCTGTTTCATCCTGCCAACCCCACAGCTATAATCGCCCCAAAGGTGGCAGCTGTGAGCTCTCACATGGGAATGCCCCAAACCATCCCGAGAAGGACCTGGGTGGGATTCTAAGGAAAGCTGTGCTAACTGCCAGCACGATCAGTCCAAGGCATTTGCTAGGAGAACTCACATACAGAGGGCTGCAGAAATCCTTGCCACAGACTTCGAGAGAAAGCCAGCGCTGTGCTGGGTAGGCCTGCAGTGATGGGTAGGAAGATTGCACGAGAGTTTAAAGGCATTTGACTCAGGGCACAGCCAGCTTCTCTCACTTTGGGGGAAATAATCTAGATATCTTTATCAGTGCCTGGGAATGTTCAAGGACTCTCTTTAGATTCAAGCCTGCTAGGAAAATCCTGCAGCTAGCTTGGTCACAGAGCAGTCAAGGCCCTGTGACTTTTGGAAAAATGAGGAGGCGGCAGAACCAGGCGACCCTACCATCCACCCCTCTGGATGGCTGAATATAGGCTCTTAACAATCTCATCCACCCACCCTTTCTGCAGCATTTCGTTAGCTAGCAGGAAAAGGTAAATGTCTGCAAGGCCCTTTTCGCTCCCTTTATGGGACTTAGCAAATAAAACCCACACTGACAGTAAATGTGTGGGTGACAAGATCTGAAATCACAGTTCCCAAAAGGTTTACCAGCAGAGCTTTCCCCCAAGGACGCCCCTCCTGAAAACCATGATTTTATGGTAAACCATCCGGAGTCATCTCCCATGCAGTCAATTAGCTGTAATTGCTTTTGTAAATGAGGGATGGATTGATTAACTTGGCTTCTTTGTCTGGGAAATAGACACAACATTCGGTTTTTAAAAGGGCACAGATTCCCCCTTGGGCAGCTGTCAGCTTTTCTAGCCACAGCTGTCCCCATGTTCAAGGCCTCCAGACCACTCCAGTTGCTGGTCAGAGCTGTAGAGGCAAATCTCTGAAGGGTTCCACTCTCTGCCTGAGGCACAAACACAGTGGGTGAGGAATCTCAGCAGGCAGCCTCTATTCCACAGCTCCTCCGGAAGGGCTCACTGAGGGGACAGGGATGGCGCCACAGGGTCTTGAGCACACATTTTCTTTGCCCACCCCCCTTTTCTTTTTTTCCTCTATTTCTCCACTGCCAGCAGGCAGGATTTGGAGCTGCCACTGCCCAGAGCTTCCCCAGTCGTAGGACTGAGGCTGGGGGGCTCCCTGGCGAGCCCCTCTTCTTCCCTTACTCCGCCACCCCGCCTGGGTAACCAGCAGAGTGGGGGCGTTTGCATGCCACATTGTCATTCCTCCTCTAACTAGCATACCTTGCTTTTGGCCACCAGCCGAGTCTCTGTTGACAGCAGGGCTGCCCACCACAGAGGTCAGTCAGTACCTGAAAATAAGTCCCAGGTTTCCTTGCTGACCCTTCACAGTTCTAAATCCTCCATCCATCTAGCCAAGCCTGCCAGAGCTTGGGAACATCTCAGTACTCCCGGGGGCAGCCACAGGCATCAGGGAAGAGGCCCACTGACCCTTGTGGCCTTCCCGGGTCCTCCCCAGTCCTTCCTCTCTTCCCCAAACCATTTCTTTGTGAATTTACTGGCTACGCCAAATGATTTGTCCTGTCAAATCTATAGAATCACCCCAAATGCAGCAGCAGAGGACTTGTGAGTTGGAGCTGGCTTGGAGTCCAAAGAAAGAACTTGTAAATGCCAGATGATCATTGAAAAGCATTTTTGGAATGTACTTACAGAAATCTTCCCGCAGACAGTAAGAGAAAAGGGCTGCTCTGCTGGGTATGCCTGCAGGAAGGGGCCTGAGCATGGAGCTTGTATGAGGGTTTAAGGAGTTGGGCTCAGCACTGGGGCCAGTTTCTTTCAATGTTTTGGGCACCAACCCAGACACCTTCATCAGTGCCTGGGAATGTTTGAGGACACGGGTCCAGACTGTTGGCTGGGTCACAAAAGTCACTCTGTGATTTTCAACCAGGACTCAGGAAAAAAATGGAGGGTAGGGAATGCCAGGGGATCCTACCATGCAAGTTATTTCCTCACTTGCCAATAAATCCCTACTTGCTAGCTCAGGTTTCCAATGACAGTCGCCGGAAAGTCAAACTATTATCACTCTTCAGGATATTCTCAACCGTGACATTTCCTTCCTTCTTCCTAAAATATCCTCCCCTTCTCTCTTCTGTGTCTCTCATTTGTCTCCAAGATTTTAGTTTAGGTCCCATTTCTCTGTGAAATTTTCCTCCTTCCCACTACAAAGTTTCTTGCATTATAGTTTTCAGATTTTCCATTCCATATATTCCATGCCATATATCTAAATTGTCTTTAAAAAAAAAATCCAATGCATCTGCTTCACCTTTAGAGACCATCCATGGTTCAAGTGCAGTGAAGGCTGATTAGTCTCATACATCTGTGAACTACTAACATCGATTCAATGTGGCAGAAGGAACATTGGCTCTGGCTTCAAATCCTACTTTTTCTACTTTCTAATACACCATCTTTGAGAATCCTTTCACCTTGACAAACATGTAGATGTATCTGTGAAATGATAACAATATACGGCTGGTAGATGTGCTGTCAATATGAAATTCTCCTTTGATCAGCTAGCACAATGCTCAACACAGACTAAGCGCTCACTGATTCATGGCTATTGATAGTGAATAGAATTCTACCACTACTTCCTTGATTTTTCATCACTTCATTTCAACTTTGTACTACAAATAGGTAGTATATTCTACCACCAATCAATTCTGTGGAAGCTAATGTATATATAGCTTGTGATTCTTAGCAAAGCTGTTGAAGAGAATAATATTTATTAATAAAATACAGAGCACATTGGTAGGAAGCAAAATGAAAACACCTGCTCGGGAGATTGGGAATGCACGTGTGGGAGTGGTAAGCAGAGCCCAGTACGTGCCAGGGTATCAAGAATGACCTCACGGTCTCTAAGTCTCTATAGCTAGAAAGATATAAAAGTCTGTGTTTCTTCTGAGGATCCCTTGAGGAATATCCCAATTGTCCCATTCGTGCTGCCTGGGCATTTTAAATCCCTACTGACCGGGAGCAGATTAAAAGTTACAGGACACCGTTGAGATTTATATGACAGCCTCATGCATCATCTTTCTCACCTCAGTGACCTTAGTCCCCTGAATGCCATTTTTTGCAAAGTGCATCAACATTGGAGCATTTAACAAGTTGTCTTTATTTTGCTTATTTTTCTAAAATCCTGCTCTACAAACTTTTTAGGCCTTTCAGCTACAGAAATTATTTCTCAGGGATATATAAAAGTGTCAATGTTAGCAGGCAGTCCGATGATGCATGGCACCCTCCGTGCTAGAGCAAAGGCGATGGAGAAGGTAACGCTTTGAATCAAACACTGACAGAAGGCCAAAAACCACAGCATGTAATTCATTCTCCAACGGAATAGGTTACGAGTGAGGCATACATCAGATGCATGGCACGCATCAGGAGAGCCAAGCCAGAGGTGAGAACTTAAAGAATCTCAGTATTGTTTTCATGTTACCCAGATAGAAGTTTTGAACTAAATATATATTGCATGTATGTTTGGGGAGCTAAGGGGCAAGAATAGGGAGCATGCTACTCCCTCACTTGGCAGTTCCTACTTATCTTTAAGAGCTCAACTCAGCTATGACCTTCTTCAAGAAGCTCTCTGTGCTTCCACCACCCCACCACCTCACGACTGCTACCACCAGCTCTGTCCCTGTCCCCACCAGCTCAGCACTATCACTGCCCCTGCCACTCACAGCCACCATCACCACCACTATGGTCACTGCAGCCCGATCTCCCAGGTAACCCAGGGTGTGCCTCTCTCAAGGCAATGTCACACCTAATCTTCCCTTGTTACTCTCTCACCAGACTTTTATTTTAGAGTCAAGGATTCCTTTTGTTTATCTGGTATCCCCACTGCCTAATAAAGAACATGCCTTACACTAAGTACTCGACAGATGTTTGCCGAATGAATGAACAAACCTAAAAACGGAATTACTTCTCAGAACTGTTTGCATTAGGGAGTTGTCCTCTTTATAACAAATTATATCCAGATTTTCAACTTCCTTATTTCTTTCCAGCCACTAAGGAACACTTAAGGAGCAATTTATTGAATGACACCCTAGTGACCAGAAACAGGTAATGTGGCTAATTCCAAAAGTAATTTCCAGGCAGAGTTTACTCATGGAAAAAACATGGCTAAACACTTCCTAAGACCACAGGATAGGGAGCTGTAAATTAATTCAGCAGGTTGCATTTTTCCAGACTCTTGGAGAAATCAATATATGGACAGTATCACCTGTTGGAAGGCAATTCTGAAAATCTGCTGTAAAAAAAGAAAAAAATCCTATTCCCTCATTACCTTTATTTATGAGTTAAGTGGATTTTTATACATGGAAATTCATGTTTGGCCCTCATATGGATGATCAATCACTTACAAGCGATCTTTGAACAATGAGGGGAGAAAACTTGGAATTCTTTGGTTTATTTTTAAAACTTGCTCCTTTCCTTTATGAGACTTACATATTCTTATAAGATGAAGGGACAGAGAAAAAGGAAGAATGAAGGCAGAGAGAGCAACAGGAAAACAGCTTTAAAATATATACTGTATTTCAATACCACCATCCTATCGGTTACTACTTCCAAAAACAGAAGTAACTTTGGAGTCTGTAACTTCTAGTAACATGAAACTCACCTACTCTATCTGGTCTGAATTCTGCCACTAATGTGACATTAAGGATGTGAGTTGAACTTCTGTTCTTGTTTCGATAAGCCTGGAGGCTAGTCTTGTTTCATGTTCTGTAATTTTATAAAACTCTACCAGTCAGTAATATGTCTTCCCAGTATTACCAACTCTCTGACTTTCTCAATGAGAAAACTAAACCATGTTAAGAGGAATAGCACTGCAAATGGCCCCCCACTTGCGGATCTCAGTATTTATTTTTAAACTTACAAAGTAAAACAGAAATTGCTTTATTTTGCTGCCCAAAGTCAAGGACAGTTACAGGCACAATAACTATGCTTGAATTTTAAGGGCTTTCTCAATCACATTCCCTCAGGGATTAATGTTGGCCTTTGTCCAACAATTCAACATCTTACAACAAAAAGAAAACAAGACAGAGAGTTGAATGGCTCTCCTGGCTGTGCTGTGTCCTACACTTTAAATCAGTATGCTCCCAGAGAACGGGTAAACACGGGACACCCTTCCCATCTCCCAGTTCCCACTCCAGCCTTCCTCCCACCGCAGAGCAATGAACCTCCAGGAACATGAGGGGAAATGTGGCAAAGAGGAAAGTGAAGGCTGATTGGAACGAAGTATGCTAGGTCACCATTGCTTTGTATTTTCTTTGTTTATTATGTTTTCGCTTTTCTAAGGAATATTATTAGTAAAACTTTTTTTTATTAAGTTCCTGCCTGCTTCAACTAACAGAGCTTATTGCCCTCATCAGAAGAACCCAGAGCAGAAGCACATCCCAGAACTCAGGAGCAGAATGTGTGACTCTGGGAGCCAAACTGGCAGACCGAGGGGTGAAGCTGGGCCTAAAATAGGCCTCATGTTCACTGTTTCCTTCCCACTGGGGTGGTCCCTTGTATATTTGCTCCTTCAAAGTCAACTTCTACAATACAGTAATTTGAAGCCCTAACCCGATAGTCTTTCTTTTAAGAACAGAGCATAGTTCATTCATATTTAGTAAAATAACACACATTTGATCTTAATTCCTTCCGACTTTCCTTATGTTCATTACTAATTTTTATTCCTATTGCCTTCTTTCCCATTCTTTTCTTTCCTAATAAAATTACTATTCATCCTACTTTATCCTTTAGTAATTTGACATTTCTTCCATATTTTCCTTTAAGGAGTATTTTTCATTTGTCTGCACTCCTAATCAGATGCATTGGTCTCTACTGACATTCACAAGAAACCTACAAACATGTTCTGTTTTCCCTCCCCTCCCCCCATCCTAGTGATACTTTCACATCTCACCCCTGGCCCATCAGACTCTCCAGATGTTTTCACTCTGGCCCCTCCCACCCAATCCTTGCCTTTGTTAAGATGGTTTGTTACCTTATAGCACTTTTTGTTTCTATTATAATTTTTCTTGTGGTAAGTTCCTTCTATTTCAGGAACCCCCAATTCGGCTCTTATATGTTTCCAGACAACCTATTATTTTCCATTTAATAAATAATTTGAACTGATTCTCACTGTCTTCTCTCTCCTTCATTGTCCTCTTTTAGTTTCTGATATGGTTCATTTCTTGTTTGATTAGAACCTTTTAATAAGAGATGGGATATATAGACAATAGCAAGGCTCCAAGCCAAACCTTGTTTCTTAATATGGGTTTGTCATACCTGATTAAATGAGATTTATTCTTCATGTGACACTCCAGCTACAGACTCAGTTGCAAAATCAATTCATCCAGTGATATTCTGGTAAAAATGAGGACAGATTCTTATTGAGCCTATGCAAATGGTTTTATGGCTGATGGAGAAAAACGCTAAGTAGAAGTATTTCTGATTTCTGAAAGGCCAATGAGAATCAGATGTCATCAAAATGCTTTATTTCAGGTTTAAAAAGTGATGTTTACTACATTGAGAGTTAGTGATAGCTCAGGAAGAAAGGGAAAGAGCTTCCTCATATGACCATTAAAAATGGAACTCTGAAAACAGCACCAATATTTCAAATAAATAACCATAATTTAACTTCCCTTATCAGTTCATTAGTTGTATGTAATTCATCCTTGTTCCACCGGGTCTTGGGGCAAAGAGTCTGCTTTCTGCCTTTGTCAAGTATACCTGTCTTAACTCTGAAAAGAGCTAGAATTCCCCACTCAGCCCATCACTAAAGTCTAAGAGTCGTGTAAGCTATGGGAGCTCTGAAGTACATATCCAAGCATCTATTCTTGAACTATGAACAGTTTAGAGCTGTAGTCCCCAACCCTTGTGGCATCAGGGAAGGGTTTCATGGAAGACAATTTTCCACAGACCTTGGGTTTGGGGAGATGGTCTCGGGATAACTGGAGCACATTACATTTATTGTGCACTTTCTTTCTTTTTCTATTATTTATTTATGTATTTATGTTTAGAGACAGAGTTTCACTCTATCACCCTCGGTAGAGTGCTGTAATGCTCACAGCAACCTTCAGCTCTTGGGCTTAAGTGATTCTCTTGGCTCAGCCTCCCGAGTACCTGGGACTACAGGCGCCCGCCACAACGCCCAGCTATTTTTGGTTGCAGTTTGGCCCGGGCCGCGTTCGAACCCGCCACCCTCCATATATGGGCCGGTGCCCTACTCACTGAGCCACAGGCGCCACCCTGTGCACTTTATTTCTATTATCATTACAACGTAATGTCTAAATAAATAGTTATACAACTCATCATAACGCAGTCTGGGAGAGCCCTGAGAGAGTTTCCCTGCACCTAAACCGTCCCAGCGCTAGTATCACCTCTCAGCTCAACCTCAGATCATCAGGTGTGAGCGTCTCATAAGCAGCACCTGATCTCGATCTCGCAGGAGCAATTCACTGTAGGGTTCCTGCTGCCATGACAACCAAATGACATTGCTGATCTGACCTGAGGCGGCGCTCAGCTAGTGATGCGAGCGATGGGGAGCGGCTGCAACAACAGATGAAGTTTCACCACAGCCGCTCACCCCGGACTGTGTGGCCTGGTCTCGTCTGTGGCCCAGGGATTGGGGAAGGTAGTTTTAGAGGACCAGGTAAAGCCCATTCCATGAGGACTGAAATTGCCCTTTTAAAAAAATACATTACTCTCATCTGTAGCTTATAAAAGCGCCTACAGACAAATGCCGAAGGGAAGCAGAAACTTGTTTAATAATGACACAATGACTGCGGTCAATTTATTATAGTGACCAAGAGTATCGGAATGAAGGGAAATAATATTCTCTATTGGGATATAGTACATAACTATTTCATAAGGGTTTGATCAATGTTTCCCCCGAGGATCCATCTCAAAGGCCTCCCCATAAAATGAGCAATTTCTGAAATATTTATATTAATAACATTTTACCTATGCAAGCTTAACAAGGAAAGATTGAGCATGTCTTCTGATTTGA
>NW_003852447.1:1200260-1210041 GCF_000181295.1 Otolemur garnettii
GATAATAAATTATTTAAAAAATTAAACAAGGTAACATAATTCTAAGAAACTACAGTTCTTTCACAAGTGAGGAACTTTTGTGCTTTACTTTTGCTTTTTCAAAAACAATTAATATAAAAGTAAACATAGAGAGGAGAAAATTATTCTGGTGAAAATTGGTATCTCTGTGACCTGAATAGATTTCAAAAAAAAAGGTGCAGAATAACATTTTGCAGATTAATTTATCATTTTAACAGAGAGAAAGTTAGCTTCTAGTTTTTCAGTAGTATATTTGGCAGTAAAAGATTTACAAGCCCCTCTTTGTCCCTTAAATGAGATGGTGAATCCATGCATTAAAACCAAACAAACTTGGCCAAAATTTTAATACATTTCACAGCTTCTTTTCTGTTTCAGTTATTTTAATTTAAGGCAAATAAAATTCAATGTTCTCTAAGCCTCATAACTTGCTATACGTGTTCAGATTTTGTCCTTCACTATTATCTGAGAGATAGTCTGAGAGGTAACTGACACTGTAACGTAGGACAACGTCACTGTCCCTTTTTCCTTGAAAATAAAAAGCACATACACAGTTGTATTTCCTCTCCCCATGGCTCTTAGTAGAGTCTCAAGCAGTCAGATTAATTATAACTTTTAACTAAAATAATAACTTCCATTTCACAGAGAAAATTAGAGAATTGACAGGGGTATCATAATTAACAGCTTTTAATCTGTCAACAAAACCAAAATGAACACCAGTAACAAAATGTTCACCTTTATAAGGGAGCAAAAATAAAACTTCATTAACATGACTAGCTCAAAAATATAGCAACTCTATGATGTATCAAAACCAGATGCAAAAGTCTATGAAATATAAATTATGTTTAATAATCCAGGTTTCAGTATCGATACTACTTGTACATTACCTCAGTCTTTTGATTATCCTTTGATTATCATAATTTGTGAAATTCTTTTTTTTTAATAATTTCTCACTTTGAGTTTTTTATTTTTATTTATTTTTTCAGTTTTTGGCCAGGGCCGGGTTTGAATCTGCCACTTCCAGCATATGGGGCCGGTGCCCTACTCTTTGAGCCACAGGTGCCACCCAATTTGTGAAATTCTAATGTTTTAAGCTTGCCTAAGAATGTGGGAAATTATATTCAAACTGATGCATTACAAAATTACGTCTAGAAAAATGCTTGTCAGAATTATGAAGACAAATTTGCATTTTTATAATCACAAGCATTATATCATAATCATAAGCAATATAACTGTAAAGTTAGTTTATTTGATCAGTAAGACAATATAAGGAGGTTAGGACATTCGTATATTAACTAATCTCCTTAAGAGGATATACTCAAGTAATGTTTAAAAAACAAGCAAAAAGCATGTTGTATTATATTGAACACTGATAAATCAAAGAAAATTATTAAGCCAGCCTGATATGTACAAAGAGTCTCCTTAATTATAAGGGCCTGGAATCTCTAAATATTTCTCAGATAGTTACTGTAAGAAGGAATTTCTTTTCCTGCATTTAAAGTATTAACAGATTCATAGTTTCTTCACTTTTTGTGAATTCTGGGAATATAGCAAAGCCTTCATAGTTGACCTTCATCACCTCCCTACACTAACCACCTCCTTAAGTTGACCTAATTTTCATAGACCAGACACGCACCACAGTACAGCAGGCCTAAGTGTGTTGGTCACCTCTGTACACTGACTAGTTTGTTACAATCCCTTGGGTGGTCAACTTAAAGAGGTTCTACTGTATCTTATTTATTCCCAGAATAAACACTTTTTATTTTTAAAAACCAATCAGAACAGATCCGTTTTCAGTTAATAAACATTCCATCTAATTTTTAATACCTTTCAGAAGCAACAAGTACTCTGCATACAACAGGTTAAAGGCTGCCTACAACAGGTTAAAGGCTTTTTGAATCACAAACACAAACTTTAGGCCAGTTGTACAACTTCAACTATAGGCCAAAAGCAAACATGGAAACATAAAAACTCACCAGTCGAGATCTCAAGAGCTGTTATTCTTCCCAGTGGTCACAAAATATTTTTTGATTGATTTAAGAGCACAAGTAGGCAAACAGGAAAAGATTAACAAATCAAATTCTGTCCTGTCTCACCCTTCAGAGACTAGATCTCCACAAAGATCTTGACAAAGATCAACACGGTCAGAACATAAAACAAAACTCCCACCACTGCTGCCACCATTGGGAATGATCCTATTGACCATTCAGGAACCAGAAGAAGTAAAAGCCCAAAATCAATACAGAGAGAGAAGGGTAAAAAATTATAGATAAACAGAGCATCAGCAAAGCTAAACTTCTGTTGCTGCTTGAGATTTCCCACATGGGGCAGGAAAAGCCGTCCGTCCTTGAGCACAAGCAGCCTGTGAGGTGCACTTCCCGACAATGCAACTTCTTCAACAGAGTGCACTTGGGTATTCTAGTGGCTCATCCCCAAAACTCAAAAAAAGCATTTTCAAAAAGATAAAACCTTGATTCTCATGAAATATAAAATGAACACTTGTCAGTAATTTTCTTTATCCCATGAAAGAATGAAAAACCCAGTAAAATGCTAATAAAAAGTTTAAAGAGGATTCAAGAAGGTAGGTGTATACAGGTGATTTAATAGAGAAATGTTAAGATAAAAATACTGGGTTAGACACAAAACTGTTTCATGTCTTAAGGGCCATGAGCTGTAGCCACTGGAGTTAGCTTCTCCACCAAACAAAGAAAAAAAAATCTTTTTTTGAGACAGAGTCTCATTCTACTGCTCTAGGTAGAATGAAACTGGGTAGTGCCGTGGGTTTATAGCTCACAGCAATCTTAACCTCTTAGACTCAAGAGATGTTCTTGCTTCAGTCTCCCAAGTAGCTGGGACTACAGGCACCAGCCACAATACCCAGCTAGTTTTTCTATTTTTAGTAGAGACGGGGGATAGGGGGAGGTCTCACTCTTACTCAGGCTGGTCTTGAATTCTTAAGCTCAAGCAATTCACCTGCCTCAGCCTTCCAGAGGGCTAGGCATGAGCCACCACACCCAGCTCCACGAAACAAAAATTATTTTCAATTCTACCAGACCAAAAAAAATCTAGACATTAATCTCTGCCATCACAGACTTGTAAAATAGCTCAGTCAATAGAAAGTCAAGCCCAGACCTTCACAGAAACAGTGTCTGCTACCTATTCCCAACTTTTGGAGCACTGTTTTCTGGTAGAGCTTGAGAACTCTTAACTTATGTGTTTCTATGCACCCTACTGGAACCTGGTGAGCCTTTCAGAATCCAGATGTTAAATCAAATCGGGGACATTTCCTGCTATTATTTCATTATTGACTTTCTTTCTTCAGTTCCTCTTTCTCCTTCTGGAATTCCTACATCGAATATAGTATTATATTCACTACATATTATATTATATAAGGCGCCAACTTTACCTTTTCTCTAATGATTTCTATCTCTTGATATTTTTTCCAAAATTTTTATTTCAAAAGTGACCTTCCACTTCTTCAAATCACCCTCTGAATTCATAAAACACAAAGCACTTTAATTACGGTAAGTCTTACTGGTGCTATACTTAAATCTCTTTAAACATTCTGATTATTTGGTTTTTTGCTTGTTATCTTCTGTTTCCCCCTGCAACTCTGTTTCACCAAGTGTGTATTCTACTTGTACTCACTACTTGCCTGTCTGCTGCTGAGTCCTTTAGATAAGTTGTTGTGTTGTTGTTGACTTATCAGAGCTCTGGTCTGACAGTCTCCCTGCCTCCTGACTAGGAAGACTCAGGCCTCTCACATTCAGATGATTCTTGGCCTGTTGGGGCTGGAAAATCTGCTATGTTGTATCTTCTCCCACTCTGGGCAAGGTGCAGTTGCCACAGACCTCTACAGGCCAAGCTCTTCCCAAAGGTTCCAGCCTTCACCCCAGCAGTCTCCAGTTGCTATTAGCCAAGTCTTACCCAGCCCACAAAGAAAAAAGTCCCCTCACCACCACTCCCCACTCAATTCCACACAGTTCAAGGCCATACTTGGACCCAGCTCCTCCTCAGTCCCACCACTCACAAATCACATCAAAGGCAAGTAGATTGGAGTTGGGAGTGGAGGCAAAGGAAACCGATTTCTTTCAGAATTCTCCACCAGGTATAACTTCCAATTCTCCCTAGGAAGCCGCTGGAACTGCTGCTTCTGTTAGCCCATCAGGCTGTGTGTGGCCATGGAGCAGGAAGAAGGGGCCTGAGGTTAGAAGTTGTTCTTAAAGTAAGTGGAATCCATGTGAAAATCAAGCAGTGTTTCCCGAGGAAGGCTAGACTACGTCTGCATCTTCATTTAGCTTCAAGTGAGTCGTGTCTGGATGCCCCGCGTTGCCAAATCTCAGGTTGGCTCAGCACTGAGTTACTCTCTCTGCCAGTTATTGGTCATTTCATTTGTTTACCTAGGTTCTTTATTTTTCTTGAATTTGTATATTGAAGATGGTAGAATATTTAAAGAATGGGTCAAGTCTAAAACCATACTGAACCAGAATAAAGTTCCTGGTGGAGAGGGAAAAGTTAAAACTCTGGCTTCCACAGAAAGCGGAGATTGCTTTGGATTTGTTCCCTTGCGGTTCTTCTGAATTGCTCTGGTCTCTCTTTCTTCTGATAAAATAAACCTGGGACTGCCTCTGAACGGAGAGGTCTCCAGTCTAGGAAGGCCCAGTCCTGAGTATCTTAAGCCAGCAATTCTCTAAGCTTTGTTACAAGCGATTCCCTTCTCTGGCTTTGGTACAGTCTTGCTTGGGTTGACTTTCCTCTCCTCCCCCACTGTGTGATGAAATCTACACGCCGCATTAGTGTGCAGGCTCAGGGGACAGACACCAAACAGGTGTTTGCCTTGGCTGCTTTGTGGTGACTGTGGTTGTTAGTGTGTTTGTTACCATTTATCTCAACCACTTAGGTCTCACTGCTCTACACTAAAAACATTTGAAGGGCATATTGATATAGCTCAACTCACAAGGAGACGAAATTGAAGTTTGGAATTAAACCTCTGACTATTACAGCCTATCTTTACTTGACTCTTTTACACATCACCTGTGCAGAGTTA
The DNA here is from genome assembly GCF_000181295.1 of Otolemur garnettii. Taxonomy (NCBI): domain Eukaryota; kingdom Metazoa; phylum Chordata; class Mammalia; order Primates; family Galagidae; genus Otolemur; species Otolemur garnettii. Next base: position 1,205,323 of record NW_003852447.1, read on the forward strand.
GGAGATTGATCAGTAATGATACTCTACTTAAGATAATAGGCCTCACTTTATAAAGGTGGAGGATGATACATCCTTTAGGACTGCACAAGGCAGCTCTAACGGCCCTAAAAAGAGGCTTTTTGTGGCGTTTTATGGCTTCATAAAAAAATAGACAAACTTGAAGCTTTGTCAATATTATTAATCTCAAAATAGACTCAGATTGTCCTGCCTTGTTCCAATTTGATGTCCATAATTATTCACAGATTAAGAAAATAGACCTAGCGGAAAATTTGAACACTAGCCCAATTCTGCTTTTTTCTTTTGTGAAAACATTACTTGTTTTTACCTTGATTGATTTGCATCTTCAATGTCTTTTTCCTGTTTATAAAATGCAAAAACATAAAGAATATGTATGTTCTTTGGTCTTGTGGTCTTAACATTAGAATATGTTCTTGTGGTCTTAACATTAGAATATGTTCTTGTGGTCTCAGTAACTAAAGATAACATCCCTTAGCACTTTGCTGAATTCACATTCAGTCTTACAGAGACATGTATCTAAGGAGTTGAGTCATGTCTATACCGGATATTCATTTTCATTCAGTGATTTGAACAATGTAGAGCTAGTTTTTAATGGACATAATCAAGTTTTTTAATCATATTTAAACTTATTTTTTTCTAAAGTCCCATAGTAGCGTAAGTATCAATTTAATATCCTTTTACTTCCTAATCCTTGCCAGCACAACCTGAGAATATGCACCTGAAGTTTCAGTGAACTGTTTTTCATTCTGTCTTCTGTTATTTTTTATACCATTTGTGTGCCGATTTATAACAATTACTTGAGCTTCACGCTACACATATGTCGGGCCCTGGTGTTCACACTGTGGTTCATTAGGATCAGTCTAATTTGTGGGCCTTTACAAGTTAACTGGATTTTTTCCCCCTCTTGCTTAAAAACTTTAAATTGTTTTTATACTGGAAAATCACATTTTAACCAGTATATGCCTAAGGTGTCTCATTTTGCCTAACATTTTCCTTCATCTATGGTCTTGGGTAATTTTGCAGATTTAGAAACTCTTCTTTATACATATTTGATTATACACTTAATTATACTTTCTAGTCTATTCATTTCATCTCATTCTCCAGGGTGCCAGTTATTCATAGCTTTATATTTTATCCCCCAAATCTACCATTTTCTTTCTTATAATTTTTTTTGACTTATATAAAACATTCTGTGCTAACTGTTCCCAATGTGGGTTTTAATTCTGCAATTGAGTTTTAATTTCTAGAGCATCTTAACTTTGGCAGGATACATTTTTTTTGTATCATTATCAACTGCCCTTTCAAATACTCTTTCATAGATATCCTTTTAGTCTGTTAAGAACCAAACCAGGTATATTTTAATTTTCTTTTTTTACCTGAACTTTTATACATATTTTTAATAGTACTTTGTAGCAGTGAGTCCCTCTTTTATGTTATATAGGGTTTTTTTTTTTTTTAAAGAATCTGTTTGGTGTTTTTTCCCCTTGTTTATACATCTTTGAAAAAGGAGAAATTTTAACCCAGGCGTAGTGATTGCCACACAGGAGGGCAATCTACCTTCTGTTCCTGCCAAGTGTCTCCACTCCTGGGAGGCAGCACCCCCTCTCAGGCCCTTCATTAAATATGATGAGTATATGCCCTCCAGGTCTTGAAGATTCTATGAGACTTGGTTCCAATGTCAGATCCTCTACGATAATTTGAATTAATGTCTGGAAAATATGACCCTATGCAGGTATTTTTATGTGCACTCAGAGTCAGTCTCTGTGTGTATATATGTACATATATAAGACTTAGCTATCAAACAAACATGCTTCAGAATGTACCAAAAAGGCAACAGCCCCACATTAACTCCTCCTTTTGGTGCTTTGTTTTCTCCTATTTAATGTAACCTTTTAAGTTGAAATACAATATACATAAAGAATAGTTTATGAATTTTAAACATGCAGCGTGAGAAATCTTTGCATAGTGTTTATATCTGTGTATCCACCAACCAGATGAAAGTTAAAACATGATCAGCACTCTGGACACCTCCCTATGGCTCCTTCTATTCATTAAGCTTTCCTAAAGGCAAATACTAGTCTATCACTGCAGCTTACCTATTTTTGAACTTTATATAAATGGGATTATATTTTACATATCCTTGTATATCTAGCTTTCTTTGTTCAAGATTATGTTTTTAGGATCCATCCATGTTGTAAGTTGTTCATTCTCATTTGCTCTGCAATACTTCATTTTATGAATCCAAAGTCTGACAATGAAGTTTGTTAAGAACCTTAGTATATCAGGGTCTCACAGCTGTGTCCAAGTCGATGTGTGGCCCTTGGTCCATGCAGCCCAACCATGTGCTCAGTCCCAGGGTAGCTCAGGTGCTAGGCCTGTCTGTCCTGCCCATTCTAGTTCCAGACTTGGGACAAGTCTCCCTTTGAGCCCTAGTTCTGAGGGCTGGCTGTCCCCAGGTGAAGTTCTTGTCCCCTAAACAAGATGGTGGTGTCTTGCTGGGTGGCATTCATTACTGTTGTGTGTTTTTATGTGCAAGAACATGGGAATTTGAATTAGAGGAACAAACAAATATTCACGAATTTTTGTTAAACTTGGCAAAGGTAGAAGCAAAATCAGGGACAAGTTAATCAAAGTTTATGGGGATAATGCCATGAAGAAAACAGTACTGTATAAATAGATTAAACTTTTTCTGAGGGGAGATAAAGAATTACTGATGAAGAGAGGTCAGGGAGGTCAGTAACAAGTGGAACGGACAAAAACATCACAAAAATTCACTGAATTGTGTGCCAAAATTGTTGTTGATTCTGAGAAGCAAGAAATATCCATAGAGATAGAGTTAGGAAAATCTTATCTGAAAATCTTGGCCAACAACTCATGTCTCTTGCATCATAACAATGTACCAGCTCACACAACACTGTCTGTGAGGGAGTTTTTAGCCACTAAACAAATAACCATATGGGAACACACTTCCTACTTACCTGACCTGGCCCCCAGTGATGTTTTTCTCTACCCAAAGATAATGGAAATATTGGAAAGGAAGACATTTTGATGACATTCAGGACATCATGTGATGGCCATTCCAGAAAAAGAGTTCCAAAGTGTCAGGAGCCAAATGACGCCAGATGGCCGCCCATCCCCACCCCGGAGAGTATGCTAACCTTTATCAGATAAGGAGCTGCTTTTCCCTTATCAGACAAGGAGCTGTTCTTCCCAGAGAAGCCATAAAATGTTTCAGACACATCATTTACATTCCCAGCAGGAGATTGATGCAAGCTCTAACTCCCACATTCCTCTGCCCCACCCCTTGTCTTCTCTGAGTGCCTTAAAAACTGACCTATTACCTCCATTAAAACAGACCTTGACAAGAAATCTGCTTGGTCTCGTTCCTCTTTCTCGCCTATTCTTTTACAGGCTGGGTCCCCCTCGCCCCACGAATAACCGTGTCCTGCAGGACGGGACACCAAAGTTGCTTTGTAGGGTGAACTAGGTCCTGGCATCAGTGTATGGCTTCCTGAGGGGAGTACTTCAAAGGTGACCCTGGTGATATTCAGCAATGAGGTATGTAGCACTGTTCCTAGGGTGAGTTTGTGAATTTAATTGTCAGACCTTGTATGCCACAATTTATTTACCCCTCCTCCTGTTGAAACACATTTGGACTACTAACAATTTGAAACCATCATATGCTGAATCATCAGTTATGTGAAGATACAACTTTGACAGCCTCTGCCAAATGATTTTCTATGAAAATCATTTCATTTTATATGAAAGTTTCAGTTGCTCTAACTTTTAGTATAATCAATTTATTTTTAACTTTTACATTCTTATAGGTGTATGGCAACATTTCCCTCACATGCTTATTTATTGGTCATTTAAATACCCTCTTCTGTGACGTGTCTGAGCACTTTCCCGTTTTCCATTGCTTTGTCTGTCTTCACATTTGTTTGTAGAATGTCTTTAAAGATGTGCATATTATGGATATTAGTCCATCATCAGACGTATGTCTAATGCCTTATTCTACTCTGTGGCTTACCTTCCCACTCTCTTACTCAAGATATTTAAAAATTTTTTATATTTGAATAATTTCAGGCTTCAAAAAACTTACAAAAACTAGCACAGCGTTCCTAGATACTCTTTACCTAGCATCCCCTAATCTTAGCATTGACATTTAAAAAGTTCAATCATTGTACCCAGGAACCTAACATTGATACACACTATTACATAATCCGCCGCCTTTCTTAGAAGTTCACCAATTGCCCCAGTGAGGTCCTTTTCTGTCGTAGGATCCATTCAGGAACCGACATTGCATTCAGTGGTCACAGCTCCTCAGTCTCCTCCAATCTGTGACAGCTCCTCAGTCTGTGCTTATTTTTTATGACTTTGAAACTTTTGGAGTGAGCTGCTAGTTATTTTTCAGGCTAGCTCTGATCTGTTGTTTTCTAATGATTAGACTGAGAAACACATTTTGGCAATAATAGCACAGAAATGCTGCTGTGGCCTTCTCAGTGCATCGTATCAGGACACATCATGTTGATATCACTTTGATTAACTGACTCCTGGGTGAAGGGATCATACATCTATATTTATTTCTATCTGTCCAACTGTGTACACACATACATATTTAATATCACAAATTTATATTAATACCATAAATTCATCTGATTTCTTGGTCTGCAGTCACTTTAGCTTTCTCAGATATGCATG
>NW_003852447.1:1210161-1216623 GCF_000181295.1 Otolemur garnettii
AAGTGATTCTCTTGCCTCAGCCTCCCTAGTAGCTGGGACTATAGGCACCTGCCACAAAACCCAGCTATTTTTTTGTTTGTTTGTTTAGCAGGCCCAGGCCAGGTTGGAACCCACCAGCCCTGGTGCATGTGGTTGGCACCCTAACCAACCACTGAGTTACGGGCCCCCAGCCTTCAAACTTCTCTTGAGGCTCCCTCTCTGATGTGGGGTTAGAGGATGGCAAACCGGCTCGGCACCCATAGCACAGTGGTTATGGCATTGGCAACATACATGGAGGCTGGCAGGTTCCAACTCAGCCCAGGCCAGCCAAGGAACAATGACAACTGCAACAACAACAAAAAAATAGCCAGGCATTATGGAGGGCACATGTAGTCCCAGCTACTTGGGAGGCTGAGACAAGAGAATCGCTTAAGCCCAAGAGTTTGAGTTGCTGTGAGCTGTGATGCCACAGCACTCTGCCTAGGGTGACATAGACTTTGTCTCAAAAAAAAAAAAGAAAGAAAGAAAGAAAGAAGATGGCAACCCCCCTGCCCACCCCCAACCTAGGACAGCAACTTATACCATTCTCACAGTCCAGAAAAAACTCTTCACTAATCCCCTAGCAAACTGCTGAGGAGCCCAGGAGATAGTTAACACCTTCCCAGATCCCTTTACTCTATAAATCTGTCCCTGAAGAGGCCGTTTCACCCTCACTCTGTCTGAAATACTGGTGCTCAATCAAACACTAAAGCACAACAAGCCCTGGGCCAATGGTTTATATACATTCTGTAGATTTTCTCAAGATTATCACTGGAGACAAAGGAATAGCTTTAGCTACATTAGAACACAACCAGGGTACAAGGTGGGGAGAGCTCTCCTGAATTCTGATGATTGTTTAAGACTCGACACAGCAAAGGGTAAGAGTGGTCACCTTGTCCTCCTACTTCCTTGTCGGTGATACACAGGTCATCCACATGACAGAATTCTCCCAGAGGCCATCCATCTAAAGATCATTCCCATACATTCTGTGTCACTGTCTAAGCCTCCGCAACTCCCAAGATACTTCATGGGTATACTGACAGAAGGTTAGAGAGTAAGTCAAATGTCACTGCTTGGTCATCATCATACATCAGGTATCTTTGTGGGTCTTTTAGGGGTTTGGGGGGTGGTTTGAGTCTCACTTTGTCAACCTCAGAAGAGTGCCGTGGTGTCATAGATCACAGCAACCTCAAACTCCTAGGCTCAAGAGATTCTCTTGCCTCAGCCTCCCAAGTAACTGGGACTACAGGTGCTGGCCACAATGCCTGGCTATGTTTAAAGACAGGGGTCTCACACTTGCTCAGGCTGGACTCGAACCTGTGAGCTCAGGCAATCCACCTGCCTTGGCCTCCCAGAGTACTAGGATTACAGGCCTGAGCCACCGCACCTGGCCTGTATTTTAGGTTTTTTAAAGTTGTTTTATGTTATTTTTTAGGAATATCTTTAGATAGAGTATAAAAAGAAGATGAAAATAACGTCAAAGGTATGCATAATTAAACTTTGGTCTGATCTGGATAATTTCATTTAACCAAATAGATAGCGGCTCCAATTTCTATAAATGATTTCTTACAACTTCTAAAAATAAAAATAGTAAGAAGTTTACTTAGTCCTCCATAGGGGACAGGTCTCAATGAGTATGGGCAGTTAGTTTTGGAGCCCTGGGGGCTGTCGGAATTCATAGAATCTCTGCATGCTGGGACAGCTTACCAATCTTTGGGCTGCAGTTTTCTGAGGGTTGTAACCGAAATAGCCCCTTTCCACACAAGCAATGAGTAAGGTGGCAAAGAAAGATCCCGCAATGATCCTGAAGCCAACAACATAGGAAAATCAAGTTTGATCTTTATCTCTCAGACTGCTGAGTCTCTCCCCACTGCTCTCCCCCCTATCTCTCCCCACTGCTCATGGGGAGCTCAAACTTCTGTCTCCTTGATTTTTACCTTGATAGACTTTCCATTCTCTCCTTTAAGCATTTATCACCAATATGGTGGATAAAAGGACAACTTTTCCTGAATTGAATACAGTCAGGATAGGTATATTGTCTTTCTAACTGTATTCCCACACACAAGAGCAGGGCTAAAAAGCAAGAAGCTCAGAACAGAGATGCCCCGGCATTGATGAGCTGTTTACTTGCCCACGTCCTAATCATCACGGCCAATGAATCCGCTGTACTGATGGGATTCCAATAGCACTGTGATGATGTATTTCTTCCTACATTGATACACTGTCATATATCATTTATTGGCCAGTTTTCAGTATCCAGTAAATTAGCAATGCTTCAAAGTCAGCCAGAATTCAATCTTCCTGTATCCATTTTGTAAATTATTAATTCATTCACTTAAATAACATCACTAACATTTACTAACCTTTAAGCACTGTTCTAGGCTTTGAAGCGATTACAGTCCGTGCTTTCATAATAAAGCAGGAATAAATGTTATTTGAGCTAATGTTTATTAAATGCTGCACAAGAAACACATAAAATGGTCCAAGGATCCAGAAATCAGGATAAGCCTGAAAAGATTAAGAAGACTTAATCTCTGAGCCTGACTCTAAGAACGAAAGACACTCGTAATAAACAGAACAGCATGGGAAAAATATATAAATGTCCAAAGAATGGCAAGTACCACAAATTGACTATATGTATAAGATACACCCAGCATACTATATAATATGGGAAAGGTAAATTTGAAAGAAATATGGTAAAACTCTGAACGCCAATCTAAAATATTTAGATTTTCCTTTGCAATCTTTCCAGCCACTAAAAAACTTTGAAATTTTATTTACTTAAAAAATCCTGACTGAAGATTTTCCAGTTAGTCTGCCTTAATTCCCTATCTAAAGAAAAAAATGTTTTCAAAACCTACACATTTAATGTCCAACAATATCAACTGGATGATATTTAAAATAAATTGAAATTGGTTGTTTCATTGTATGAAATTGAATTGGTTGTCTACATTCTATGTTAGACAGTGCCACCTACTGGTAATGTGTTGTTTTACAGCCAATTCTGTGAGGAAGAACAGAGACAAAAACAGCAAATGGTGTTAACAGAGTCCAACCAGCACAGGGACTACCCATGATCGCACTAAGGAGTATAACGAACTCATCTAGGAGAGATAAAATGAGATAGCAGGGGATGGGAAGGACTCCATATTTCCTGAGGCCATCACCAAGTTCCAGCACACACCAGTATCAGCCAGTGTGTGAGACCTTCCCTGCCCATGTTCCCTCCATCTGCCAGGTAATGTCAAGTCTAAAGAGTCTTGAGCTAAGATTAGTGTCAGAGTGAAAATGCACATTTGATATTTGGTTCTTCCAGGTTCCTGGGTATTAATACATGCACACCAACAAGACTAACCCCAAAGTCGAAATGTTTGTCTAGCACCCATATTAATAAAACACCTAAGAACTGCCTTAGCTATATTCTCACGGAGATTCAGGTATCTACCTAAAAAAGAGATAGCATGGAAAAACGTAGCACAATGCCTTCATTCCCCTCATGTCACTCACTGCTCTGCACCACCAGCTCAGAGCCACTGCAGCCTTCTCCTACCCAAAGCCGTGGCTTCCTGCTGGAGGACCTTCTCCTCCGCTTACATGCTGAGAACAGAGTGGATGATGGTGGGACTGGGATTAGTCCTCCCAAACACATGGGACAAGCCCATCCTGTTAGGACAGAAGAGGGTTTCTCTCACCCTGACACAATAACCTCAATAACATTCTAATCACTTACTTTCTTGTCCACTGTCTAATATTGGCAAACTAGAAAGAAAATGTTCAGTTGTTCCAATGAACAAGGAACCAGGTTCTCACACTGTGCCGCTGTGCCTCTGGTTAGTGTGGAGACCTGTCTTCACCACCGATGACTGTGACTCCAGCCCTCAGTGCAATGTATTGTGGGCTTGAGGGAAAAAAGTAGAAATTAATGCCAGGCAGCGAGGAAGTTTGGGGTCCTCTGTTTGTCAACAGAACAGCCTTCCAGTCACATTTTCAAGCACAAGAAAAAAAGGAAAAAGAAAAAATAGTCATATTTGCTTATACGGCTTTAATTGGATACTTTCTTCACTTCAGCTTTTAGCTCAGCTTTATAATTTTAGCTCTTATTTATACATCAGGCCACATAGCAACTTTGAATTATATTTCTATTTTGATATAAGTGTGCGGTTATAATTTACTTTCGCAAATGACAATAATTCAGCACCATGTATTACGTCTCTTGTTATATGCCCATTACAGGACTCAATGTAAGGAAACAACCAACAGAAAACAAGCTTTCTTTGTTTCCAACACGAAGTGTGTGTGTGTTTCCTCTACATTTGCATTCGAAGAAAATACCCTTATGCACATCAGGTTTACATAGCTTAGATTAGATTTATATTATATAGTAGATAAAATCTGGTCCCATAATTTTCAGTTCCTATTCTTGTCTACTTTGTAACCTCTCAAGAACGTACAGAAGTTGAGGGAAACATCACAGAAGAAAAAGGGTGTTCAAATATACAGGCACCACCGGTACACATGTGGCCCAAACATTGATGGGCAATGCAGATTGAATCGCTGTTGAATTCAGAGGGATTCAGTGAAAGAGAAGCTTCAACTGCCTTTTCCTAGACACAGAGAGACCTAGTGCAGGTGAAAAAAGCTGAGTCTTCCCCAGGCAGCCCTGCAGCTAATGTGCCTGCTGGGACAGGCTCCCAGTGGGCTGTGAAGAGAACAGCAGAAGAAGCGCCCCAGGAAGCTGTCTACCTGCAGCCGCCCCCACGGGACTCCATCCAGTTGGTTAAGAAACCTGCCACCTCCCAAGACATATCCTAAAGGGACTAATTCTCTTCTGGTCTCTCCTGTTTCCCCCACCTCCAGCAGCACAATGTTCCCAGTGAGAATCGCAAAAGAGTAGTGACACCTTTTTGTCCACCGGTTTGTCAATTTCCTGTAGCATGAAAACCAAGCCCGATTTGCATCCTCCTCTAAAATCCCAGCTGCACAACATTTTCCATAAAATCAGATAATAAACAGCTATCTGAAGTTCACGCTACCTGCCTACCCCCCTGCTCCACCTCACCCCGCCACATGACGGTCTGTCGACCTCCTCTATACAGCAGATAATGTAATTTGTTACTCAGTCTGGAGTTCTTTGTCTTTTGATTAATGAATTTAACCCTCTCGCATCTTATATGAAAAGAGATCTGCACACCTCGCCCTCTCATCCCATCTCCAGCTTACTCTTTCTTATTCTTTGTTGCCCCTCATTTCTGTTTCCTTACAGTTGCTGACATGGTCACACGTTTGTCATTCCCTGTCCTCATCGCCCCTCCACCTCTGCTTACCTCCCTTAATTAGGAAGTTAAGCTATGTTGGTGGATTTTGCTGATGATCGAGTCTGTATTACTCTATTAATATGTCTAAATCGAAACGTAATTATGCCCACCACCTGAACGTTTGGCTTCACCCTTGCCTCTTGCCATGCCCCTTTCTAAGCTGAAGGTTTTGCTGAACTAGAAATTGTCCCAAGAACTTTCTTTCATGATGGTTCAAACTAAGGCGATCTCCACCTTAAGCTGGCAATCAACATCCCTAATCCTGGGGTCCCGAGCCCACCTGCTTCCGGCCATCTAAGGGAAAAATATCAAAGAAAACTACTCCAGGGCCGTTCAAACTACCTATGGGCAAATGACAACCACGTTTTTAAATTTTAAATCCTTTGCTGATCATTTTTTGTATGATATAGATGAATGATGGGGAAAAAAATGAAATAAAAAATAAAGATATTCAAAATACAAGCTCCAATCTTTTGTTATTAGATTCAATAGACATAAAAGTCAATTTTAATACATACAACCAGAACGAACATAACATGGGGAAAAACACAAACCCTGTTACATTATTCACTGAAAGTTGCATTTATAGGAGATTAATGAAGAGAATCCTTGTTCTACTTGCTGCTTTTACTCATTCTGCAATCAAAACAACAAGTTAGGGAAGAAATAGTGGTCTCTATGCTAAATGCTCTATAGATACATCGTACAAACAAATCCATACGTCTCAAGATTCAAAGTTTTTAGTGCTTATTGTCTAAATCAGATGGAACTGGCAACAACAGGGATAGTGGATATCGGAACAGTTTCTATTTTCTTTTAATCACACTGATAGGGGAGCAAGTCTTACAGAGGCACGTTAGCAGGACTGGAATAATAGACTGTTTAAGGCATTTCAGCAAGTTCAGAATATTCACTCCGCTTTTGTCTAAAAAGGAACAAGTGATATTATGTTGGCAAAATTCAACGTCTTTTTCTCCTTTCCCAATAAAAGGATCTTTATCTTTCCACCTTTATCGGTGGGTAATCACAACAATTTGTCCTACAAAGTTATGATTAAATTCATATTATTTTAGTATGATCAATCAATAAATTCATATTTTTTAATGAATGCAGATTTGGGATTTTGTAC
>NW_003852447.1:1217001-1240943 GCF_000181295.1 Otolemur garnettii
GGTGGCTTCCTGATACACATTCTAGAACAGCACTGTCCAATAGAATGTTCCAGATCTGTACAATCCAATTCAGTAGCCACTAGCCAGAGATGGCTCCTGAGCATTTGAAATGTGCTTGTCAAAAGTTCATCAGGAACCAGAAATGTCCAGTGGACACGGCAGTGTTTTTCCCAGAAGACTCACAGGCTTATACTGTCTGGGCCCTAAAGAAGCCACAGAAATCCTTCATTTCATGAGCCCTCCCTGCCGGTGTTGGTCACTCCGCTCTTCCCCAGCACCACGGGGCACTGGATACCTCAGATGCGCTTCCAAGTTTGCCCCAGCAAGTTCCAATATTCCCGAAATGTTCCAATATTCCAGAAATGGACATGGGAATGGAAACTATCAAGCTTGCATATTCCAAAAGTCACTTCTAGCAAATTCCCTGAGAAAAATGTTACATTGGGGTGGCACCTGTGGCTCAGTGAGTAGGGCACCGACCCCATAAACTGAGGGTGGTGGGTTCAAACCCAGCCCCGGGCCAAATTGCCACAAAAAAAATAGCCAGGTGTTGTGGTGGGCACAGGTAGTCGCAGCTACTCGGGAGGCTGAAGCAAGAGAATCACCTAAGCTCAGGAGTTGGAGGTTGCTGTGAGCTGTGTGACGCTGCCACGGCGCTCTACTGAGGGCGAACGGAAGGCTGGACCACCGGGACCTGGGTGCAGATGCCTGCTCACCCCAGGGGGGTGGGGCTGTCAGAAACTCCACCCATCCCATGTTTCACTTACGGATCTCTCCCCCCTCACAGCCTGACCTCAAGGGAACAGTCTGCCCCCTGTGCAGGTCCTCCCCAGCCTTCCTCCCTTGCTCTAACTTTTTGGAATAATGTTCTGTTATTGTTAACATTTTAGAACTATGAGAATTAAAGATCACCCACTCTAAGCCCCTAATCTTACAAGTAGGTAAAAAAAAAATCACGAGAAAGACAAACAGAAGTCGTGTGTACTGTTACTCCCCCATCTCGCACCCATGGCAGACACGGGGATTCAACCACAGCAGTCTGCTCTACTGCACCTGGATCTGGCCTTGGAATCCTTGACAGACGTCTCCGGGCGGTCTCTTCACGTTTAATCATAGTCATGAACGGCATCACGCATTAAGTAAGCCCTTTTGCCAACCCAATGTTAAATGATGCCAAATTCATGGGCAGTAAAGTTGGGCCCTGACCCCACTCTGCTGTTTCTTGAGCCACTGACTGACCTTTCTACTGCCTTACAATGCTATGCTTATGTTATAAGTCACACTTGACATTTTCTGCAAATATTCCACTTGGGGTTAAGTTGTCCTAAAAACATCTAATCGTGTTGTTGTCTTTTAACTTCTTAGGAATATCTAATGCATTTACACAGTTCAAATGCAAAGCAATATGGAGGGGCATTCTCAGAGTCACGCTCCCACCGGTCCCCAGCCGCTCCTGCCGCCAGTTTTATTAGTTTCTTGTTTATCCTCCCAGGATTTCTTTGTGCAAATACATGCAAATCAAATATATATTCTTGTTTTCTGTGCTGGTTATGCACAAAAGGGAGCACTTCTTTACAATTTTAGCACCTTGTTTTTTTTCAACGTGGCACTATAACCTGCAAGTGAATCGCCCCCATTTTTTAACAGAGATTTGATGCCACTATTTGGGCAGTGAACACCTAAGGGGCCCTTTTTTGCATAAGTTAAATATCCATGATCATCCTCAAAATGAAGGTGAAGTTTTCTTCCGTTATTAACCACCACATGTCCAACACTTTTATTAAAAACTAAGCTTTATTAAAATTAAACATGAAATGTTTCTTTTTATGAACTATTACAGAAAAAGGGTGCACATGTAATGTATCACAATGGCATTGACAAGAGGTAGGTATTTCGGAGTTGCCAAGTATAAACCTGGAGGTCTCGGAATTAATTGTAAGAACTGAGCCCTGGCTTTTGCCATATGCGTGCCTGCTCCTAAAGCTGATGTCAGTCTCGGCTTGGCTCCCGTAGCTCAGTGGTTACTGCGTGAACCACGTACACTGGGGCTGGTGGGTTCGAACCCAGCCCAGGCCTGCTAAACAACAATGACAACTACAACAAAAAATAACCAGGCATTGTGGTGGGTGCCTGTAGTCCCAGCTACTTGGGAGGCTGAGGCAAGAGAATTGCTTAAGCACAAGAGTTAGAGGTTGCTGTGAGCTGTGACACCATGGCACTCAACCAGGAGTGACATAGACTCTGTCTCAAAAATAATAATAATAATAATAATAATAAAACTGATGTTAGATTCACTTTTAGAAAGCCTTTAGAAAGCTTTTGCTCTTAGAGGCCTGGGCCAGCCTCCTTGAAGCTGTGGCTGCCTCAGAATTGACCCACTGGACTGAGCTCTGATTACATGGGCCCTAACATGTTAGCCCACACTCGTCTGTTGATCAGAACACGTGTGATCTGTGAAGGGAGGGTGTGAAGCCTCGGACTGTGCGGCACCCTGTGTGTCCCCGCTGATCTTCAGCACCATCCACACTGTGCAAGTCCAAATCACCTGTGCATTCCTCAGTTCCTTCAATGCCCTGCATAATAAAGAATGACCTGTTCAAAGATAAACTTAGGCACACTAAAATTTTAGCAAGCTTATTTAGCAAGCTTATTCAGCAATTCATGAACACAGCAGCCTGAGACTTCAAACCATGCAGGCCTCCACGGAGAGTGCGTGAGGGGAAAGCTTTTATAAGGCATTTGTGGAAACAAGACAAAGAGAATATTTGATTGATTCAAGTGGAAAGCCCGCAGTTCAGGGGTTAGTTGGCAATTTCTGGCTAGTTAAGCTGAAGCTTTATTTCACTGGTTAGATTGAGGTGGGTTTTGATTTGCTTAGGAAGGAACCCAAGGCACCGGAGCCATCTCAGCCTGAGGGTCTCACAAGTAGTCATTGTATCAGACCCCCTCACTAAGGAAGCCAGAACCCCGATGGGAAATAAATGCCAGGGACACACTACCCAGCAAAGAAACAGACTCAAAGACAAAGGGCCCCATTTGCTTCACAATACTTCCGTGTTCTTTTTTCATTCTTTATTAAATCATAACTGTGTAAATTGATGAATTTATGGGGTACAGTGTGCTGATTTGATATACGATGTGAAATGCTTACATCAAACTGATTGACACATCCATCACCTCACGTACCTATTTGTTGTGGTAAGACAGTTATTCTCTTTCTTAATAGTTTTGAAATGTGCCATTGCATTATGCACATTAGGTGAGGTCCAATACTTCTTTGGAGGATCAATTTTTCATTGAAGGAAGGCTAAGAACGGATGGAGAAAAAGAACAGCAAGACCCTGGAGGTTGGACAGTTGATATCAGGGAAGTGCTGACATCACGTGGACACTATCTTCGCCTCTTTCCTACTATTGCTCCCCAGGGAGAATCTGGTACCCTCCAAGTGTACCCTACAGGCAACGTTGCTGTATTTGCACCTTGCAGGGTCACAAGGCAAGGCAGGAACCTGTGTGTTACTCAGATCTCTAGACGGGACTATTAGCCTTAACAACACATATTAGTAATCTAGTTCCTCCTTTTAGCTAAGCACTAACTTATCCAAATCTTGCCACCTGAGCTGAGTACTAGTCCACCCATGGACGACCCACCTTGACTTGTGAAGTGGCTTATTATTTTTACACTAATCCAAGTATTATCATCAGGTTGTGAGAAAAACCGATTTTCTTATCATCTCCCATCTCCCCCAACCTTTTTTCACTGAATAATACATGTAGCGTCAACAGGCTGCACAAATTGGGCATCTGAGATCTAACACCTCAAAGATCATTTATGAATGCAGCAATAAGACTTGAATTTTATTTAATTAGAGAGCAAGATTATTTCCCTAAATCCTCACTAATATTTTGACTTGGCAATGAAGGCATCCTAATATAGAGAATAAATGAGTTTCATAAAGCCTCCAGTTTTTGCTCCTTCAATAACCTGACCACCGGTGCCCCATAGGCAAGTTTAAGTGTCAAGAACAAAACACGTATACATCTGTCACAACGGCCATTAGCCAGCATACCTCCAAAGAAACTGTCTCTCCTCTCCAGAAGCATTTTAACTCTGAGGCAGCCACCCACCAGGATCGTTGCTGCTGCTTTTATGCTTAAATTCTTAAACACTTGGGAACAGAGAAAAATGTTGCATGGTCCCTTTATCATGAGAGCACTTGAGTATTTATTAAAGCTAATATACCCCCAGGAAACTACAGCATATAAAGATATTATTTCTCAAACAAGCTATGAACGTTTTTAAAATAGCTTAGTACACAACTTTTTTTTTCCATCTGATACAACACCTGTAGATATGTCCGTTTTGAACATACATAATGATCTTAAAATAATGTAAAATTCTGGAGGCAGTGTTGGTAAGCGTGTCACATAGAAAATAACACAGGAAATGCACAGACAGAACAAGGGGTAGAGAATGGAAACAAAAAAAAAATGAAACCAGGAGAAAGGAACAGAAAGAAGAGAAAAGAAAGGTTAAAAGAGAAGCTCTCTGAGCCGAACTTGACAAGTGGGGTATGACACTTAGGCATCCCGTGAAGGGATCTGGTAGGCAGGGTGTGGATAAGTGACTAGATGACCTGGGAATGTACCTGACTTTGTCTCAGAGCTTCCAACACACACACTCTGGAACAATGCATTCTATATTTGGCTTCCTTGACAGTATTATTCTGGAGGGGAAAGAGGGAGGTTGTATTGTGGAACCAGTAAGAAAAGGGGTTTCCAGCAGGATATTAAGAAATCCTGTCCCTCAGCAGAAATTCAGGCAGGATTCCTTACTATGTTTCTCACCAAAATTAAACTCGTCACCCACTGCTGTCACACGCAATAGAAGGATTACAATGGGCAGAGTTTCAAAGTTGCTTTATGGAAACCTAAAAATGTCTAGTAATGCATTAGAAAGCTAATGACTCACTTGGAGATACGCAAAACTTAACATTTCTTAGGAATCTAAAAAAAATAGCAAAACCCCTTGGCTTTCTGAGGGCCGGTTGTGCATCGTATTAAGGCAAATGTCAGCTAAGCAGAGGGCCTGCCCAGAAGTGTAAATAGCACCCCCGCAGGGCTCTGGAGACTTGGTCATTTCCCAACTAGCAAAGGTGACAGTTCTCAGTCGGTGGAGTCAGATGTGAGCGCCACATGTCCCAGGATTTTTCCGCTGACCTCTGTACCGCACACCGGTCAGCCATTTGTGCTCTGATTAATTAGCCAACATATAGTTTTCAACTTTCACAGACAGCTGAGAAGTACAGAGATGCTGGAGGGCAGGTGCAGAGGCCCCGCCCTCTGCTGGTCGCTGCCTGCGGTGTGTGGAGCCACAGGAGCCCCCGACTCAGTGGAGCTGAGGACCCTGTTAAGGGCTGGTGCTTAGTGACCAGTTAATTACATGCCAGGCAGTGTTCTTATCTTGAACCAACTTATCACTTACTCACGACTACACTGAGAAGTCGTCATCTCCATTTTACAGATGAGGCAACTGACACAGAGAGGTTACGGGGTCCCAGGCCTCACCACAAGTGGGGAACAGACGGGCCTGACTAGGAGCAGGGGACCCGCCGCTCTGCCGTCCCCCACCACACCAAGCCGCCCTATGCCTGCCTTCTCTCCCCTCTTTTCTAAGCTTACTGATACTTTTTACCTTAAGAGCATGGCCCCCAAAGGCTTGTTTTTAAAAAATATATCATTCTAATGTGCTTTATCATAGTCATCTATTATATATTTTTAAATTTTTCCCCTAAAGGTCACGGTGCCTTTTCAGCATTTTATTTTGCTTTCTGTGTTTTCAGAAAATTTATCCAGGCAGTACATTACTCTCCCCTCCGTCCTGCCACTGCCTGTGCAATTGAACATAGCCTCAGAGACAGCAGGGTTGAGAATCTGTTTGGTGCTTCCCTATGAACTTATTATATTGACTGATGTGTTACGTGACGTATTTAAATACACAAGCAAACACACACCCCCTTTTAACATGAAGGGATCATACCCAAGACATATTTCTGTAACTTTCTATTTTCAATAAACAATAGGTCTTGAAGCTCTTTCAATGCCTATGGGTGTTATAAATCTTCCTTCCAGCAGATGCAAACTGTCAAACGCCACCTGAGCTGAGGGTCTCCCTGCCCGTCCTACATAAAGCACTGCCCTACCCACCGCTGTCCTTCTCATCCCTTACTTTGCTTTATTTTATTCTCAGCTTTTATCAACCCCAAACATATTTGCTTCTTGTCTGCCACCCTCTACTAAGCTTTAGGAGAAGAGAAATTTTGTTTTTTTATTCCCAGCCCATAAAGCAGTGCCGGCACCCGGGAGGCACTCCAGACATAATTTTCGTGAGATGGCCCTTCAACAAGACTTCTCATTTACATAATCACAACAGCGCGTGTGGGCCAGCCGATCTACCCCTGCACTGACCCCGGGCATCACAAGTCTTCTAGATTGTCCCTTAATCCAATAGATGATTTTCATCTACATTCCCTGAGAACCTCTGGAGGAAATTACCTGTTCAGATACTTTGCCCTTTTGACAATTGAGTCTATTTTCTCCTCGCCTGTCCGTGGAGCTCTTTATACATTCCAGGCACAGGTCTCCTGTATCTTACATGCTGAAAATACTTAGTCCCTTCCTGTCATTCATGTGCCGCTTGTTAGACACAGACGCTTAGGCTGATCTTTCCCTCGGTGAAGCCCAGAAGTTCTACAGATCTAACAGCACCACAAACCATCTTGTTCCACATGAGCGAGGCCTTCCAGAACTGTCCACTCCGCAGCCGCCATTCAATGAACCCTGCCCAGAATAGAAAGAGTTCCAGGAGTTTCCCAGAGCTGTGCTTCCCCCCAAACCCTGCCAGAGGACACAGTGTGGAGCTGGCTGTTGTCTTGATCTCATCAAAAGTCATAACAAGACCTTTAAAGAATAACGCTGGAGAACGTGTCGCCCATCGGGTTATTCATATGCTCTACACAGCCTCATTCTCTGAAAGCTGAGTTCTTGGCCTCTTCTTTCTGGGGGTCATGCTAGCTGACCTCCACTTACCCAGCTTCCCAGTTAACAGATGCTCCCTCTGGAAACGCACCGAGGGGAGCCCACCGTCAGCTGAATTTTCACAGCTAGCAAATCTGGGCATGTCTGCCGCCCCTGCTCTTTGCTTGCCAGTAATCGGTTGTGTTTTTCCTCAGATCTATGCACGCTAGTGAATTTTAGTATCATTTTATAATTTGATTAAAAAGTATGTAACTGCTCAGAATGTGAGTGAAAAGAGCTGCATTGTTTTGTGAACATTTAGTTAATGGCTTTGGATACATTCAAGGAAGCAGGTACCAAAAATGGCTGTCATACTAGATACACACTACACAACTGCTAAAAAAAACAGAACCCTGCAAATTTCTAAAAACGTAAACATTTAGAAATACACTTTATTCAGATTACGAAGTAAAGGAAAGGCCCTGGTTCTACATCAGAGGATTCCGAAACGGCTGTACCTCTCGATGTGACACCGTCAACATCACATGCGACAGTTCTGCCTGGCTCACTGCGCCAATGAATTGCTACATTAGACTCACAGGGGTCCTCCAACTTTTTAAACTGGGGGCCAGTTTTAAAAGGCCCCTGTCCCTCAGACCATTGGAGGGCTGGACTGTGGGCCCCGGGACGAGTCAGCTGCTAAGCAGGACAGGCAGTGGTAGCAAAAACACCCGGTGGGCCAGATAAATGTCCTAGGCAGGCTGCCCGTGGCCCGTAGTTTGAGGACGCCTGCTTAGAGAAAAGACCGTACCACGCATTGTGTGCTCTGCAGACCAGCAGCCTCAGTAGGGGTGGCCTCGTTCATTTTGTGCTATCACAGAATCCCAGAGACTGGGTAATTTATAAAGAACAGAAACGTACTGACTCAGAGCTCTGGAGGGCTAGGAACTTCAAGGTCAAGGCTCTGACAGGTGTGATGTCTGGTGAGGCCATTCACACCATCCAAGGTGGAGTTTTGAGCACCCACCCTTCCCCCCACCCCCAGGGGAATAAGGCTGAGAGCAGAGCAACCAAGAGAGCAAAGGGAGTCAAACTCACCCTTTTATGAGGATATTAATCCCACCATCCTGGCAGCACCCTATGGCCTGATCACCTCTTCAATGTCTCATATGTTAATATGGTTTCCATGGCAATTAAGTTTCAACCTGAGTTTCACAGGGGACCAACATCCAAACCATCAGGAATCTTGTTGGAATTGCAAGATATGAGGCCCACCCCAGACCCACGGAATCAAGATCTGCTTCTTTATGAGGTCCCAGGTGATTGCATACAAATTACGCTTGGAAAGCACCAGTGTATAGAGTATTTTCTCTTTGATTTTATAAAGGGACATTAAATAAACCTATGCGTAAGGAATTTTCTATCCAACCCATGATAGAAAATTTCTTTTAAAATTGATGCTAAGAAAAGTGTTGGTTCTCCTATAGAACTAAAGTTTTTTCTCCATAGAGAAAAAAATATTGGTTATAATATCGGTTTTGCTTTGCCTTTTGCTTTGGCCACAAGGAAGTTCATAAACAGGTTTTTACTCAGCTATGTCATTTGTTCTTGCCTTTCTCTTTTAATTTGTATTTTCCCTAGTCTGACAGTTTTCCGTTACATTTTTATATTGGCTTCCCTGACATCATTTATGGAGAAAATCAGGGAGAGAAATAGATTGATGCCCCTCAGTCTGGCGTGGAAGAATTATGTTCTGTCTGACCTCCTGCTTTCCTGACGTCAGCCCCGCTCCTCACACCCAAGAGCATCATATTCCCACCCACCTCCCGGCCCGTTTCCATTACCCAAATACCCTTTCTTTTCTTTGATCAGCCCCTCTGCATCTCTCAAAGTTCAGTCCAAATCACACCTCCTGTTTGATGGTTTTTTTCTGGTCATCAGGGAGCAAAGGTTTTTCCCCCTTTTAACTCTAAAAAGCACTCTGTTGAGGCCCCTACATGCACAATTAGCCTCAGATTGCGCCACTTACATATGTGACTTGAAAGAATACTTTGAGAGACAGGACCAGGTATTATGTGGGTCACCTGCCCTGCTAGTAACAGTGGATGCTGTATTATAAATGAATAAATGAATGTGTGACAGAATGAATGAAGCACACATGATGAGAATTTTATTTGGTTTAAATTTTTTAAGAAGACAACCAGTGTTATAAGTGAAATAATGCATTATTACTTTTTCTGCTTCACTAGCCATTCAGAGGAACTCATAACCTAGGATTTGGTTGAATGAGCTGAAAAGTCTACTCAAAATATGTAAAATAACAAGAATAGATGATGTGTTGGCCAGGTGCAGGGGCTCACACCTATAATCCTAGTACCCCAGGAGGCTGAGGCAGGAGGATTGCTTGAACTCAGGAGTTTGAGACTAGCCTGAGCAAGAATGACCCCTTTTCTACTAACAATAGACAAATAATTAGCCAGGGATTGCACCAGGAGTCTATGGTCCCAGCTTCTTGGGAGGCTGAGGCAGGAGGATCACTTGAGCCCAAGAATTTGAGGTTGCTGTGAGCTAGGTTGACACTACAGCACTCTAGCCTGGGCAACAGGGTGAGACTCTGTTTCTAAAACAACAACAAAAAAGAATAGGTAATATGACCTTTAAATAAAACTAAAGAGGAGCTAGAATAGGAGGCAGGGAGGGTGAGATGTCTGTATATAGAGGATATTTTCCATTTTCTACAGAACTATGCTGCTTACCACAGGGCTTCTGGCACCATTCCTGAAGAATGCCAAGTGTTAGCCAAGTGTTTTAGGGCCAAACTCCCCGTGGACTTTCTCATAAGGGTCTGTGAAGGGAGCAAGGTAACATTGACTTTGGTGGCTGAGTGGCATTGCAACACAGCAGCAGACAGCCTGGCACACAGTCAGCCAAGAAAGTGGGACATCTGTGTACAAGCCAAAATATCCTACAGGCCTTGAGCTGAAGGGATGAGCCCTGGCAGACACCATTAAAAAGCTCAGCTTCCCTAATATGAGAATGAATTTCACACAAATGCAAGGGAGTGGCCCGTGACATATTCAATAGCCTAGCACACAGCACAAATGAACAAAGTCACCTTTCCTAATTAGGGGACACACAAGACAATAAAATTCACCAATAATCTCACCTTCTACTGGGATGTGGGCTATTGGACAGAAATATAAAGCAAAATACAAATTTGATTTTACCTTTTCTAATAGTACATAAAAAAGTAAAAGAATAAACGCAGTTAAAATTAATTTCTTTTTTTTTCAGAGCCAGAGTCTCACTCTGTCACCCAGGCTACAGTGCAGCGGTATCATCACAGCTCACAGCAACCTCGAACACCTGGGCTCCAGTGATCTCCTGCCTCAGCCTCCTGA
The DNA here is from genome assembly GCF_000181295.1 of Otolemur garnettii. NCBI lineage: Eukaryota > Metazoa > Chordata > Mammalia > Primates > Galagidae > Otolemur > Otolemur garnettii. Next base: position 1,227,419 of record NW_003852447.1, read on the forward strand.
GTAGCTGGGACTACAAGAATTTCATGAGCTTAGGAGTCTTCCCCCATCCCAATCACAAGCAAAGAGCTAAACAAACTGAAAAGTCAAAAATTCCTCTTAGATCCATCAGAGAAGTGAAGTCGCAGGGTAAAACACCACCTGAAATCAGACATAGGCAGATACAGAAGATCAGAAGTCACCAGAGCAGAAACCTTCACAGCAATCAATATTGGGGTGGGAAACCCTGAAATGTAATTGCTGGAGGCTTAGTGTGGACAAGCCTGAGAGAGAAACTGCAGGGAGATGTAGTGAGAGGAGGACTCTCACACCTTTGTGAGTTTTATCTCCAGAAGTTCTACCAGATCCTCAGTAAATGTCAAAGGAACATCCCCTCATGGTTCTGCCAGACTGGGGGTAAAGTAACCATTTTGAAATATACCAGAGCATTCTGCTCCTCCTCATAAGACTTCTCCCAAGGAAAAAAAAAACTATGTCACCAGAACCTGATCTGTGAGGGTTATATCAGAGTTTAACCTTCCTAGGGGAAAGAAATACTCAACACCATCTCCCTCTAGCCTGCCACATAAGAGAAGGGAAATACTCAACTCAGGCCTGCTCTAGTCATCTTGTCCCACCTAAGGGACAGAAAAGTGGGGAAGGGAATGAGGAGACACAGAGTTGCCTGGGAAGTTCACAGTCCAGAGACACAGGCTCCCTGCAATCCTAGACCTAATCCTGGAACCATGGAACACTTCTCCTGCCCCCTCATTACCAAGAACTTGTTTGCTAGTTTCCTTGACATAGTACATCATGTTCAGCTTTCAACAAAAAGTCAAAAGACATACCAAAAGGTAGAAAACACAGCTTGAACAGAACTGAGCAGGCCTCAGAACCAAGGTCGGACACAGCGGAATGTTGGAATTACCAGACTAGAAATATTTGTAAACTATGATTAGTATGCCAAGGGCTTTAATGGAAAAGTATACAACATGCTAAAACAAATGTTGAGTAGAGGATGAGGATTCTAAGAAAGAATCAGAAATCAAAATAATGTTAACAGAAATGACAAACGCCTTTCATTAGTAGACTGAAGAACACATTAGTAGAACACAGCTGAAAAACATATCTCTGAGCTTGAAGATAAAAAAATAGAAACTTCCAAACTGAACAGCAAAGAAAAAAAATTGAAAAAAAAGAGCAAACTATCTAAGAACTGTGAGACAACTATAAAGATACGACATATGCATAATGAGAATACCAAATGAAAAAGACAAAATAGAACAGAAGATATACTCAAAACAATAGTAACTAAAAATCTCCCCCAAATTAACACTCCTGCGAATCCCAGGAGCTCTACGAATACTAAGATAGATGCTCCCCCAAACTACAACTAGGTGTATTCAAACTTTAGAAAGTCAAAGATAAAGAAAAAAGTTGAAAGAAGCCAAAAGAAAATAATCCCTTATATATAGAGAGAAACAAAGATGAGACACAAATATTTATAGCTAACCGATTCTTTACAGTGGGAAAAACACCCTCTTAACAAATGATGCTGGGAAAATTGGCCAGCCACATGCAGGATAATGAAAATGGACCCCTATCTCAACTTTATACAAAAATTAACTCAAGATAGATTAAAGATTTAAATATAAGACCTGTAACTAAAAACTACCCGAAGAAAACCTAGGGAAAACTTTTCTGAACATTAGTCTATGCAAAGAATTTATGACTAAGACCTCAAAAGCACGGGCAACAAAGATAGAAGCAAACAAATAGGACTTAATTAAACTAAAAAGATTCTGCACAGCAAAAGAAATAATTAAAGAAAATTTGTAAACTGCAAATTGCTTCCTTGTCAGAAAACTTTTCCTTATCCTTATCCCTATCCTTTTCTTATCCTTAAATACAAAAAAACTCAAAAGGCAAAAACAAACAAATAAACAAATAATCCCATGTAAAAATAGGCAAAGGACGTGTATGGATATTTCTCAAAAGAAAACATATGAATGGTCAATATATGAAAAAATGTTCAACATCACTAACCATAAGAGAAATGCAAATCAAAACCACAGTGAGATATCACTTTATCCCAATCAGAATGGCTATTACTAAAAAGACAAGGCTCGGAGCCTATAGCTCAAGCAGCTAAGGCACCAGCCACAGACACCAGAGCTGGCAGGTTTGAATCTAGTCGAAGCCTGCCAAACAACAGTTGACAACTACAACCAAAAAATAGCCGGGCATTGTGGTGGACACCTGTAGTCCCAGCTACTTGGGAGGCTGAGACAAGAGAATCACTTAAGCACAGGAGTTGGAGGTTGCTGTGAGCTGTGATGTCACAGCACTCTACCCAGGGCAACAACCTGAGACTCTGTTTCAAAAATAAAAAAAGACAAAACACAACAGATGTTAGTGAGGATGCAGAGAAAAGGGAATTCTGTTGCTGGGAATGTAAACTAGTACAGCCACTATGGAAAGCAGTGTGGCGAATTCCCAAAGAAATAACAATAGAATTATCATTAGAGCCAGCAATCCCACCACTGGACATCTTCCCAAAGGAAAGGAAATCAATATATCAAAAAGATACACATGTTTGTTGAAGCATTATTCACAATAGCAGGGATATGCAAAAGATACACAATGTACATGTTTATTGAAGCATTATTCACAATAGCAGGGATATGCAATCAATATACATGTTTATCAACAGAAAATGTGGTGTGCGTGTGCGTGCATATATATATATATATATATATATCAGAGCTTAACATACACACACACACACACATATATATACAATATTATTTGGCCATTAAAAAATAAATAATAGAATTCTATCATTTGCAACAACATAGATAGATCTGGAGGTCATTATCTGAAGTGAAATAAGCCAGACATAAAAGGACAAATACCATATATTCTCACTTATATGTTAAAGCTAAAACTTTCATCACGTGGAGGTAGAGAGTGGAAACATAACAGAGACTGGGAAAGGTAAGTGAGGATGAGGAGAGAAGACAAAGAGCAGTAGGTGCAAACACAGTTAGATACCAGAAATAAATTCAATGTTTGATAGCAGAGTAGGGTGACTACTGTTAAGTAAAAGGTATTGTATTTTGGTGATGAGCACCCTAAATACCCTGACTTGATCACTATACTTTATAAACATGTAATGAAATTCAAATGTGCCCCATAAATTAGTATACGATTTTTAAAAATTAATAATAAACAAAAGAACTACATCTGACTTCTCAGAAACCAGGCAAGTAAGAGAGTGGAGTGAAATATCTAATGTTTTAGGACAACAAAAAGAGAACAGAAGACTGACATTACCCAACTTAAGACTTAATATAAAGCTATAACAATCAAGGCAATGTATTACTGGTAAAATGATATACAAATAGATCAATGGAACAAAATAGAAAGCCAAGAAATAGACCTACATAAAATCAAGGAAAAGACCCATAAAACCAAGGAATTGGCCCACAGAAAAGTAAGTTTGTCAACTGGTCTTTGACAAAAGAGCAAAGGCAATACAACAGAACAACCATTCTCAACAAATGGTGCTGAAACAGCTGGACATTCAAATGCAAAAAGTAAATAAATAAATCTAGACATAGATTTTACACCCATTACTAAAATTAACTCAAATGGATAATAGACCTAAATCATAAAATGCAAAACTATAAAACTCTTGGAAGATAACATAAGAAAAAGCCTATATACCCTTAGGTATAGAGAAGACTTTTCAGATACAACACCAAAGGTATAACCCATGAAAGAAGTAATTCATAAACTGGAATTCATCAAAATTAAAATTTCCATTCTGCAAAAGACACTGGGAAGAGAATGATAAAATAAGCCACAGACTTAGAGAAAATACTTGCAAAAGACACATGTAATAAGGAACTGTTATTCAAAATGCACAACAAAGTCTGAAAATGCAACAATCACAAAATGAACAACCTGGTTAAAAAACGGACAAAAGACCTTATTAACAGACACTTCAACAAATAAAATATACAGATAAGTAAGCCTATGAAATATGTTCAACATGCTATATTATTAGGGAATTGCAAATTAAATCAACAATGATGCATAGACAATAGCTTTATATTACATCTTAAGTTAGATAGTGCTTTTGGATCTGTCAGAATGACCAAAATCAAGAACTCCAAAAACATCAATGCTGATGAGGATGTGGAGAATCAGAAACTCTCAATCATTGCTGGTGGGAGTGCAGAATGCTACAGCTACTTTGAAAGACAGTTTCTTATAAAAGTAAACATTCTCTTAACACGTGACCCAGCAATCATGCTTCTTGGTATTGACTCAAATGAATTGAAACATATGTCCACACAGATGTGCACCTGTGCATGGATGTATACAGCAGCTTTGCCCATAATTTCCAAAGCTCAGAAGCAATCAAGATGTCCTTCATCGGGTGAAGGTATTAAAAAACTGTGGTACTTCCACACAATGGAATATTCTCCAATGATAAAAAAAGAAATGAGTTATCAAGGCATGAAAAAACTACTAAATGCATATCACTAAGGCAAAGAAACCAGTTTGAAAAGGCTGCACACTGTACAATTCCCACTATATAACATTCTGGAAAAGAAAAGCTCTGGAGACAGTGAAAATATCAATGGTGTCAGGCTGCTGGTGGGAGGTGGATAAACAGGTGCAGTACAAGATTTTTAGGGCAGCAGAACTGTTCTGTGCAATACTGCAATGGTGGATATGTGTCGCTATATGTTTGCCAAAGCTCATAAAATACACAACCCAAAAAGTGAGTCCTAATGTAGACCATGGTCTTTAGGTGACATTGATGCGTCAACATAGGTTCATAGATTGTAACAACTGTCCCACTGTTATGCAGGATGGTGATAGTGGGGAAAGTGGGGGCAGGATAAATATGGCAAACTCTCTGCACTATCCACTTAATTTTGCTGTGAACCTAAAACTGCTCTTAAAAAATAACATTTCTTGGTTAAAAACATATTCTGAATGTACAACAAATCCGTGTCTGGACAAGTTGGAACATAAATGAACCAAAGAACATTTCACTTCATATCAGCATTCACACAACATGATAACGTCTAGCCACTTTCTTGATCATGAGATCATGTTGCATGAGTTGACAGTTACACTAATCCATTTGATTTAAGCATTCACACTATATATCAAATCATCACATTATGTCCCATAAATTATACAGTTATAATTAAAAAAAATTATTCCTAAGTATATTTTTGACAGTATTATAAATAGAATTATTTTGTAATTTCATTTTTTGATTACTTCCATTTTTATTATAAAGATATCACTGTGAAAAAAAGTGGCTGATGTCAAATACTAAATAGGATCATTCAAAGCATTCAAACTCCTGGGGGCCCACATCTCTACTGAATTTAGCACCTCACATCCTACTGTCCCCTTCTCTCCTGCCGTTGTTGTGTGTAGTTGAGGTCTTGGGAATCCAATGTTTTTCTGAATTGAAAAGTAGTTTTGGAAAAAATATCTCAGAAGAAAGGAAAACCAGTTTGGCATTCAGGAAGTAAGATGTTTTTCCAGAAGCTGAGAGATTCTAGAAATAGAGATTAATGGGGGAAAAAAGACGGGGAAGCAGATTGTCAAGAAACAATTTCCTGGTCTAGAGCAAAAGGAGAACAGCATTAACTTTGTATGTGGAAATGGGGCTTCAGAGATATAGGAATTCACAGGTCTTCCAGAAAGATCCAAGGTCAAAACAATACAGTAGCTGGGGGAAGAACACATCCAAAACAAAGCTAGAGTGCACGGGGCCAGGGTCTCACTGTGCTAGAGGGAAGAGGGGAGGGTTTTCTAGGGACACACAAAGCAGGAAGATAAGAATTTGAAACCATGATGTCTTCCTGGAGGGCAAGATTTGTTCAAAGCTGCATCCAAGTCATTGCAGTCTTAGAGAGATCAATGTAAACTTTGCCTAAGTGCTTCCATAAGAGAGAGACACAAGGGCCCAGAGAATACTGGGTACTAAGGGACCAGAATGACATTCTGTCTTGCAGAAAGTAAGGAGGACTCTCACTTACGGAATAATGTAGAACAGGGTTGTTTTTAGGTTGGCATTGCTACCTGCCAATTATTAAACCACTTCTACATTCCCCCTTCCAACTTCCTACAACTTCACCTTTTCTTTTTTGTGTGTGATTGCCACTGGTGACAATTCAAGAAAAACCAGCTCCTCCTTCCAAAGAATGAGGAAATCTATAGACCCAACATATCGAATGGTTAGATGAGAAGGTGCTACTGATGGGGAAAGTTCCTTTCATTTAGCAAAGTTCAAAATAGTGTTTCTGTAACAACAATCACACCCTACATGTTATTTTCTTTAGGATGTTGAATTGATCAGACTTCCCACAATCTGGTCCCCTCTACCTGTCCTGCATGAGTTTCCTGCTTCTGTTAACATGTCTCTTAAAATAACAGAATGGTCTTTTTATCAGACATCAATTACGTGATGGCGTCTATGCTGGGGAGGACATGAATTAACATCTCCACTCAGGGCTTTGCGAAAGGGTATTGATTTACTTCCAATATAGATGAAGAAACTGAGGCTCAGGGAAGTTGACCATGCAAGTAAGTGAGAGAACTAGAACTTGACTTCAGGGGCTCCTGCTCTGTCCAGTGGAACACACTGGCCTCCACATGGGTGTCCTTAGTGCCCCTCCACTTGTCCTCTGGTTCATGCTCTTCTCCCACCCAGAAACCTTCCCAGCCTCTACGTCTAACACTTCACACCTGCCCGCTCATATTTCTGGACCCAGCTCAAATCCTGCTTCTCCCAAGAGACCACTCAGATGGCTTTGGCCTATATTCTCCTCTCTTCTTGTAACTCTGGGGGGCAGTAAACCTCAGGCTGGAGGTCCAGCAGTGGAGCCAGAGCACCAGGTTTGAACGGTAGTTCGGTCACCTAGAGTCTCAGGGTGGTGTTCACCTTCTAAGTCTCTCTTCCCTCTTCTGGAGAATGGAGATAATTGTCCCTGCCTGACAAGGTGGTGGTCGTCAGGGTAAATGAGTTACTCCAGTCTGAGTGATTAGTGCAGAAGCTGGTACACAGTAGGTACTTAACTAATGACATAATAATCCAGTTGTTCCACATTGAACATTGTCCCCTGTCCTTTCCTTTAATCCTTTATTCAGTATGTATATCTATCTACTTTCTCTGACTACAAAGTCAGCTCTTCACGAGCCGGGCCGTGCCCTGGAGTTACACGGTACTAGACGTGTTGTATACATTCAAGAAAGAACAGATTTTGATATTACAAAACTGCCTAGTGCAAGATGAAGAACTTCTTTTCCTTTTGTTAAGTTTTATTTTATAGATCATTATGATTTCATACCAAAAGAACAGCCAGTGAGGACACGTTCGTGCTTACATTTCTGAAAGCAAACTTTGCCAGTTGCCTTTGGAGGTGATTTTGTTCGGGGAAGCCACCATGATAGTTTTTCCGTTTCACACGTGCACGTGCTCCTGGGGGAGCCATGCTGCCCATAGGCAGTGCTGTGTTCTATTTAGTGACTGAGCAGGCAGCACTGTTATAAATTAGGTTCGAACAATGGGATGTGCAAAAATTCACATTTTTTTTAATTTTTCCAAAACTGACGTTATTTTGGCTCTTGAGCTTTTACTTCCTCTTAAGTTTATTCAGTTACTTCCAAGTTTAAACCTTTCATTGTATCAATAAATAATTCTCTTCCTCCTGATTCTTTTTCTCTGCTTCTCCACCAGGTCCTGAACCCAACCCAGGCCAAGGACAAGGTGAGAAACAGATTCTGGACTTGGGATGAGCCAGTGAATATGGCTCTCCGAGGTTGGGTCAGCATACGACCGACAAGCCTCTATTGTAAACACATTCAGTACAGCTACCTTCTTTGTCCCTGGTTTTCTTTTTAACCTCCCCCAGTTTTATTCATTCTGCAAACCCCATCCTCTGACAGTGAGCACCTTAGTGTGAGGATGTTATGGTTTGCAGCAAATGCAAAGACCTCCGGCCTGGGTTACTTTTGCCGCTATTCATAATCAAAACACATTTCTTTCTTGTATACAGAAACACAAAACAGCAGACACCAAAAAGGCACAAAGAAAATCTCACAGGAAAAAGCATCCAGAACATCTAAAGAAAGTCACGTATTTTACCGTATTATCTTTCCAAGAAGCAAAAGTGTGAGAGCCCTTGGGTATCCATTCCTGTTCCACGAGAAACCCCCTCCTGAGTTTGAAGGCACCCACCCACCCACCGCCCTTCTACAAATGCACCTGTTAAATGCTGTTTGTTCCTAAGAATGTGTTCTGGCTCCCACAGTCACTGGTAAAAGCAGGTCTGCTTCAAGGAAACTCAGTGGAAATAAAAGAAATGTGAAGAGAAATGACAGCTCCCTGGGAAGTAACACTTTTCTGTTTTTTCCTAGAACGTGACTTGAATATGCTTCAGCTGAAGGATAAATCATCCTCAAACTGCCTTTGCTCTCTTCACAGCCCACAGAAAGTTCTAGAAGAGGCTGGACACTCATTGGTTGCTCAGAATTCTTGGAATTATGACCTGTCATTGTATGATTTCACTTCTGACGCCCCCAGTGAGTTATACAGCATGTGCTTATGTAGGCACAAATAGAAATAGATAAATCAGGATACAATTGGCCAGGTCTGAGAATTTTACAGCATCCTTTGATGTATTGGTAGCAGATGAAAGTTGCAAAAGCAGGTTCTGGGCTTCAATCCACAGCAATAGGCGGTGGTGTGCTCAGAGCAGTGCTAACAGACTTTGGAGAAACTTCTCTTGGGAACCACGTACTCACTTCGGTTTGTGTTCTGAGACTGGTCCTCCCAGGGTTCCTCGGGACATCTCTGAGGACTTTGTTACACCCACCCACAAAGACAGATGTTAAGTACTACTATGTCAGTACTAATTTTATGTACAATAGTCATGCATATTAAGAAAACTTCAGTAATGTATATCACTATAAATAATTTTGATTTATATAAACAAATAAGATACAGAACCACTGTAAAAAAATTTACATAGTAAAATCTTTCTTTTGACTGAGTTTCTTTTGACTCCACTTTCTGGCAGTCTGCTTAATTGCTTCAAATGAAAACTGCATTTCTAATAATAGATTAATGTTATCTTTCTTCTACTCTGCTGTAAGGTGTAGAATCAGACGTGCCTACTTTTCCATTTCCAGAGTTTCTAAACAGCCCATCCACTTCTTCTGGAATAGTGTGAGTTCTCTGTCCCACAGTAAAATATTTTTTGAGCAAAATCATATTTTTGAGATTCTTCTTGTCAAAACAGAACTCTCTCTTTGAACTTTCCTTTCCAATAATTCTATCCAGGTACGAACTGGTTTCACTCTCTGCTTTAAGCCTAGAGAAAACCATCCTTCACTTTTATATACCAGATATGTCTTTTCAAAGATGAACATCATTTGATATGGAGTCAAAATATATCCAATCTATCCATTTGCTAAAGTTTTGTATCAGAGAACTGGCTGAGGGCTGGGGGCCAATCCCTTTCAGGCAGTAGGTAGAACTTGGGTAGCCACATGTGTAGATCTGTGTTGATGGGAACCGTGGAAGGAGGAGACAGGGGTGTCCTTTCTGACCTCACTGGGAATAGAGGGAGGTGGTCCGTCCTACAACCCGGGCCTGAGTGTTTGCCTCCTGGGTAGAGGTTACTGCATGAGGAGGAGGAGAGAGGGGTGGGGCATCCCAAGGGCTTAAATCCTGCACTCAGACACTGGCACCCCCATACTTGGTGCTGTGGCCCAGAGACTTAGGATTGGCTTCAGCATTCATGGACACAGCCTGTTTGGTGACAATAGAAAGATTGTAGCACATCATTCCCTGTGTTTAACTCTCCAGTGGTTCCCGTGGTGCTACTAAACCCTGCTCCGTTTCTCCTCAACATCTCCACAGGTGGTGTGCTCCAGCCACACCTCACCCCGCCCTACTTCACTCAGGACTTTCTCATGCCCTTTCCCCCTCGCCCCTCACCACTCCAACAGCCATTATATCTCCATTTAAATATCATTTTTTCATAGTAGCCAGCTCCAACTTCCATCATTTTCTCTTGATAGGACTATTATTAAATCATGATACATAAAGCACCTGACTTCCATACTAGACTAGAAGACCAACGAGAGCAGGAACCATGTCTGCCCTGAATTCTGGGCACCTAACACAGTACCTGGCATATGGGGGGTGCTTAGTAAACCTCTGCTGGCCAGGTGCCTGAGAATGAATGAAGTCGTGCAGGAAACCTGGGGGACACCTCAGTTAGAGACTTGTATTTCCAGCATCCTGAAAGCCTCCAGACTGACATCTTCCAAATACCTACTGCAGTTGTAATATGTATTTTATAAATCATAAACAAAATAGATCTTTAAAAAAGTAGAGAATTATCTTAGTATATCTCTAAAGCCAAAATACAATATTCCCATGAATTGTGTCAGGCAGAAAAGATGGACATACTGAAACCCAACTAATGTTGAGATGTCAAATTATCTCAGCCTTTTAATTTAGTGGATTTTTAAAATTTAGAATTCCCTGTATGCCACCTCCTGCTCTCGGTCATCTCGGGGAGCCGTCCTGACAGGAATGAAGCAGAAAAATCACCCAAATTCATCATTCCCAGCGGGCAGGACTGGAACAAAAATCAGATCGATCAGAGACGACTGCAGAGCAGGTGGGACTGGTCCCGGTTCTTCCCTGAACGCGGCTGAGTTTGACCCAGGGCCCCGTTCTCAAGCTTCAACGTGCATATGAATTACCGGGCAGATTCTGGTCAATAAATATAGGGCGGGGCCGAGGTTCTGCATTCCTAGCAAGCTCTGAGGTACCAGACTGGACCGGTGGCTTGGCACAGGCCAGAGGTCGCAACCATGCCCTGAAGCCAGAATGTTCTTCACGGACAAGTAGAGCCAAACGCGATGCCTTTTAGTCGCCCATGGGGCCCGGACAGGAAAGGTGGACAGCAAGGACCAGTGTCGCCAGCAGAGGGCAGCAGAGGGCAGGGGAAAATGCTCCGGACTCCCTCATCCCAAGACAGTTCCCAAAATACTCAGGTCGGAGCAAGGGTAGAACAGTGGAGAAGCTGAGCGCATCACAGCATGGAGGGAGAGGTTCGCACAACCAGAATAAAGTCACTGAAGGGAGCACTTTGTAGCTGGGGAAACACCACCAACCACAGAGGGAAGAGACCCGAGATCCAATTCAGACACTGAAACCCGACAGCAGGAACTTGGGGCCGCCACTCACTCACCATCAGCCTTGATTTCCTGGTCAGGAAAGTGGAAGTCCCAAGGGTGATCCCTAATGGACGCTTCCAATGTTACATTCTGTGAGGCAGTCGTTCTCGTCAGACTCTGAGGACACCGGCAGAGTCCCTGACCTGTAGGAGGAGGATGAATCAAAGGGAAGCCAGTGGCAGATGGCTGGTCACCAGCCGGGCTGGGCTGGGCTAGGGGGAGGACGCACACAGGCAGGTGTCGGTTGGGTTTGGAAGTCAGGGCTTACTGGAGGCTTTCCGGGAGTTTTTTTGGTTTGTTTTTTTCCAAACTAGTATGTGTGTTATCAAAGATGACATGCAAATTAGTTAAAAAGTCAAGTAGGACTAAAAGGCTTAGAATCAAAACAACAGTCCCTTGTCCCACTTATCTTCATCCTTTTCCCTCAGAAATAATGTCTTAGAACTCTTTCACTATTTCTCCTCCATATTTGTCTGGATATTTCTGAATGATGGGTGCCATATCATCCTATTAGCTGATTCATTAGCTACTGACTTTTTACTATGGTGAATTAGGATATTAATTCAATTACACCTCCTCTTACCCTTCCTTATTCTCCAAATATAATTTATCTTATTTTTCGCATCCTATCTATGTTCACTCTTTCTATATTATGACTATGTCAATGTTGTCCAGTAATATATTTAATTTTTTGTACAACTTTTTAAATCCTGGAATAGCTATCTTTTTGTTTTTCATTTACTTCATTTACTTTGAACATATGACTAAATTTCCCACACCCCCCAACATCCTCTGTCAAAGCCTTTTCCTGCATAGAGGAATTTGTCAGATTGTTCTTGGTGTCATAGGTCTTGCCTTCAATCCTGCATTTCCTGGATGCCATCCTTCCTCCTCCGGGTTTGCTTCCTCCTTTTAGGGAAGCATTTCCTGCAGGATGGTCCACCAACCCAGTGTCAGCACCTCACCTGTCATCCAGGCATGTTCTCTTGTAGATTACTCAGGACAACTACAGGAGCAATGCCTCCTAAGTGTTGTCATGGTCACGAGAGCATGCCTGAACTCTTCGTATCTGAAGGTAAGTTTGGCTGGATATAAACTCCTTAGCTTACAGTTTTTGTTTTTTTTTTTTTTTTGCAGTTTTTGACCAGGGCCAGGTTTGAACCTGCCACCTCCTGTATATGGGGCTGGTGCCCTACTCCTTTGAGCCACAGGCACCGCCCTTTAGCTTAGGATTTCTTCCCATAATTACCCTAATTATGTTATCCCATTGTTTTCTAGCTAACACATTGCTCGTGGGTGGCCTGATGCCGAAAGGATTTTTCTTCCTCTCTTTCAAGTCCAATATGTTGACTAGCATATCTCTCAGTGCTGGCCTTTGGGGTTCAGTTCTCTCAAGTATTTCCATGTTAATGTGAGGCCTCTGTCGTCTTTTATTTCAGGAAAGTTTCCTTGAATTATATTCAAGCATTTGGAGTGCTCCACTTACCTACTTGTCTTCTTTGAGGATTCCTATAATATGTATATTACACCTTATCCTTTTCTCTGTCCCTTTCGCTCGAATGTTTTTTCTCTACTTTCTTTCTGACTAATTTTCAATTTTTTTTTCCTTTTTCCCCCTTCTGTTTCTCTTAAGATGATATCCATCATGTTAATTAGCTTCTTTCTTCCTAGTTTTATCATTTTTTAATTTTCTAAATTTTTATTTCTTCTATGAATTCCATTGTCATATAAATGTTCCTTTTCCCCAATTATCTCATCTCCGAATTTTTTCCAATTCCAATTTCTGTCATTCTTTCAAAATCTCTATCAATTTCTTAATTACTTTTAGCTCATTTTTGAAATACCAGGTTACGATTGTCATCTGTTCTGTGGTCGTATTTTTCCGGATTCTTTCATTGAATAGGGATATTTTTGTACTTTTTATTTTCCTTTTCTAAGTAACTTTGTATGTTACCCAGGATCATTTGTCTAGGTTCAGAGCTCTAGAATTAGCTCTTTTGTTATTTTTAAAGAGCTAAATATATGGCCTGGAACTTTCTGAGATGCTCCTCCTTTGCCCCTCTCCCATTCTTATCAGAACTTCTCATTCTGTTGCCAATACTATTCCTATTCTCAATCTGGGTTCTACTCTAGCAATTTCTCCTCGATGCATGCCTTTGCCTCTGAAGGGAGTTTGGGGTTTTGCATTTCTAGGGTTCATAGACCCCAGACGTCCTCTGCAAATAACTGCCCCCAAGTCACAGCTTTAATTTAT
>NW_003852447.1:1241085-1247343 GCF_000181295.1 Otolemur garnettii
AGAGATAAAATGTGAAGGGACTCTGGAAAGTGATAATAATATATTAATCTCCTTGAATCTCCCTCCACATGAAAACAGTCAGACCAACTATTAACTGTCAGTGTTTAAGTGCTTACCAGTATTATTTCATAAATATGCAGCTCCTTGGATCCGTGATTTGAGCTTGTGTTCTCCCAGCTGCTGTGCCAGGGTGCCTGAGCTTGAGGGGAGTCTGGGAGGTTGGGCTTCCACAGTCCACCCTGAGCCTCAGGTTCACAGTTTGAAAACAGGTTAAAGAATAATACTCACCTCATAGAGTTACTAAAATAATAAAGTTGAAACATAGGAAATTGTCTCTGTGATTTAATCTGGTATGTAAAAAAAGTATTTACAAACTCTTAAGTGATCTGCTGTTGTTAGCTATTTCAAAATAGATTTATGAAAAATGTAAAGCCCTGGGATTTCACATTTAATGCATCCTATTCACCTGGGATGCTATTTTTTTTTCTGGAGCTGGCACATGCAAGCTCATGGGGCAGTGAATTTTGCCCATTTTTGGTCGATGGCATAACCTCACCGCCTAGAATAGTGCCTGGCATGTCATAGGCACTCAGGAAATATGTGATGAATGAATGGCTGATTTGTGTTAGCGCTGCCTTAAAACACACGTGCAATGAATAAAACAAATGGGCCAAAATGATATTATCAGGTGGGTGTTGGACTGGGTGCGTGGAACAGGCTCTGCCAATTACTTTTTGCAGCCTTTTAGTTTGCTTTGCGTCCTGAAAGTGATGCGGGATCCCCTGCTGCAGAGACAGGAATCAGCGCAACACCCAGAGTCCCAGAAACAGCTCCTGGAGAAAATGTGGCAGCATTGGCCTTCCAAGACTCTTGTCCTGCCGACCAAAATGTGGAAAGCTTGAAACAGCCCGGAAAACAGTGAAGCGGAGAGTAAGGAGCAGAGCTGTGCTCCTCTCCCTGGTGCCATGGTAATCTGGGCTCTGTTTTTAAGTAAATAGACTTACTGAGGTTAATGGAGCAACATGTATCAAATAAGCCGAGGTGCCAGGCTGCTGGCCTCGCCACTCTTCCCTGGAGGAGGATAACGAATGAGAACAAGGTAGTGCTACTGAAAACGGGGAAAATAAAGACCTGCCTTGGGCCGTCTCCTCTCAAGGTACAGGTGGGTTTTGTATGTTCAGGCTCCTTCTATTTGCATCTCAAAAATACAAGAGAAAGAGCAGACAAACGCAGACCCCCCACTGGGAGTCAGATCGCCAGAGCAGGGGGTGCAATCACAGATTAGTGAACTTCTGGCCCCACAGGTTTCCCCCCTTTAGTAACGGAGGGTGTCAAAACCACCAATTTGCTTCATCACCACGCTGTCCTTGATAAATGAGTAGCATATTTACGTGGTGAGATCCTGTGGGGCGGGGTGCGGGCCATGGGCGGGGGAGGCCAGAACTCACCAACGCTCACAGGAAGACTCATATTTTGGACGTTACTCACAATATTCGCAATGACACGGTGAAAGGGCCAGGTGTAGTTTAACCCTTTTAGTTTGTGCCAGAACTTTAAACTCTTTGGAAAGAAGAAGGGGATTTAATGGGAACTACAAACACTTTAATCAAGTAGCTTTCTTCACACACCATGAAAGCGTTTTGAAACATTCAAGGGGTAAAAAAAAAAATCCTTATTTTCTGAAAATATACCTCTTAAACACCAAGGATGCTGCCAGACCAAGTCCCATCAAGTAACAAGGCACAATAAGAAGCTTAAAAAGAGCGAGGATTAACTTACATTCGTGTGAATAAGCTCAGTTTCGTTCTTCAGGTCTCAATCCTTAAATGATCCTCCCTGGTCTACAGAAGGGGGTCTTCTCATTAAACTATACATAGATATTCTCAGTGCGGGGCCCAGGGGACTCAGAGATTTCCCCAGGGCTTGCCAACATTCAGAGGCAAATAGTTATTATTATCAATAGCTGTAATTTGCATTTTGCTCATGCTGTCCACACCGCTGGAAGTCCCCTCAGCAGAGCCAGGTGTCCCCCAAACTCCCTGAAAAATGTCCCACATATGCAGATGAGAAACACAAGCACAGGGGCTGCCCTACTGCCGGCACTTCCCGGGAGATGCCATCCCCAAACGCCATCCTTGCTCTTGTGCCATCCCCAGGAGCTCCCAAATGGGCAAAGTACACCAGGTCCAAAAGGGTCAGAGCGTGCTGGTCCGAGAACAAAAGGCAGGAGGGCCTCCCCTTCCAGCACCGTGCCACACTGTGTTTCTAGAGCCCCAAGCAGTCTGACCTGCGCTCTCCCGCTCCACAAATCTTTCATGAAAGCATCTTCACCTGCCCTAGCCTGCCTCTCTCCACCTGTCTCAGATAGAGACCATGGGCCTGGGAATAAAATAAGCACCTCCCCCACCGCCCAAACAAGTACACAGAAATCCTGTCTCCAAGAAAAATTAAAGTCCCCAGGCAAATTAACTCTCCTGGGGCCTTCTCTACAATTCTGCAAAACATGCCAAGACATACTTGAACCCTAACAGTGGGTAGCGTCTAATCCTGCCTCACCCTAGCTCATGCCCAGAATCCAGGGCTGCAATTTCTTTCCCTCATAAAGCTTTACTTTGACCTTCCCTTTCCTTCTCATCTGCCACCACCTTAATTCAAGCTTCTTATCTCTTTGCTCACGCCTGACCCCAAAGGCTCACTAATTAGAATCGCTGTTCTGCTAATTCATCCTGAACACATAAGCTTCTTGTTGTAGTTTCTGATTTTCAATTGGCCATGTGAGTCACAGACATTTTAGTGGAGAGAGTGTTAGCCTTGCAATCAGTCAACCTGGGCTTAAACCTTAGCTCTGTGCTGGAATAACTTTGGGGACTTTAGCCCAATCAATTACTTGCTTTTAACCTAAGTCATCTATAAAATGTTATATTAATATCTGCCTCCTAAGCCTATTGTAGGGGAAAAAATAAATAGCAAATGTGAAATATTGTTCAAATTTGAAAATAAAAATTCAAGATACAATGTTATAAAAATTCAAGAACTTCTCCTTGGAACTGAGGTCCTCCATAATCTGGCTACCATCTACTTTTCCAACCTTTTATCCAGTTATTTCCGTTTCCAATCCTCCTCCCTAGATTCATTAATGTGCTTCTTGCTCTTTGAAGGAGTCTCTCACTTCTAGATATTACTAGTTGCTGTGATAGATGAGTCAAAACATCAGTAGCTTAACTCAAGAGAATTTTGTTTCTTGCCCACTTAAGTGCCAAAGCAGGTGTTTCTCCTTGGCAGGTGGCTCTACTCCAAGGGATGATTCAGGGATTCAGAATTCTTCCATCTTACGGCCCCACCACCCTTAATACATGGGTCACACCTCCCCAAAAAAGAGGGAATATAGAGAATTCCACATGGAAAGTTGTTATGGGTGCATGTAAGTTCTCAGCTAACCTCTACTGTAGTTCAGTGAAGTGTCCAGGAAGCTGAGAACAGGCTTGAATAGCTGGCGTCTCTGTGCCATCAACAAGATACTTTCCAGGATGTATCCTTCCAGGACCAACTCAGTCTTCATTCGTGAAGTCCTTTTAGAGCAAACCAGCTGATTAGCCTATTCTCTGAACTCAAACTCCTTATATATACTGATTGTACCTTGCTTTGTGTCACTCATCTCCATTTTGTTAAGTCACAGAGACATTTCTAGATCTCTTTCTTATCAAACTCTCTGAGACATTTAAGTCTGATAGTTTCCTTCTTGACGAAACCCCTGCGTTGACATCCTGATTACAGGTCGTCCTCATTCTTCTCCTGACTCCTATGAACTCCATTTTTTGTGAGGTTCTGTCTTCCATTGAATAACTCAAAGAGTCCCCCCACCTGTCTAGAAAATGGTCTTCGTTCTGCTTCAGCTATAATGTCTACAGTCGGACACCTTCCAAATCTGAATCCTGTCTTAACCTCTCACCCCTACTCCACAGCCATCACCCCAGCTATCTGCAGGATTTCTGTGCTAGCTCATCCCCAAAGATCCAAAGATACCCGCCTTCCTGCCCCCACGACAGCTCCGTGAGTTCACACCCTGTGCGTCTCTCACCCCGTCAGTCTGGATGGCCTGTTACTGTGTCAAGTGATACAAGTGACGTGCTGTGGGATTTCCAAAGCTGGGGGTCACAAGAATCTGTGATGCTTCCACTTCAATGGCTGAGAATGCTCATTTTCAGAAATCTCACCATGTTGTGAGAAGCCCAAGATGCATGGGACACCCTGAGTGACAGCCCCGCCTGTGCTCCCAGCCAACAGTAAGCATTACATTCTAGCCATGTCAGCCAATCAACCCAGTAGAGACTTCAGATGACTCCATCACATCTCAGCCTCAAAGCCAGGAAGCACTGAGTAGGACTAAACCAAACTCAGGCCAGAGGTTTTCCAAAGTTTCTAAAGCGTCTTCAACTGTTAGATCAAGCTGGATGATTTTAATAATTTCGCTCTAAACATAACCTAATAAAGTAGAATTTAGACTTGTTTGTAGCTAATGATCTATCAAGAGGTGTATAGTATTGGCTACGAAAATAGTAGTAATGATAGGAATTAAACTTTTAAGGCAGTGTGGTTGGAAATGTTATAGTAGAAGATGTAAAAAGTCTCGTCACTTTTTATAGCATTCATTAATCAAGCACAACAAATCCATGGACTCCATTTTCTCCCTATAGATAGCAATATGCGAACAACTCAACTTTGGTGCTTCATTGCTACAGGGAACAAATGACATCCTAACAGATGAAATTAAGAGTACATTTTGGAAATGGAAGAAAATATGTTTAAAAAATACTTCCAGAATTCCTCCAAACCACCTGCAATGGTGAAATAGCGTCATGAGAAGACTTGGACATCCCTACTGTGGAATCTCCAGAGAAGCCCCCAGCACAGGAAGTGCTATCCCGGTTCCACTCCAGGAGAAACCGGGAAGCCTCCCTGTCCCGGGCGCAGGCGGCTGGCTCAGCCCATCCTTTTGAACAGACACAAACCTCACTCCTCGTTCCGCTGCTGACAGCTCTGAACGGAATGAACCAAAGGCTCCTTCACATTTAGTCATGCAGCTCAGTCAGCTCGGCCCTGTTGACGTTCCTAAACAGATTTGCAAGTGCCCAAGGACAATTACGCTGTGATTCATCCTCCAGGACTCCTGCTAAGGCAGGCTACCTGGCTGTGAGTGAAAACATATTTTAGCAGTAGCTGATCTTTTCCTTTGGTTGAGGACCAAGTCAGACTAGGTACAGCTTTGAAGTTATTTCTGTCTCGGTGGATTAGAGGTATCAAAAGAAGCAGCTTCACAAACCTTTTAACAAATATTTACAATTCTGTGCTAAACAACCTCCACTGTACCTTAACCTTTACCGTCTTGTGAAATGCTTGCCAACCTCCCTGCCAAACTCCTGCACTTGCCAGAGCAGGAGAGAGGGCAGCGGCTCAAAGAAAATGAAGTGCAGAGCAGTGAGGGGAAGCTCTCTTCACAGTGCAGACAGACAAGGCCTCTGGGAGCCACCTGGTGCAGAGGGCCCCTTCCCCAGGCCCCTTCCCACTCCCCTCCCCCCAGGCAGGCACTCCTCTCTGCCTGATTCTGCGCCTGCTCAGCCAGGACACTGGAAGAACACATTCTATATTCACTCAGTCACCAGGGGCTGCCCCAAAGCCAAAGTTTTCAGAGGTGCCAGAGGACAGCTCCTATCTGGTGCAGGAAAGATGCAAACTCTAGGCTCAGGCTGCAAAGGAGACGCTTGGCAGGACATCGGTGTTTTCACCAGGTAGAAGACCACACTTCGCATAGCTTATAGCAGCGGTTCTCAACCTGTAGATCACAACCCCTTTGTAACAATGAAAATGCATCCTGTATATCAGATATTTACATTATGATTCATAATAGTAGCAAAATTACAGTTATGAAGTAGCAACGAAATAATTTTATGGTTGGGGGTCACCACAACATGAAGAACTGTATTAAAGGGTCACGCCTTAGGAAGCATTAGGAAGGTTGAGAACCACTGGTTTATAGTAAGCCTCCCTCCTTGGAGGATTTTACATGAAAAAGCTTATCATAGGACATTTGTGTTGTTTCTAAAATGGTGTAAAAGTTAGTCTCATTGTTAAGACTCCTCACAGGGAGCACAAATATCTCCCAACAGAAAATCTGTGGAGAATAAAAGGGTAAAGGAAAGCAGGAGTTAGGAACCCATGTTCCGTGGGTGCAGAGTTAGGAACCCATGTTCCGTGGGTGCA
>NW_003852447.1:1247481-1265416 GCF_000181295.1 Otolemur garnettii
GTGGGTGCAGAGTTAGGAACCCATGTTCCGTGGGTGCAGAGTTAGGAACCCATGTTCTGTGGGTGCAGAATGGTCCCACCCTTCATTCCTCTCTGTCCCAACTGCCCAGAAGCAACTTCCCCATGGAGTCAGGCCCACGACCAGATCAGTAAAGGAGACTCAAAGGAGGGGTGAGCATTAGTGAGGCCCCCCA
This sequence comes from Otolemur garnettii, assembly GCF_000181295.1. Lineage (NCBI taxonomy): Eukaryota > Metazoa > Chordata > Mammalia > Primates > Galagidae > Otolemur > Otolemur garnettii. Next base: position 1,247,675 of record NW_003852447.1, read on the forward strand.
AAATGCTTTAATCAGCCACAGAGACGTCATCAAAGGAAGGCACAGCTGGCAACTGCCGACATAACTGCCACCAAGGTTTGTTCATGAAGCCGTGTGATGTGGTACCTGGGGCCCTCTAGCACTTACCGTGAAGCCCCACAGCTGTGAAAGAGGCAAAAGCAAAAAGTATCTGCTATGCTGGTGGCAAGACCACCGGCTGTTGCCTCCGACTGGTATGGCCCAAGAAATGAAATTAGAAGCAGATGAACTCAAAGATTCAGTGGCTACGGTCTTGGTCAGGCATCCAACGAATGGGTTAAGTGCTCTACAAAATAAAAACAAATTAAACACGGGTCTTACCAGCTAAAAGCTTAGCCTAATTATTAGTAACAAGTACACAGAATCTATAATACAGGTTAGAAATAGTTAGGTTTCATCACGTAGTCATAAATAAAGTCTGCATTGGTTTAGCTGGGGAAGAAAGATGATCTCCAAATTAGTGCATGAACGGGTGATACAGAAGATATTCTCCCAGAGAAACAGTATGAGTAAGGGGGTTGGGGAGGCAAAGATTGGATATACTTTTTTAAGAAAGTAGATGGCTTCCCTGGACTGAGCAACGTAGTATAGGAAATAGTGGGAAATTGGGCAGCGCCTGTGGCTCAAAAGCGCAGGGAGCCGGCGGAGGTGGTGAGTTGAAAGCCAGCACCTGCCAAAAAAAAAAAAAAAGAAATAGTAGGAAATGTGTTCACACAAGTGGGATAATCAGAAATAAAGGGTCAAAGGTGTTAGCGCGAGAAGTCTGATTTTCAGGTAATAAAGTAATGAAAGCCATTAAAGATTCCTTAGCAGGAGGGTGACTTGATGAAATGGTTACACCATGAAAGTTCATCTGTGTTCAATAGCTAAGAAAACGCTTTTCTACAGAACCAAGTTCACCACTAACCTTTCTAGAAACCTTATGAACAGTAATATTCAATAGCATGAACAAGCAAGACCATCCAGTTTTTAATCCCAAATGCACTTCTTCCTACAGCCCATAACACTCTCTCTAGCTACCAACTTGGTCGTGCACTCAGAGAGTGAAAAAAGCCTGTAAATAACAGCCTCCATCGATCATAATTAGGGAGGTCTGCCTGCTGGAGGGGGTTCGAGGCACATGCATCAAGATGTGCATCCTCCGGGAAGCCCCACAATCTCTCCTCACCTCAGATGGAAGGTGGGGGGGTCTTTCATAGCCCGTGACCCCAGGCAGATGTTTTTAATTTACTCAACTTACAAGGTCATTATAGCCTCCTTCCTGAAAATTAGTGAAGACATCTCTTTCTATATGGGTATATTCCTTGCTATTATGTAAAAATAGTAATAATAGCACTTAGACACAGGGAGCTTTATTTTGAGGCGTTAAACATACAACAAACTCAATATGCTATGTGTTAAGTCCTCATCACTTCAGGATATCTAGCCAACGTACTGAAACATACTAAGTTCTCCTTATGGAAAAAAGCTTCCATGGATCCTGTACAATTCATGAATATTTGCTTTTAATTTTCGAACTGCTTTATGATTTAAAAATAAAAAGGAATTAAAAACTGCTTCTATCTTTTTTAAAATATAGAATATCTATCTTTATTTTGGCAAAATATCATTTTAGAAAAATGTATAAGGAAAATGATGGAAATGATTTTCCATCAAATGATCAAATGATTAATTCCATCATTCAAAGATAACATGCTTTTTAATAAAGAAATAACATTTTATTGAATAAAAATGCTGTGATTCATTTAATTCATAGGCTTTTGTATATTTGGATTGCGTCTTCCGAGTTTTCAATTTTAAAAGCCGAACTTTGATAACCATGCTGATGTTTAGCTACTTGCTTAAATTTGTAATCATTTCCTTAGGACAAATACATAGAAGTCTGACTTGTAGGTCAAAGAGTAGGTATATTTTGATGAGCATCAACAAAGCTTCCAAAAATCCAAGATCGATTTAACATCCCTCCTGCAATGAATATAAGTGGTCATTTCCTTAAACATTGCATATTATTATATTCTATTATTTGCTAGGTGAAAGTTATGGTTGAACTCATATTTAATTACTGATATCAAAAATCTTGTAATTCACACTAGTCATGTGATTTCTTCCTTTTTAGGTTATATCCTTTGCTTATAAAATTCCTATATTTGGGTTTTTTATTTTTAACAACTTTTATACACATTGTTATAAATTTTATATGTTTTATTTCACCATTTTTGTAATATTTTGATATAAAGAAGTTTAAATTTTCAGACGGTCAAATCTATCTCCCTTTCTCTTTTTTTTATTTCTGGATTTTGCGTCAAGTTTTAAAAACCCGGCATCCTCAAGACTGTATAAATAGTCTCAAAATTTTGTATACTATTCTTATGCATTTGGCCTTTAAATTTCTTTAATACGTTTGGAACTTATTTTGGTAGCTAAGTAGTGGGTTTTCCCTATGTGTTTTCCAAATAGCTATCTAGTTGGACCAATACTACTTAGCAAAAATCCATCCCTTTCCCCTGTTCCTCTCATGTAACTGCATACCAAATGTTTGTAGAAGAAATGGATCAGATTGAGGATTTTTTATTGTTTTCTTTTAATCAATATCCCATTCCTCAGCCAATAGTATGTCCTTTGCTCTAGAATTATAATGCCCTTTGCTCTCTGGTATGGTATGGTGAGGTCCTCATAATTGTTTCGTTTTGTTCTGTTCAAAAAAGAAAACATGCTGGTTTCACACAGTCATCCTTTAACATTTTTTCAACATATTATGCAAACTTTCAACTGTCTATGAAGGCACCCAGCACCCAGAGTGAGGCATCTTAGCATGAGCAATCCAGCTGACATCTTTACAGCTGCCTTCCCCAATTACTTCCCCCCAAGGAAGGACTTGACCACTGTCCCGTCCCTGTGCTTATTTATTTTTCCCTTGAGTTCACCTGTACCCTGACTACATATGTTCAGAAACCCATACATAGTCAGGGTATAATTTAATCCATAAATATCATAGTATAACTATTTGCACACTTCCTATTTTACCATTGTTATTCCCTACTATGCTCGTGGACTGTGCATTTACATATGTAGCTCTACTTCCATAATTTTCACTGCTTCATAATATTCCATTGTATGAATGGAATGTATTATTTAAATTATTTGCCCATTCTCATATAAATGAGGGTTTTTGTGAACCTCTTGTTTCTGTCTCCATATACACACACGTGGAAAAGTTCCTCGAGGAGATACACTTACGAGACAAATTCGGAGTTGTAAGACGTATACTGCTTCAGCTTTACTCTAAGTCTTACCCAGTTTGCTTTCCCCAGAGTTATCAGGTGTGTGTTTACCTTCCTACGAGCAGGGTCTGCAGCACTCCACAGGATCGTCAGCTTTTAGCATCTTCAAGCTTTTTTCCATCGAATCAATTTATTCTTCTAGACCAGTGATTTTCAATAAGGGTGGGGCAAGAGGATCTTAAGTGTGCCTCGAAAATTTTTAAAGATCATTAATTGTTTTCAAAAGAAGTTCAACATATGATTTATTTTTACTTTTTTTATCGACACAATTTAAGTGGGCCACTAAAGTTTAACTACAGGTTCAAGTGTGCCGTGAGATTAAACAATGGTTGAAAAACACCGTTCTGGATAGACTTTAGAATTCTGTTGTCAGGTTCTAAGAAAGACAACACATTGATATTTTTAATAGAATTTTCAAGTTCACATATTAATTTGGCAAAATTAGCATCCATATATTGTAAGATCTTCCCATCTCAAAACATGAGTTTTCTTTCCAATATCTTTCTGCCTGTTCATAAAATTTTTCACTTTTTCATAATCTTAAACATTTAACTCCCATACATTGCATATTTTGTTGCTATTGTGAATAGACTCCTTTTTTTTTCCAAAAGGGTGATTTTTTATAGCCAAAAATTTACTTTATTCTTTTATTGACTTTGAATTTAAGTAGATTAATGCCCCCAAAAGATGGAAAATATGTTAAGAACAAATAGCTGAGCACATCCATAGCATTATCGAAAATGTCAAATAAAAGGTCAGCCCTGAAATTAAATTTCAAGCACCATTATGAACACTGCTGGTCCCCTTCATCTGATCTGCCCCACTCTCCTGTAGCCCTATTTTTTTTTTAAGTCACTTTTCAATAGCACCTCCTAACAGGTTGGTGATCATGAAATGATCTAGAATTCATCACATGGAATGGCAGGCAAAGGGTGGGCAGCTGGGACCCCCATGCCCAGGCCGCTGCTGCACGGTGAGGCACCTTGCTGAGCTTCCCTGCTGTGGTAAGGGAAGGGCTGACCCCTCAGCTTCAACTACAGACTCAAAACTCAAGGACACTGGAACAGGGGTAAGAATTGGGGTCCCGACCCCAGGACCTCTCCCTTTCTGTCTGAGCATTCACCTCTTCATCAGCCAGCAGCAGTCACCAAGCCTCCGTGATGGGCTGACCACTGGGTCCAAGGCTAGAAGGGGAAGGGAGGGAGTATGAAAGGAGCGTGAGGCATAGTTCTTGCCCTCAAGGAGCAAATGGTGTAGCTTAAGTAATCAGCGGCAGAATTAGAAAACAATTCAGTGCTTTTAAAGAGCAGTCTCGTCTCTTTCTCTATGACCCTCGGCTGCATCCCACTATAGTTTAGATAAACAGAGGCATATAAAATATTTGGGACAGTTTTACCTCTGTGTTGCTTTATGAATTGAGACAATGGAAAATATTCCTTTGCTGCCACAACTGCATAGAGGACATAATGAACACTGCCATGTCTCAATAGTGACAGCCAGGTGCAAAAGGCACCATGATATTCCTTTGGGCTCAGAGTGTGACTCCCCTACAATCACCGCTTACTGTCCCTAGCTTCTCCCTCAGTTCCCCGGCTGTGGGCTGTTCCGGACTACAGCACGTTCCTCCCCGGAGCTGTTGTGTCCCCAGCGGTATTTCAGCAATCTCTAGTGTGAAACAGTAAACTGCTTCTCAGAGCTTTGAAAGGAGTGGGGGGAAAAAAGTCCAGAACCCTGTGTACCTGGGATTAATTTTAGCTCTGTTAAAAAAAAAAAAAAAGTTCCTCCCTCCAGCCACTGCTTCAGAATGACACTTGGAGTAACATCTAGCGAGAGAGATTAGTCTGTTCATTTGTCTTGCATCATGGTACGCATCATTAAAGATCCGAACACAAAAGATATATACAGAGTTTTGAAGATTAAAAGTGAATTGCAAGCTATTTTGATTCTTCAGAGGGAATTAATAGTATCACATTGCTTAATCTTTTGTCGAGGGCTTACAGAGTAGTTTTATAAATATGATCCCCTTTAATTTCTACAACAACCCAGTCAGGTCGGCTGAGCCGGTAATATTATTCCAGCAAATCCATAGCTAGTAAGGCCAGAAGGGACTTGAAGGCCTACCCTGCAGGTGAAAAATAGCTCCGAGCAGTTAACTGAGGTCATGCAGCTGGTGGAGACGGGACGAGGAAACCTAGTTATGACACCCACACCTGTTGCCCTTCTAGCACACCATGAAGTTTCACCTCAAGGAAAGCTGGACGTGCTCATTTGGTCAGGTGACCACAGGGGAGAAGGGACAGAGAGGAGCCCCAGGGTTTCGACTGTAGATTGTCTCTGTTTTATGACCACCTCGGCTGAGATCCTTCCCCGCATTCAAGGCCATGGGAAGATGAGGAATAGACCCCTTTCAACTTCCTGCGGTCCGCATGCCAGTCTTAGAGCTGCAGAGAGGCAAATAGCCCCTTGTTCGGCCTGCCCAACCCCAAGGGGAAACTGGTTCGTTGTCAATGCCTCCCACCTGGTCTTTTTTTTTTTTTTTGGGGGGGGGGGGCTGTCCAGGTCTGGAATTCCAGCACCTCTAGAAGGAAGGTCATTTCTCAGGCTGTGATGCTTAGGAGCTCAAAATGTATTCAAAATCTTTAAACTCCATTAGCATAAATTCCACATAGAATGGAATCAAATTATACAGTTTTTCCCCAGAATCAAAGCTATGGAATATTTCCAGAGAGAGGGTAACTTCTCCAGCCCGAGCTTCCTCAGACCAACCTGTGTGTGAGCCTATCAGATGTATTGACCAGACGGGGTGAAAACTGAGCTCGGAAGGGTGTGAGGGACCATTTGTTTTATCAGACCTCTGTGTCTACTGTCAGATTAGACAACTGACATGGGAGATTCGAGGTGAGACAGAGTGCCCGAGGGTTCCACCCCCAACTCCTTCCCCGGGTGAGGTGCTGTAGTGCTTGGCTGCCTAGCTAAGCTCTTTACTTGGCAAGCCACCAGCCATTTGGGACAGACAACTGGGTCACCATGCCCCCCTGACATCAATACCATTCAGACACCGGAGCGAGTAAGACAGGAATTTAATCCAAAGATTGGTTTTTGGAGAACCACACTTAGACTGGAAGGCTGAGCCCCTGAAAAAGATCTGTCTCGCCAGCTGGCCAAAATAAATAGGTGCAAAAATAAAGGAAAGGGGAGAAAAGCAGATTATGAATAGTTTTTCCAGACATGCAATTCTAAACCTAAATCCAGATATGCACTTTAGAAAAAGAAAAAAAGGGCCCTAGTCTTTTGAAATATTTCATCTCTGGAAACAACCTTACTTTACTTTGATACAGAAAGCTGACAAAGTGAAATCAAGAAACTTACATACATTTCTGTAGAAGTTCATAATTCTGAACATTAAAGCACATTAGTATATTAAAATGCAAGGCTGAAAAGCATTTTGGCTGGTTACTACTGATGTAAAACACGTAACTCCCTTCCATATCCTGACTGTGAGCCTGGACTTTCGTTGTGAATTACTGAAATCCATGTCCGCACTAGAAAACTTATTTCTTTTTTGCGGGATCAAGTTTTTCCCCAAATATTAAACAAGTATGCATTAAGTGCCTACTGGGAGAAGGGACCTCCATTCCTGACACAGGAATTCTTGGTTTTTATGTTGACAAAGGGAAGAAGAGAAAGAGAGTGAAATTCCCAGGGAGAAATAAATCTTAGGAGAGACTCCGTTGTTTACAGCGCTAATCTTCTTGTAAATTCGGAAAGTGCACATCAAAGAGGTTTCTCGACTCCCATCAAGAGGAGAAGGGTGTTGTTTTTTGTTTCTGCTCCTAAAAAACAGGGTCATTTTGTCATATTCAGGAAGGGTAGCATGCATTGGTTGTTTTCAATTCCATTGCTGTGAAGACAACAGCAATGAAACAAAACTATTATGAATAATAAATTATTTTGCATCGGAAGTTGAACAATGGTATGTCTAGTAAGTAAACCATTTAAAAGTCTTCAACAGTAAAGAAATAATTCATCCAAATCTATAATGTTATGTAAAGTGGAAAAAATATTCTTATAATTAACTGCTACATTCCCTTGTTCTAAGGCTCCTGGGCCTTTTGGAGCAGAATGTTTGCAGCCAGCAATATCATCCATATCCGAAATGGCTTTTTAATGATCCTGTTCTTCTTTGGTTAAATTATGTCACATAAAACCTCCCAGAGAAATGAAAAAGAACACAGCAATGAACAAGACATATGAAGTTCCCAAGCTCATTCCATAGTCTTGCCAAGACACTTAACCCAACGCTAACACACTTTCAACACAGCCATCCTGACCTTTCTAATGAGCATCTTATGAGAATCACGACTGCCGCAAAAGGAACGAGATCTTATTAACCAGGAAAGTTTATATCCCATGTAAGCCTCACACATTAAATATTGCATAATCCATTCACTGGGGAGCAGGAAGGATCAATATTCCAGGTACAGTAATCTCAAATAAGCTTAAATGAATATTTTTGTAGTTGTATAATAGTGACATACTCTGAACTCTAAATTATGAATAAATACTGTAACACAAAGCATATAAACACTTTTCCCTATTTTTGATAATTCACTCATGATCGTTAATTATGCCTTTGATGCCTGACCCATTTACACAGGAGTTATGCTGTAAGTGAATGTCAGAGAAGGTGCCTTTATTTAGGTACCACAGAGCATAACTAATTTTCTATATCAAAGGATACTGATTCTTTTTTGTTACAGATTGAAATAGATTGGAAAGATACTTGGGAATACCAGTCTTTATATAACCAGCCCAGGTTGCTATTGAATAACAAACTTTTGTAGACTAATAGCTAAAAATATCTTTGTTTGAAGATTCTGAAATCAAAAGAAATATGGATTATGAGGGATGAATAATAATAAAAAATTTCAAGAACAAATCCACTCATGTTGTATGGCCACCACATCTATATGCTTTGTGTGTTTAATTATGTCTTAACATGTGCTTACCCACATAAATGATGTCTGGTTTTGCAGTAAAGCTCAAGTTAATTATGTTTCTTTTATAGCATCTAACACAATATGATGCCCATTTAATACAAACCTTTGATGATGATTACAAACCCCCAGCAGAATCCCAGTTACCACAAGAGTATCTTGAGAAAAAAAAAACAAAACAAAACATTTTTTAAAACAAATTTCTAAGTACCAAAAACTTCTGACATGTCACTGTTTTTTAAGCATTCTTTTTCAGTTAAAAGGAGTCCGAGAAGCACAGCGCAGTTTCTCACTCAGGAGGCCCAGGGTGGGGCTCAGGATGCTGCGTCTCTAACATGCTCCCAGGAGGCGGGCGCTGCTCATGCAGAAGATACACTACTATGAAGACAAAGACATGAAAAGATGCTGTATTTTTAATAAGCTTCCCAGCGTATCCTGACAGAGAAAAGCAAAGCATTCCTAGGACACCAGCAAAGGGCCACAACACCTTACTGGAGTGCTCCTTGGATTTTTTTAAGTTGCTGTATGAAGAGTCTCTTCCCAAGCATTACCTACTAACTCAGGGAAATGACAGAAAAGAATGACCGTCACTGCTGTGAGGACAGATCCTCCAAGCAGAAGATAGGACACCTTAATAGTCTAGCTCTAATTCAAAGGAATTAAATCCATCCCTCACCCACGGAAGAATTCATTGCCTGAGCATCACCAAAGTGCCTGGCACCACTCAGGACACTGTCAGGCAAACAATTAAAAGGGCATAAACGCCGTGTTGGAGGAATCTGCAGTGTGGTGGGGAAAGAGAAACGTCTTCCCCTAACGCAAATAACCGTGCACCCACGTAGAAACCAGTGTTCTTGAAGAAGTGGAAAGCTGGGGTGCTACGGGGGCCCAGGAAAGAGGCCGTACAGTGTTGTGGATCTGGGATGATCTCCTGAGGGAGGCCGGGGTCACCTGAAGGATGCCCTGGGCTGAACATGCAGAGATGGAGTCTGAGGAACTACACACACAGGTAATGTTTTTACAACTAAGATGATTAATATTTATCAATCTGGGCTTTGTTTTATTACCAGGACTTCAAAAAGCTCAAACTCTAGAGTTCTAAAGTGGGATTTTGTTTTGTTTTTAATTTTAAAGTGGGGTTTGTGAACCTGCAGCAGCATTACTATCTATCACCCGGGAACGCGATAGAAATGCGAGTTCTCGGTTCTTCTTACCCAAAGGAATCTGAGAACTATGGGGTGAGGCCTGGAAATCTGTGTTGTAACAAGTCCTTCTCTATTCTGTTGAAAAACCCCGAGGCCAGACCTCCTCTGCTTCAGCACAGATGGGCATATCCTTGGGAACTTACCCAACCCCAGCTTTCTGGCTCCATCCACCCCAAAGATTCTGATATTGCAAAATTGAAGAAAGGCTTGAAATTTGTATTTTTAATAAGCACCCCAGCTTATTCTGACAGAGGGGAACCATAGATTCTATTTTGAGAAATACTGAGTTAGGCTATAGTCTCAGGAACAGGAGAAGAGACAAGAAATAAGGTGTGGGGATCAATACAACAGGTGGGGGGAGGGGAGAAAGAGGGAATCAAACGGCACAATGCTTGCCAGTACGAAACTACCCAGTAAGGAAAGGGTTTGATTCTGAATTCTCTGGAAAAAAAATTAGATCCAGAAAACTGATACCTAAATAACACACATTTCATAAAGTTTGATGGACAGTTCCACAAGGATTTTTCAACAGCCACAAACAATTCTTCTTTTATAACGGAGGTCCCTGAGTGTGACCCCTCTGGACGTTACAAGTGTAGAGAAATTGATGGAGTTCTTCCCCATTCAGTGCCCAAGAACACAGTGAGCCACTGCCGGTTGTAAAAGACTGTCGTTTATTGCTTGTGGCTCACAGGAGAGCTCAGTGGTAGAAATTACTCTTAAAGCCTTGTCCTGTTTAGAGCCCTGGGTCAGCATTAGCCACTTCCTCTTGGAGATCCCTTTCTTTTTCCTATAAACTTTCAGGGATAAATCTGAGAGTGGCTTAGGATCTAGAAAATAAAGTTCTGGCTTAGTAGCAGCTCTAACCCTCCAGCATTGTGAGGCTAATGACTAGGTTTTAGGGTTGAGTTTTATCCTCTAATCTTCCTCAGTTTTGAAACAAAATTGAATCGCTCACTTTGTGTCTAGGTTATTCCAAATGCAGGATAAAACGTGAAGTTCCTGAAGTCTTCAAGGAGACATACAACTTCTGGGATGCCAAGAGATAGAGTTTTGGGGGGACATATCTATAGCTCCTTTGTACAGGACCAGGGCCTGGTGCAATTCCTCCCTATGCTGTTTAACATTCTGATAAAAAACAGAGACCCTGGGCTCAAATTGCTTGGGTAGCTTTTGGCAAATAACCCAACTTCTCTCTGCTTCAATTTCTTATCTATAAAATGAGGTTATGAATCATCATAGCTTCAATGGGTGGTCCCAGTAATTAAACATGGTACATTTAAAGCATTTAGAAAAATCTTCACAGTAAAGCCCTGAAATGTTTCTAGTAGCCCCCACATTTTATACTGCATAAGTATATGGGCCTAAGCAAACAGGAAGATGACATTTAAAATATTTCATTTATTTTACTTTTTTACTTTATTTTTAGAGACAAGGTCTCCCTATGTTGCCCAGACTGGTCTCAAATTCCAAGGCTCCAGCAGTCCTCCTGCCTCAATCTCTGAAATAGCGGGGGCCATAGGCGAGTGTCAGTGTGCTCAGTGATGCTTCAAATATAAAATAAAAACACATGTATTGCTGAAAGAACTTTGAGAATTGAATTAGTCTACATCCAATCACTATCCTAGAATTTTTTAAAAAACTGACAGAGAGGGTTTTGGTCCTTTTTAGCTTGCTTTGTTGGTATTTTCATTCCAAAGTATTCCTGAATTGGTGTTTCTCAGGTATCTTGGGTTTGTGTTGTGGCTCTACACTTAAACGTGGGAGCTCGCAGAGCCACTTAGTCTCTGTGGACTCGAGTTTCCTCATCTGCAGAATGGGTTAAAAATGCATTGTGAGGATGCTCTGGGCCCCTCAGGACATCCTCGGGGACCCGTGCCACTGGGGTGCTGTGGGGACAGAGGCCGCTGTCCTCTCATAGTTCCCAGCAGTGAGAGTGAATGCCAGCCTGTGGGTTTGCCACACATCCCAAAGCAGCCACCCAAAAAAGAAAAGTCTTGTGATTTAACCTGAAGATTCATGCAAATTTTTAAACTTCTGCTCTATGATTTAGCTGCATCATTTTTATAAAAAATGTTTTAAAATTACTTCACAGTTAAATAACGTAAATTTATCTCTCCTCCTCCCCCTCCCTCTCACTCTCCTCAGGTAAAATCAGTACACCTTGGCTACTCACTCATTCCCTTTGTTGTAAAGACATCCAGTTTCAGCAAGCCTGCGAGAAGCTTCTATGCAAAAATCACACTTTCACAACCAAGCTACAGTAAGAAGAAATCCAGTCTATTGGACTCTTTCCTAGATTGTCAAGAATTTTCGATTCTCAAGCATTCTTCCTCCACCCTGTCTACTCACCATGGAAGATCGAATACAGTAAAAGTACAGCACAGGAACTGAAAGCAGGATTCTGTGGATATGCGAGGCACCGCCGAGCTGTGACACAACTCATACATTATTCACGGAAATGACACCCACATCTCAAAGGCTCAGGGTTCTGCTGTAGAATTTGTCAATTTTCTGAATAGGTCTCTGAGACTTTAATAAAACCATTGCTTCATCATTTCCAAGGCAAGAAGACCTCCTTTTGCATAATGAAATGTCTTAACTTAGATACTAAAATTTTTATCTTGGTCTTCAAATTCAAAGGAGAGACTTGTTCCTGGCCTGTAAAGCAAACACACCTAAATGTGGTCTCCCAGTCTAAGAAATTCAGCACTGGGGAATTAAAAAAAGCCTTAAAAAAGGAAAAAAAAAAAAAAAAAGAAAACTTCCATGTAGCAGTCAGAATGCCATATATATGAAGTTAAATTCCTAATTACTTTTCCTTTATGTATAAGTCAAGTTGATTTATAACAGACTTACATAAGTTTCCTATGGGGAGGGTATAGAAAGAAAAAAAAGCTTCATATAAAACAGGGAGCTTTCTCTTACATCTTAGAATTATGTAAGTGAAAATTGTACTTTGAAGTGTCATGTGATAATATACACATAAATGGAAAGAGATAGATAGTAACAATAAATGGAGTTATCTAACCTATTAACCAACTGAAGTAAGACTGAGGAGCACATTTGTATTTGGAATGTAAATGACGCTTTTTCCACTTAGTGATTTACTACTTTTAAATCGTGATTATAAAATTACAAGTATCATCCACATAAACCACTGGTCTCTCAAGATTACTTTTTCTATTAAATTTTGTATCATAAAGTTGATAGATAGGCGAAGATAAAAATTTTCATGATTACATTTTTTTATCAGAGGCTTTCGAGTTCTTTACATTTTCAGAGCACATGGAAACCAGTGCTGTCTGGACACCAGGATCTTCCCTAGCTCTGGGAAGGTCAAAGACCTCAACTGACCCACGGGTTTAGCAGCCAATCTTATGTTTTCCTTGGAAATGTAAGTGACTATGAACATCATCCCATGTATTTTAGAAAAACCGTTTTTAAGGCTAAGCTTTTTTGTAAGAGAGGGTTGTGATGTAAGCATGGACCTGAGATGCTATGTGGGCAGGACCTGCCTGGCCCAGTGGGACCCAGAAGTGTCCCTCCTGCCCTCTCTAGCTGAGAGGCCCCTGTAGATACATAGGGGAAAAGGTAATATGTGTCTTTTATAGTCTGAAAAAGTTGCTTCAAATAAGCAATTTAACTTGGGATGGTGGATAATTTTATATTTTTCTTACTATAAAACCAAGACATTCTCAATCAGAAAATGCTGAAGCATCAGAAGTAAAAAACTCAAACTGAAGATCTCTTAAACCTCCCAAACAACTTCTACCATCAAACCCTCTCTGTACCGGTGATCACTGTCAAAGGCTGGTGCACAAAGCTTATGCAAGACTTTCTAAGAAAATATATTCTGCATATGTATGATTTATAATAAATGGAATCTAATTACTATATATATATATATTTTTTGGTATGTTCATATGGAAAACCAAATTATCCCTAGAAGAAGACTTGTTGGATAGAATAACATCAGAAAAAGAAGTCATTGAATTGCCTGATTGCTTCAGTGAATTAAAGCTATGGCAATGGTATTTCCATTTACTTTATGGGAATTTATCAACAAATAGGTCAAAGGATCAGAATGTTGCTGCTCATTGTTAAGCAGACAGAGCCAGGAACATGCATATAAACATCCTCCCCTCATTCTAAGTTACACACACACTACATGCCCCCATGATGAGTACAACCTTTCTTGAAAGAGGATAATAATTAAGAATTTTCATGGTGGAGTCAGTAGATGATCTAGTGCATGCCCATGCAAGAGAAAAACTCCATTCAATTCAAGATGAGGGAGGAGGAGGGAGAGGGACGGGTGTGCTCCCACTTAATGGGCACCATGTAACGGTATATGGCACACCTCCTGGGGGTGGGACAATACTATAACAGGGGCTCTACCTAACGAATGCAAACATTACAACTTGTTTCCCTCATATTAACCTGAAATTTAAAAAAAAAATTTTTTTGCATGGTCTCTTATACTTCATTGGGTTACAACTTGATCATGCTGTATCACTGTCAATTACAAAGATTATAATGATTGGATTAAGATGCTGATATATCATTATTTCAGACATTATACCCTTATCTCTTTGACAGAGTTCGGTTTTCAGCTACCTACACGTTGACCGATCCCTGGGGGAGGTCACTTTCACAGCAGACTGATCTCATGTCATCTACTTTGTCTTGGTTTTCCTTAACTTCATTTTTTAATGTTAATCTTATCTTGTGGTCCTAAGGCTAGCATATGTGTGTGAGTGAGAGAGAGAGAGTTTAAGTTGGGCACAGTGAAAGCTGCGTAGACCCTAAGGACAAAGTGTTAAGTAGAAAAGCACTGAGAACATGTGTAGCCACTGGCTGGACCTCTGGAGAATCTAGGCTTGTGGAGACTTACCATAGAAATGAATAGAATATATATAAATCTGTGTTGGGCAATAATGTGGGAGCATCCAGACCTGTCTTTCCTTTAAATATAGTCATCAAATATTTATGAAACACCTGCTATGTGCCAGGAACTGTGTGATAAGCACTGGTGAACAGGTAGACATAATCCTTGCCCTCATGGAGTTTCCACCCTAGTGAGGAAGACAGCATCAAGCAAGGACATGCAGATGTGAAAGGCATTCCCAAAGAGTATGTGGCAGTGCATGGAAGTGTATAATAAAACATCTAAGCCACCTCCCATATAGGGGACAAAATTCCTTCCTGAGAATAAATTAGCCAGGCAAAGCTGAGCAGAGGAAGAGACTCTGAACACTGTCTGGGATCTAACAGTGAATGGCCATTAAGGTTCCCGATATTTTTGGAAATCAATGACTCTAAGACATTGACTAACCTCTAGGAGTAAAATCTTACTGTTACAACATGCTAAGACTATAGGCTGGGGCTCTCACAGTATAATATCATGTCTTCTGCCTCTGAGCTGCCCTGCCTGTCCAGGCACCCTACCCACACTTCTTATTCATTCTCTTTTCTGCACCTGTCTCAACAGGTGTCAGATGTCCCCCGCTCTGTGATCACACTTCCAGCTGCACTCATCCAGCAACAATACGGTAATGCTGTTACACACCATGTTTCCCCAAATGCAATATGAATAACTCTGCTATAAAAATAGGTATTTGAAATTAGAACAAGGACAAATTTTTAACAGTTATGCATGCATCCTTACAAATTTCTTCTTTTAAAATAATTCAATTAACACTAGCAAATCAATTTAAGGAAACGCATTTTAAAGAAAATATTTTAAGTGTTAAGAAACATTCCCACTTAAACTACATCATTTGAAGGAATTCAATTACTGAGGTATTCAAAAATGCAGGAAGTGATCTAAAAGTTTTATAATGAATGTATAACAATAAACATTTTGTTAAAATGCATTAAAGAGTTACATAGAAGGCTAGGCATAATGAATGCAAGCACGAAAATAGTGCAACCTGTTAAACAACAAATACATTTTGGTTTTAGGAAGAACAGCTGTGTAAATTACTGCAGAATCCACAGTCTATGTAATTATGTAACTGAGGCATACTCTTCAAGATCAAGTGCTTGGTTATAGTCAGCCACTGCTTCCTCAATCATGCCTATTTTACCACGAACCTTGGCTCTAAAATTGTATGCTACGGCATCATTAGGTATCAGAGACAGGGCTGCAAAGGAAAAACATTACATGTTTATGCTAGTACTGAAAAATAATCTCATCTTTATTAAAAACAACATTTCATAACATAGGATCTTTAATATTCTCTATTTGAGAACATTTTTCTTCAAACATAACTATTTAGTCAAATTAAAAAACATTGACTCTTTTTAAGAAAGCTGTCTTGGGGAAACACAGTATAATGCTTTTCTTTGAAACACTGGCATTGCCTGTGTGTGACTTCCTAATAAGTCTCTGTATTACAGCTTACCAAAGTTTTTAGTAAAAATATTACTTAAAAGAATCTATATTGTAGACTCAGCAGCTGTAGCTCAGCAGCTAGGGTGGCAGCCACATACACCAGAGCTGGTGGGTTCAAACACAGCCTGGGCCTGCCAAACAACAATGACAACTACAACAACAACTAAAAAAAAGCTGGGCATTGTAGTGAGCACCTGTAGTCCCAGTTACTTGGGAGGCTGAGGCAAAAGAATCACTTAAGTCCAAGAGTTTGAAGTTGCTGTGCACTGTGATGTCATAGCACTCTACTGAGGGTGACATAATGAGACACTGTCTCAAAAAAACAAAAAAGAAAAAAGAACCTATATTGATTACATTAGGACATGTTATCTAAAAATATTAATTCTTATGTAAGTTCATCTAGACAAAAAGACCTGGAGATTGATTCTCTGCCTTTATTCAAATCTAAAAACGATCACATCAACAACTATAATTTTACCAAAATTATTACCAAAACTATACCTTTACTGAGATCTTTCTCGGCTAGTTCATATTGCTTTAAAAAGCAGAATAATTGTGCTCTGTTAAAATATGCTGCCGCCCAAGAGGGACAGCATTCAATTACATATGCAAAGTCTTCCTTAGCCTCTTCATATCTCTTCAATAATGTATTTGCAACAGCTCGATTCATGACAGCATATTTGTTTCCTGGATCAAACTTTAAACTCTTTGAGAAGTAGTCACTGGCCTACAAAAGGTGAAGATATTGATAATTTGAATGTATTTTCGTTGGCAGATATACACAAATTTTAAGCACATTTACTCAACTTAAAATTAAGGCCAGTAGGCTGGGCACCCATAGCACAGTGGTTACGGAGCCAGCCACGTACACTGAAGGTTGCAGGTTCGAACCCAACCTGGGTCAGCTAATCAGCAATGACAAATGCCACAAAAAAAATAGCCCAGCGTTGTGGCATGTGCCTGTACTCCCAGCTATTCAGGAGGCTGAGGCAAGAGAATCATTTGAGCCCAAGAGTTTAAGGTTGCTGTGAGCTGTGATTCCATGGCACTCTACTGAGGGTAACATAGTGAGACTCTGTCTCAAAAAAAAAATTAAGGCCAGTGGCATACCAAGCGGTCAGTGGAAGCACTTCATCCCAGATAAAGAGGTACACTGTCTACAAAGAATGCAAAACCCCCTAATAAAACCAGACAAGTGTTGGTCAGCTTTGTTAGTACCATGTGGCAGCTCTTCTAGACAATGTCAGTGATACGAGATTCCTCCTTGCTGGGTTGAAATTCTCCCACTGCCTGCCACTCAAATCCTACATTCCTGTACATAACTTCAAAAAGAAAACATAAAACACAAATTAGACGAGAAGGTCTTAAAGAAAGTTAAAATACAAATTAGAAAAGTGATACTTTGCCTATAAAAACAGTAAGAGCTGAACAGATAAATGAATTTTAAAAATAACGTTCTAAGCCATATCAAAAGCCATATCTAAGTTATATCTAAGCCATATCAAAAGTTATATCTAAGCCATATAACTTAGTTATACTATAAAATGCCGTAAGAAAGGGAGAGGAAGAATTAGTTTGTCAAGAAGATCAAAGACTCTAGCTTATTCACAGCTCATTATCAACCTGAAAGGAGCTCTCAAAATACGGGGTACAGATTGGTATTGAGGTGCTGGTCCAAGAACCATTTACTACAACTATGAGAAGAGGTAAGTATCAAAACTGAAAGTAAATAATAAATAACTTCCATAGCATTTTGACATGGCTAGAATATACCAGCACTTAATCCTATTTCCAGTAATTCGTTTTATTGTGTTTTAGCAATGTGTATTGATCTATAATAA
>NW_003852447.1:1266028-1281560 GCF_000181295.1 Otolemur garnettii
AATAGGTCAAGTACTGAGAACAACTGACCCAATCAATTATTATTGAGAGATCATCTTTTCCCAAAGTCTATAAGTGGACCAGCAACATAGCCTTCAGGCAATATTCCATGAACTTTGCTTCCTCTGACTTTTGAAAGGCACTTAAATCAAGATCATTTAATCCATTTCTTCCCTGGATGGCAGCTAGTCTATACCACAGTTAAGTGCAATTTAAGATTCTGCCCCCTATTGAGATGGGGGCAGAATTGGCAGCCATTTGCAAAGAGCTTGAAGAGAATTCACTCCTGAAAAGAAGGCAGCACTCACAGTCATCAGAAATGAAGCAAGGGAAAGACTCTAAGCAGGACCAAGAGTTCCTTCATAAAGTAATTTGGGCTTCATTTTAATTCACCAATAAAAGATCAATAAAACCTGTACAATCATACACCACAACTCATCATAGCTTCAGCCAGGTAGGAGCAAACGTTTACCTTGGCTAAGAGGAAAGAACTCAGTAAAATGTGAGGAGTTCACCTAACTTTGTACAATGTGATTTTCTATTATAGCTTCTAAATTATATTACTTAGAAAATGAAAACCTATAAACTTAATGAAGCTATTCAAGTATAGGAGTACTAACTATGAAGTAATTAGAGGCTAAAGACACCTAACACAATGGATGCCCTTGATTTTTTAACATTTGGTCTAATGCCCTCAGGATGTGTAATTAATTAAAAAATAGATCCAATTTTTTTCAAAGTCATCTGTAGTTCATAATCCATGCATGGAGCTCATCCAAACATGGTTTAAAATCAAGTACCCAAGTCACATATGTGTTTTATCCCTCTAGAGATCATTTGATCAGCTGAAGGATCCTTCCTCCTAACAGAAATCTTCTCTAGTATAGTCATAAACAGGGGATGGGGTCAGGGGGAGGAGCGTTTTCTCCACACAGGCCCAGACCACAGTGGATTAATTATCTGAATTACTATTCTCAAAATTATAAATATGGTCTGAAGCCACACGCACTATAAAGCCTAAACATCCAGTAAATTAAGACAGAGGATGGAACACATTTTACATGAAAGATTTGCCCAGCTAATGTGTCAGCAATTGGGGGGGGAGGGCAGGGAATAGAACTATACTGTTAAAAAAATTTGAAAAGTTCAAGCTACACTTTGGATCTAACCAAATAATGTGGTACCTAATACCCACAGAGTCATTAAAAACAAAAAAAATTAAAAGGTAAAGGTCTCCCTTTCATGCATGCTTAAATATCTATGGAAACAGAAAATTTCTCTGTGTATTTTATTTGCCTTAATCTTATCAACTACTTCACAGTGCAAAGAAACAATTCTATGACCCATCCAGGGACTAATCTGAGTTTGATAAAGTTTAAGACAATTGACCTTGGTTTGTCAGCCTGTGAAACATTAGCATCCCAGCTGCCAATGAGATTTGAGCAATGACAACCTCATTCATGCCCAACAGAATTATATCTTAGATAACTCTGACCTAGCCTCTAGCTTCACCTCTGAGGTCAACCAGACTAATCCCAGGGGTCAGTAAGCTGTTAAGGCTCACAGCATAACTTGGGAAAGAATAAAGGCTAACCCAAAGCAGAAACTGAAAGGAGGGGACATATATGGAAAAAACAAATTAAGAAGCAAAATTGACAAGATTAGATCACCAACTAGGTAAGGAAGTAAGAAGGGAAAGTTACAGTTGACTCTGATATTTCTAGTCAGGTGACTTTATGGAAGGTGACATTTTGAATTGAGAGAGAATTTTTGTGAAGAAGAAATCTGAAGTGGGTGACAGATGTAGAGATCAATCCAATTTGGGGTTTAACGCACCTGCAAAATAACCAGTTCTGGCAACTGGAGATAAATATGGGTCAGGAGTTCAGAGAAAGATGGAGGCTTACTAGTATAAGCCATGGGAGTGAACGGACTTTCTGAGTAAAGAAAAGTAGGGAGAAAAGTACAGAGTATGATTCTTGCTCCTAAAGAGCAGACTATCTAATTAGAGTAAGAAGATAAGATATCAAGACCCCAAAACAATGATAGAGTGACACAAAGCAGTATTAATCTGCATAGAAAGAACTCACCAAGAGCATCCACTTGGGAAAGGACATTTATTCTCTTCAATAAACTATACTGGGAAAACTGGCTATGTTGAAAAGTGAACTAGACCCCCACCTCTCACCATGTACAAAAATCAAATCAAAATGGATCAAAGTCTCAAATGTAAGACCTAGAACTATGAAACTACTAAAAGAAAACATTACAGAAATACTTTGGGATATTGGCATGGACAAAAAACTCTTGGATAAGGCCTCAAATGAACAGGCAACAAAAGCAAAAATAGACAAATGGTATCATATCAAGTAAAAATACCTCTGCACCATAATAATAATACTAATAATAATTAAAAAAATGTACAGATAACCAACAGAATGAGAAAAAATATTGACAGACTATTCATCCAACAGGAGATTAATAACCACAATATGTAAGGACCTCAAACAAGTCAACAGCAAAAACAAACAAAACAAAATTCCACTGAAAAGTGTGCCAATGGGGCCAGGTGTGGTGGCTCATGCCTGTAATCCTAACATTCTGGGAGGCTGAGTCAGGTGGATTGCCTGAGCTCACAAGCTTGAGACCAGCCTGAGCCAAAGCTAGACCTTATCTCCAAAAATAATTGGGCATTGTGGCAGGTACCTGTAGTCCCATCTACTTGGGAGACTGAGACAAGAGAATGGCTTAAGCCCAAGAGTTAAAGGTTGCTGTGAACTATGGTGCCATAGCACACTACAGAGGGCAACAGAGTGAGACTCTGATTCAAAAAAAGAAAAAAAAAGTAGGCCAAGAGTATGAATAAACATTTCACTAAAGATAAACAAATGACCTATAGGTATATGACGAAATGCTCAACATCATTAATCATCAAGGAAATACAAATCAAAATCACAATGAGATACCATCTTGCCCCCATTTAAATAGCTATTATTAAAAAATAAAATAAAATAAAAACTAATAGATGCTGCCAAAGATGCACAGAAAGGGGCTCTTTAGTAAACTGTTGGTGGGAATGAAAATTAATACAGCCATTATGGAAAACCTTATTGAGGCCCTCAAAACAACAGAAATACCATGTGATCCAGCAAAGCCACTACTGGGTATATAATATGCAAAAGAAAAGGAACTTGTATATCTCAGAAATATATGCACTCCCATCTTTATCATAGGACTATTCACAATAGCCAAGATATGGAATCAACCCAAGTGTCCATCAACAAGAATGGGTAAAGAAAATGTAGTATATATCCACAATTAAATACTAGTCAGCTATAAGAAAGAATAAAATTCTGCCATTTTCAGCAATATGGGAAAGCCCAGAGGACATTATATTAAGTGAAATAAGAAGCAAGGCATGGAAAGACAAATATCACATGTCCTCACCCATCCCATATGCAGGCGCTAAAAACCTCATTGACGTAGAGTAGAATGGTGCTTACCAGAAGCTAGAAAAGGAAGAGACAGGATGAAGAGAAGTTGGTTAATGCAAACAAAAATACACTTATTTTTTTTTTGAAGGAATAAGTTCTGGTGTTTGATAGCACAGTATAGTAGAGTGACTATAGTTATCGATAATTGATTACATATTTCAAAAAAGCTGTAAGAGAAGATTTGGAATGTTTCCCACATAAAGAAATGATAAATGTTGGAATGATGAATGTTCCAATTACCCAGATTTGATCACTACATATTATATATTGCTAACAAAATATCACACATACTTCATAATATGTGTAATAATTATGTTTTGATTTAAAATTATATTTTTAAATGAACTAAAAAATTGTTATGGAAGCCATTGCAGGTGAGAAAAAATAAATCACAAAATCACAATAAAGGAACTCAGAAAAGAAGTAAACAGGGGTTAGGATGACTGACCAGATATACCATTTGTCAGAGCATGTCAGTAGGAAAAAATCTTTAGATGAAGGAGAAAAGACAAACAAACAAGCAAAGTTTAGGTATAATTCTGAGGGAAGGATGCTAGAACTTACAAAAGACTTCCCAGAAAGAACTTTTGAAACAGAACAAGAAGGAGCAAGACATGAGCAGAGATCAACCCCAAAACACTGGGAGTCCAAAGAAAAGGGTAGGTGGAAAAGTCTATTTCTCCCATGCTCACATCTCTGACAGGTGGCATGCTACTGAGATGCTAGGGTGACTTTCTACCCCATGAATCCAAAAGCTGCTGCTGCCAGTGGGAGCTTCTTGTGGACAAAGCATCAGGCTCACAACCCAGCAGGGCACTTTTAATCACCACAGACCCAAGCTGAGAACACAGGTACTATATTGCTTCTCTACCCACCATGGATCTTTGTCCTCCCCAGGGGGTTTCAGCTTCTCAGTATTCATCTTGCCCGTTCCCACATAAACATTTCCCAACACTGGTTCACACGACAAGAGCCCCAGGAATCCTGTGACTTATTTGGTCACAGGGAATCTGTGTGCCCCTAAGCCTCAACAATGCAGGTAAGCTGCCTCCCAAAGAAAGGGACAGAGATAACAAAAGTGCTATCTTTCCTTCATCTAGACTCTTTTCTTCCCCTTCCTCTGCCTGCCCCTTTTGCTGCCAAAGAGACAGATGCTGCCATATTGAGGCTTCCCCAAAGAAATAGGGCTCAAAAGTCCAACAGCAGACTAAAGAGTGCTCGACTATGACCTCCCTGCTCACTGGCCTACCCCATTGCTGCTTTCCCAGTCTCTCCATCAGAACAAGGTACAGCCTGAATTAGAGGGACGTCAAACCTGCCTAAGCATCCCATAGGAGACTTGAGTCCAGCACACTTCTCCTTGGCATGGTCAGGGATTGATCTTTAGGGACCCAAGACAAGGCCAACAGGCCAGATCCCATACCCTCAAGGACTCAATCTCATTATTTGGGGGAACAGAGGGAAAATTTGTGAACTAATCTTAGGAGATGGGGGAGCCAATTGGGGCAGAATGGAAGGAACAGTATACAATGTGGATCCCACTTGCAACATACACGTGGAATACCCCTCACCCCACAGGAAGACCATGTTCTCAGCCCAGACTGGGATCCTGGGAAGGGAAGCTCCTAGCCTGCAGCACATCATGGGGAAGCTAAAGTAGTTTGACCTCCTGCCTGCTAGCAGACACAAGAGGGAGACCACAGAGCAGAGGAGGAAGAAGAGGGAAACCTCCTCCAGATAGGCAGATTGTGAATCTCAAACAGCCAAGATAAGTTCACAGCCAAATTCTACCAGACCTACAAAGAAAATCTAATAGTCACACCACAGAAATTATGACATAATATTCAGAAGGAGAGAATTCTCATCAACTTATTCTATGAAGAAAGTATCAGCGTGATTTCAAAGCCAGGAAAGGACCCAACTAAAAAAAGAAAGAAGGAAAACTACAGAGCACTATCCCTTATAAATATAGATGCATAAATTCTCAATAAGATTCTAGCAAACCAAATTCAGGAGCAAATCAAAAACATAACTCACCATGCCCAAATAGATTTCATCCTAGGGATGCAACAATGGCTCGACATGCACAAATCTATAAACGTGATTCATAAACAGAAGCAAAAACAAAGACCATATGATCATCTCAATAGACACAATGAAAATATTTGACAAAATTCAATACCCTTTTATGATAAGTACTCTTTACAAAACAGCCCCAGATGGAATACATGTACAACAAACAGATTGTACTAAATGAGGAAAATTGAAAGCATGCCATCTTAAATCTAGAACTAAACAAGGTTGCCCACTGCCACCACTTCCTGTCAACATAGTGCTGGAAGTCCTAGTCAGAGCAGTCAGATAAGATAAGGAAATCAAAGGTATCTAAATGAGGGCAAAAGAGGTTCAATTATCACTTTTTCTGACAATATGATCTTACATCTAGAAATCCCCAGAGATTTTGCCAAGAGACTCCTGGAATTGATACAGCAATATAAATTCAGCAAATCCTCAGGTTACGAAATGAATGTACACAAATAAGTAGCGTTTATAGATACCAACAACAAGCAGCAAATCAAATCAAAGATTTAATACCCTTCACAATGGGAACAAAGAAAATAAAACGCCTAGAAATATATTTAAACAAAGAGGTGAAAGACCTTTACAAGAACTATAAAACACTGAGGCAGAAAATTATACAGGATGTAAACAGATGGGAAAAACATACCATGCTCATGGATTCCCAGAGCTAGCATTGTCAAAATGTCTATACTACCCAAAGTGATCTAAAGATTCAACAGAATCCCCATTAAAGTAATAATGTCATTTTTCATAGATCTAGAAAAAATAGTTCTGTGCTTGTGTGGAATTAGAAAAGAGCCAGAACAGCCAAAAGAACCTTAAGCAAAAAGAACAATGGAAGGCTTCCCTTTATCAGACTTCAAGCTATATAACAAGGCGATAGTAGCCAAAACATCATGGTACTTACACAAGAACAGAGACATAGACCAATGGGTCAGGAAACCCAGATACAAAACCCTCCTCACTTTGCCGTCTGATCTTTGACAAAGCAGATAATAGTATACACTGGGGAAAAGAATCCCTATTCACTAAATGGTGTTGGGAAAATTAGATAGTCATATGTAGAAGACTGAAACAGGATCTGTATCTCTCACCACTCACAAAAAGTTAATTTGTGATAGATTTAACAGACTTAAATACAAGGCATGACACTATGAGAATTCCAAAGAAAATGTTGGGAAAACTCTTACAGACATTGGCCTAGGCAAAGAATTCAGGAAGAAGACCCCAAAGGAATCACGGCAACAACAAAAATTAACAATTGGACTTGATTAAATTTAAAAAGCTTCTGCACAGCCAAGAAGACAATTGATAGACCACATAACAACCTATAGGGTGGGGAAAAAAATTTGGATGCTATACCTGTTAAAGGGCTAATAACCAGAATCTATAAATAACTCAAGAAAATCAGCAAGAGAAAATCCAACAACCCCATTAACAAGTAGGCTAAAGACATGAACAGAAGCTTTTCAAAAGAAGATAGACTTATGGCCAATAAACATCTCTAATCATCAGAGAAAGGCAAATCAAAACTACAATGAGATGTCACATCTCCAGTGAGACTGGCTTTTATCAAAAAGTCCCCAAACAACAGATCCTGGTGTGGGTGTGTGGAGAATGGAACACTTCTACACGGTTGGTGGGACTGCAAACTAGTACCACCCCTATGGATGGAAAGTTGTATGGAAATACCTCAAAAAATAAAAAGTTGACCTCCCAGGTGATTCAGCAACCCCACTGTTGGGTATTTACCCAAAGGACAAAAAGTCATTTTATCAAAAAGACACATGTACTCCAATATTTTCTGTAGCATCATTTATAATAGCAAAGATGTAGAATCAGCCCAGGTGCCCATCAATACATGAGTGGATTAATAAAATGTGATGTACTGGAGTACTACTAAGCCACAAAAATGGTTAACTAATACCTTTTGTAACAACCTGGATGGAACTGGGACCATTCTCCTAAGTGAAGTATTGCAAGAATGGAAAAACAAACCCCACATGTACTCCCTATTAAATTGGAACTAATCAATCAATACCCATGTGCACATTTGGTCAGTAAACCTCAACAGAAAGCAAGCAGTGGGAGGGGAGAGAAGGGGTTGGGTAAATTCATACCTGATATGTACAATGCACACTAGTAGGTGAGGGGCCCACTTACAACTTTGATGCCAATTGCACAAAAGCGATTCATGTAACCAAAACACGTGTACCCCTATAATATCCTGAAGTTAAACAAATTACAAACATTCCTATTGAAAAGAACATTTTTAAAAAGAGCCAAAGAATTATTATCCCACATTATAAGGATTATGTTTTGAAATATGCATATATATATATATATAACACAAATAAAGTATTTAATTTCAAAAAGGAAATGTTAAGGAAAACTTATATTACCTGGGAAAACTGCCTGTGGTGAAAGTAGATATTTCCTGCATTAAAGTAAGCCAGCGGGTACTTGGGGTTTAGCAAAATTGCTGCTTGATAGTCTCTCATTGCATTCTGTTGTTGACCCATAAACTCATGAATCACACCACGATTTGTTAAGAATTCTGGTTTCGTATTGATCTGCAATATAATAGTATGAGTACTTAGCATCTGGGAATAGTATGTATCTCCAATTTCATGTCTGCAAAAATGAATGTTATGAAATCTACTTGTGGGAAACTGGTAATTTTATAGCGCAGTGAAAAGCCATTAGCGCAAATATTTTGAGAAAGGACTTGTCATGGAGTTGGTTCAATGTCAACACTTTTTGTTGATTTGGCAGCGATAAAACAAACAATCTTATTGTTTTGCTCTGTTCCATTCAGTGGAATAGACATAACAGAAAAACTTATCTGTTTAGCTATGTTAAACTGGAGAAGAAATTAGATTCGATAGTTAACATGCTTATTGGTCCTGTGTAGTAGCAATTACATTTCAATCCTTTCCTCTTTCTCATCTGAAATATGACTTCTGCCCAAATTTATAAAAACAAAACCTAAAAGCTAGAAGAGAAAGAGTTTCTGCCCTTGCATTCAACATGAGGTTTTTATTTGTCATTTCACCGGAGGAAGAATCTGGGGAACACCATTCTTTCCTTAATTCTTCCAAACCTAAAGCATTATTTTAGGTTGTGCATTTATTTTGTATTAGAAAATAAGACTCATGTACCAAGAAACTATAAACTGTATTTACTAAGCAGAATCAACATTGACCAGGAATTTGTTGAATTTCTAAAAAGCAAATAAAACTGGCAAGCCGTAACTACCTCAGTGATCATTCAGGAAAAAAAAAAAAATTCCCCACAAGTGACTTTTAAAAAGTAACAGAGAACTTCTTAGTTAAATGTATTTACTGATAGTGTTAATTAGGCTAATAGTAAGCCTATCTAAGTAAACTTTGTACCTTCATGGCAGTATTAATATCCTTCATGGCAGCAAAATTATTGCCCATTTGAAGACAGATTATGGCTCTCCCTTCATAGGCTAGGTAGCTCTTCGGATCAATTTCTGTGGCGATGGTAAAGTGACGCCAAGCTTTTTGGAATTTTCCTTGGGCCTGAAACAATTTTCAGATTACATGAAGTAGGAAATAGTCCATAACATGCCAAATGCTTATGATTCTCACTCACTCTGTAAAATAAAGTCTTTAGCATGGGTATATTTATCTTGTGCTAAATCTAAGGTATCTTAAACAAAGTAGACTATACCATGAGTGTATTTGATTGGCTAATGACCTCTGACTGTTTTTGATTAAATTTAATTAGCTAAAATAAATTTAATTGTAGTCATCTCTCACACCAATCCCGGACAACATAAAATCATGGCCACCATGTGAAACATCAATGTTTCTGACCAGAGCCTAAAAGTTTACATTGAGTTCCATGCACAGACAGGAACTGTATTTATTTGCTTGGCACTGTTTCTCCAGTTATACAGAATATATACATACTACACATAATAAAATAAATACAGGAGAACAGATGAATGAATAAACTAATGGTATGAAATGTATTTCTATACATGGTACCGGCATCTGGAATTTCAGGATCACTATACATTATCCATGGAAAATGCACGTACATCTACCAAATCATGTTTCTACCAACCTTAGTGCTAACTAGAAAAGAGAAAAAAAAGGTCAAGAAAGGGGCACTGTTAACAGAACGATGAAGTCAGAGTATTTCCTAGAAAAGACCAGCTGGCAACTGAATGCCTTCCCACAGGAAAGCAGTGAGCTAATAAATTCAGCATGGTCCAAGGTCTGTCTTTTTTTCATGGGCTCAAAAACCCAATTTGCCAGAATCTCTGAAGTTCAATCACTTTAGCCAAGCTGAGCCAAACGACTCTCAGGTCTAAGCACACAACTGAAAATAAACTGAACTATTAAGGGAACTAGACCCCCCCCTTTTTTTTTTAATTAGAAATAAAGGCCTTCAACTCCAGCCGCATCACATACCACTCTCCCCTGCCCACAACACTCCATCCACTCAGGCCCTCTCTCTCTTTCTTCTGTCTATTGGGAGGTTCTCCCTGGAACACTATGAACCCCAACCCATAATTTCACACCTCAACTTTTATGTTAATTTCTCTGAAAAAAACCCTCTCATCTCTCAAACAAAGCTAACTTTCCTTGTTTTGAGTTGCACTAAAACCCATATGTTTCCTTTGTTGCACCCATCATGATTATAAGCAAATAATGTTATATATATGATGAAGTGTTTGATGCCTGTCTCTCTGCTAGGTAGTAAACTCTGCAAGAAGAAGCACATGTATCTTTTTCATTGCTATACCCTTATGCCAAAAATAGCTCCCATCCTATATTAGATGTTCAGTAAAAGTCTGTTTAGCTGGGTATGGGGACTCATGCCTATAATCTCAGCACTTTGGGAGGCCAAGACAGGTATATTGCTTGAGGCTAGGTGTTTAAGACCAGCCTGAATGACATAAAGACCTCATCTCTATATAAAAAAATAATAACAACAACAATAATAATATAAAATTTAGCCAGGCATAGTGGCACATGTCTGTGGTCCCAGCTACTTGGGGGACTAAGGCAGGAGGATTGCTTGAGTCCAGGAGTTTGAGGTTGCTGTGAACTATGATGACTCCACTGCCCTCTAGCCCTGGCAACAGAGTGAGACTCTGTTTCAAAACAAAACAAAACAAAACAAAAAAAGTCTGTTGAATACATTGAATGATAAAGTTAACACATTTCATGGATTGAAGTCAGCACTAGTTGCTTTGAAAGTCACCTTGTCTCTTTAAATTGACTTTATAAATTTCTACTATAATTCAATAATGGCTAATGTTATGCTTAGCTCTCAGGAAGCAATCTTATATCCCTTGTTAATAAGTTCTAGAGCATACCTGATTATAGCAACCATTCTCACCCCTTCCAGTATTATCACTTAGATCAGCCAAACTCATTTAAAAAAAAAATCGACTTTAACAGAAGATCATTAAGAGGAATTTTTGTAAATTATAATTCAAATATATTTTTTATCTGTTATTTAAAATTTTGAATATTTAAAGGGATAAAAAGATTTAAGATTACTCAGTTACTTTTCATGGAAAATAGCGCATTTAAACACTTTATTACAAATATGTCACTACATCTCTTATGAGTGCAAACAGCTTATTGAGTTATGAAATTGTGGTGCAAGGGTCAGGTCAGAGTGTCCCAGAAATCACTCTGAGACCTGCTTGGCAACATACGGAGTAGCACTTGCCCATGTTGCAGGAAGGACAAATGCCTGACCTCCTGCCTTCCCAGCACATCCTAACACACAGCCATTTGGAAGATGACTGCATTCGGGAGCTCCTGTACAGTGTCAGTCTGACTCACCACATGGCTGGAGACTTCAAAACTTTCACGTGTAATCTGTTCCCTTTAGCTTTTCACTAATACAATAGATAGAACAAAACTTACATAGCCCAGATATAAGATAATAAAATAAATGTTAGCCAGGTTCTCGTATGTCAAACTTATCAGGCAAAGTTTAAAAGTTGTTTGTAAATGTAGGGGTGCAGTAGGGAGGGGTGCAGACATTAAAGAAACTGATTGAAAAGCTCCTCATCTGACTAGCATACAAGGTCCCTTCCCAGGCTTATCCAAGCAGGCTCCCTGTTACTAATTGAACCCCTGATCCCCACTGCCACTCTGGACACTAGGTAAGAGAAAGGTAAATTCTTATAACCAAAGAAGTGGCATTATCTCTATTACCAGTAAAGGGCCAAAACATGCTTTCAAGGCTCAAACAATGTTAAATAATATTACCTGCAAACTATAGCCTAAGCTAATTCTGGCTTTTATGTATGATGGGTCAAAATGTATTGCCTTCAGAAAGTCCTTCTGTGCTTTCTTGATAAATTCACTATCACCATATTTCATATAAGAATTTCCCCGTCCATTATAAGCATCCAGGTAACGTGGTTTAATTTTAATAGCACAGGTAAAGCAATGGATAGCCTCTTCAAACTCGCGAATTCTGAAAGAAAAAGAGAAAAGAAAAAAGAAACTATTGATGCCTTCTGACAAACTGAGACATTTTGGTAACATACAAAACATATGTCTTTCTATATATGACTTTTCCATAAAGATTTGAATATTCCCTTACCAAAAAAAAAAATCCTTCTTATTATCCATCATAGAAGGTAAGCACCCAAGTTCATATGACCTAAGGAAGCCTGGCAGGTTATTAAAGACAGTAAAAAAAAAAAAAAAAGACTTAGTAAAAGGGAAGAAGGGGGGTAGGAGTCATTTTCACGGCAGAATGTGATGGAGTGATATTCTAGAATTCTTTTTTTAAATTATGAAAGTCTGAACGTCATTCTTAAACCTGTTTTTAACAGCTATCAATTACCAGTATAGAAAAACAGGTGATATTATTGATAAAATATATGATTTAAATTAGACAAAAATAAATTTACATATACGTATCTAATATTTCATTATGCAATGAAAGGAAACAGATTTTTACCACATGGAGGGCCTTACTTCAGATCTTTCTAAGGAAGCTCATTTTGTTGTAGACACCAGGAAAGGCAGAGAAAGAAAGAAGTAAAATGCATTTTATTTTATTACCTTGTGAACGTATCTAGCTAAATGATAATTCTGTCTCTCTATCCTCCCTAATCATCCCCTTGAGGTCAGGGTGAGGTCTGTTGAAGGAATCCAGTCTTTGTTCATGAGCATATAAAGTCACTTCCCCATTTCATGTACATATCTAATAATGATAGTTAGTCTCAATTCACGTGGACAGAGTACAGGATTTTTAAAAATAGAATGAGGTAGCTAAAATGTTTACTTACCACCTACTTCTCTAAATGCTTCGCAGGAGCTATTCATGTAATCCTTCCAACACTCTGTGAACTAGTTATAATTATCTATATTTTACAGATGAACAGAAAACCATGGCTCAGAAAAGTCTGCACACAGGAAATGGCATAGAAAATAGCATACTAAGTTAGCACAGAGTAAATAAATGCCTGAGATTCAAACTCAAGGTAAATCTCACATCAACATCCATGCTTTTCGACACAGCTGTCTCAGCCAGACATTCTGCACCTACAACACACCTGTGGTTGGCGCACAGGAGCCAGTGAGTTGATCACAGTGTAGCTAAAAGAAAGGCTTGGAGTTCAGACTTGAGCCTGAGCATGCAAATCAATACAAATTCTTCAAGATTGCTAAGAGGAGCAAGGAACAGCAAGCAAAAACATCTAGCGCAGAGACCCTCACCCAGGAAAGGTCACCATCTTCCCGTCTTTTCCTACTTCTCAAGCAGGCTTCAAAATTCAGTAAGATTTATCACTACTTAGCTCATTTTAGCTTTACTACTTCACTACTTGGCTCATTTTTCCTTTATGAAATACATGGAACCCAGGATAACTGTTCTAGAAACAATCCTCTCCTCGATGTTACTCAAGAGTATCTCTCATGACAGCGCTTCTCAAACTTTAAAACTCCACCATCATTTACCGAGTACTTTCATTGAAGTCAATTCACTTCTTTTACTTAATTTATCAAAAGACAACTTAATTACATTGCCATAAATTTAAAAATTAGCATCTCATGCCATAAATAGAAGGAAACACCAAAAATAAATAAAATTGGAGGGGGATTCTGGGAAGATGGCCGACTGGTAGCAACCCTGGTCAGAGGCTCCTGAGCAAAGGAAGAAAAACTGGTTGGAATCAGAATCTATGAAGCCAAAGATGGAGAGCTGAGCCCAGAAAGAAGTTCAGCAAGGTGTAAATCCAAGGAAGATCATTTAAGAACATAAAATACAGGTACAAAGCAGGCCCCAGAACTGCTTGCTAGAGCCGCCTGCCTCCCGCGGGTGGCGGGTGGCCGCAGAAAAGCCCCCTGTGCCGGGAAAGCACAGAACGACTTGGTAGAGCCTTGCACACCCCACCCCGCGGGTGGCAGCAGACAAGTCCCCCTCTCTGGGAAGACCCAGAACTGCTTGCTAGAGCCACGCACCCCATGGGTGGCTGAGAAGAATCCCACCACAGGGCTCTGGGCAGGTCCAGAACTGGTTGCTAGAGCCACAAGCCCTCCGTGGGTGGTGGGTGGCCAGAGAGGAGTTCCCCTGCTCCGCGCAGCCACAGAAGTACTTGCTAGAGCCTTGTGCACTCCCACGGGTGGCGGCAGACAAGTCCCCCACTCTGGGAGGACCCAGAACTGCTTGCTAGAGCCGCGCACCCCATGGGCGGCAGAGAAGAATCCCGCCACAGGGCTCTGGGCAGGTCCAGAACTGATTGCTAGAGCCGCAAGCCTCCCGCTGGTGGCGGGTGGCCGGAGAGGAGTTACCCTGCTCCGGGCAGCCACAGAAGTACTTGCTAGAGCCTTGCACACCCCCGCGGGTGGTGGCGGTCAACTCCCCCACTCTGGGAGGGCCCAGAACTGCTTGCTAGAGCCATGTGCCCTACTGGTGGCAGAGTAGATCCCTGCTCCAGGGCTCTGGGCAGGCGCAAAACTGCTTGCCAGAGCCACACACCTCTTGCTGGCGGCAGGTGGCAGCAGAGGACTTCCCCTGCTCTGGGCAGGTGCAGAATCACTTGCTAGAGCCCTGAGCACCCCCATGGGTGGCAGCGGTCGAATCCCCCACTCTGGGAGGGCCCAGAACTGCTTGCTAGAGCCGTGCACCCCACAGGTGGCCGAGGAGATTCCTGCTCCAGGGCCCTGGGTGGGCCCAGAACTGCTTGCTAGTGCCACGGGTGTTCCGCGGGTAGTGGCGGAGGAGTCCTCCATTCCAGGCAGACCTCAAACAGCCTTCTAGAGACACACACACCCCACAGGGGCCAGCGGAGGAGTTCCCTGCTCCAGGCACCTGTGCTGAGTGGGCCCAGAATTGCTTGCTAGAGCCACGCACACCCTACAGGAGGCGGTGGAGGAGTCTAGTGCTCTGGGCGGGCCAAGAACTCTTTGTTAGAGCCATGTGTGTCCCACAGACAGAGGTAGAGGAGTTCCCCACTCCGGGCTCCCAGGCTGGGAGGGAATAGATTGGCTTGCTAGTGCCATACACGTCCAACAGGCCACGGTGAAGAAGTCCTCCACCCCTCCAGCTACTCTGGTGGGGCCGAAATAAGACTGATCTGGTTGCTTGCGTACCCTACACAACCACTGCCATTCCCCCGCCCCCTGGCTGCTCCAGGGTACTGAACTAGGACTGATCCGGCTACTGCCGGTCTCCTGCCCCCTGGTTGCACCAGTAGGCTAAATGAGGTCTAATCCGGCCACACATACTCCCGTGCAGCTGCTACTGTTCCACTGCACCCCAGTTCCCCCAGCACCGGAGAACTGGGAGTAGACAATAGACATGCTCTGCCTCTCTCTCTGGGCAACCAGAAGAAGCCACCAACTGAACAGTTCTGATAAGGCCTCCAAACAAGGTAAACTCAGAATGGGGCAGAATCAGTGGAAAAACTCTGGCAACTCGAATAACCAGAATAGATCAACTC
>NW_003852447.1:1299168-1320637 GCF_000181295.1 Otolemur garnettii
GATTCGAGGGTTCACTTCTGTGGTTCATCTTACAAGGGTACAAGTGAATCTTTCTATGAGTAGAATATGAACGTTTTAACACAATAACTAAGAAAGTTACATGAAGGCTAGGTTAACCAGTTTGATGGAAGTGTCTCGGATTGTGTGTGAAAACACCACACTGTAGTGCATTAATATACACAGTTACCATTCAATAAAACATAAATAAATAAAAATGAACAACTACAAAAACAAAAAAAATAAAATAAAATTGGAGCTGGATACTGTAGTCTGCAGAAAACTAAAGAGGGGCTGCACCATCTGTTACAAAGATTGGTCATAGAAAGTTGTTAAAGACGAACCCTTAGCTGAGACTTTCTCTGTGATGTATTCAGAAGGTTTGAGAAAGAATTCATATTTTTAATGATTGTCTACACTGTGAAAAATGATTGAGCTACTCATGATCCTTGCTCCAAGTTTGGCAAACACGACTCCACAAGACTTCTGCTTGCAGATCACCCCAGAGCCCACAGTGAGGCACTGGGGAAGCTACCGGCAGGAAAGGTTAGCGCCTACAGACACAAAGCAGTCGGCATCTTCTGAGTTCACCTTACATTGCCCCTCTGAAAAATCAGGGTCATTTCCCTTCCCAAACAGTTGACAATGAAATAGCATTCCTCTTTCCTCACAAGTAGCACTATTTAAGAAGTAAAAGTTCCTTTGCTTTTCCAAGTGCCCTTCCTCGCTATGTTATGGCAATAACTCTAAACACGGTGTAACAAATTCTTTATCAGGAATTATTAGCCCATAATCACTTTGTGTAAATGTGCTTAGTTGATAGATTGTGCTGTGGTTAATTTTTTGTCATCTATGAGTACTGAAGTATTCGCTTGTGATACCCACCTACAGTGACTGTGTAAACTGAAATTTCCAGGGAAATTCCCTTTTATTCATGAGGTCTCCATAAATCATTGAAAGATTTCTACTATATCAACATTCATATTGCATCACACCCACGGCCCTCCTCTTACCTATAGAAATTAAAAATCCTTTGTACCTATTTTGATTTATGGTTTCTAAAATATAATCTCTCCCTTTGTATAGCCTAACCAATTAAAACAAAGCAAAAACAAAACCAAAGCAGTGAATGGAAACTCACCAGTATGTGGCTTAAGTTGTGAATTACCAAAACACAGTGACTGAAGCTATTTTTCTTTATTGATCAAGGTATCAGCACTAATGCTTCATGAGCGTCTAGTTTATTCAGTCAAAGTAAAGAATCATTAAACCTTAAAGCTGGCAAGAGATCTTGAAAGACTCTTAGCAAGCTCCTCAAAACTGACAATGACTAAAATCAAGTCCAGAATATGTGCAGTGCTAAAGAGAGAGACTTCCCAGCTTTCAAAAGGTGAAAGAGATTCCATGTAGAAACAGCAACTACATTTCTCTGAAGATGTGTCCATCACAGTGTCCTACAGGCTGAAGTGCTTCTTAAGCAACCACATAGCCTCAGCCACTGGAAAAATGTGGCAGATTTTCTATGTTACATCAGGATACCTGTCCATTGAGATGTAAATGGTGAGCGTTGTTTACCACAGATGAAAGTATATTAAATGAGTTAATATTTAATAGACTTCATTTATTTTCTAAAATAAAATGTGTTCATATGAATCTGAAGCAATAGGGTCACTTACTGAAGTCCTGTGATTCTCCTGACTGTCCTATCAATGAGGGATCCTGCACTGAGCTTGGCCACCAGGCCAAGGACACAGAGACCCACTGCAACTTCCAAATCGATCCCATACATGACCAGATATCCCCTACTGAGTTGTAAAAATAAATCACCCTTCCCTCCCCAAACGAAAGAATCTGGCTTGCAGAGTTAAAATTTCAAAAATATTTTATGCAAATATAAGAACAGTAAAATAAAATGCGCTTGAAGTAAAAAGTGCACGGGATATATATCTCTGAGTAATCTCCCTCTGACACTATTTTTTTGAAAAATATTAAGGTGGCTTCCTCAAAGAGCTCTAAAAATTAACTCGACCATAATACTCTTGGGGACTACATTGGGCAACAAGTGGGATATTCAAGCCTAAGGAATGCCGTCTCCTAGCAACCACAAGAGTGAGAACTAGAGATATACAAAGGATACTTCAAAAGACTGCAACCCCATAAGATTAAAGATCAAAGCCCTAAAAATTAAAATCTTATTCCTTTTTAAAACTTTTCCAAATGAGAAATTTTTTTACTTTCTCCACTGTACGAAACCAAAAGTGAATCCCCATAGTTATAAACCGCACAGCTATCACATAAGTAGTAGTAGCTCACCTTGAAAAGCAAGAATATTTTTCCTGAACTAAATATAACCAATCACTAAACATTCCTTATTGTTAAATTCAGTAAAACTTTCAAAACTCAAAACACATGGAATTGGGACTCTGAGTTTGGGGGGCTTTCCTGTTCATCTAAATTCTACCTTTATTAGAGAACAATAGAGATTCTAGTCCAATGATGAAAGTTGCTTATTTGGAATTGCAAAGCCGTGCTGGCTTAAGGAGGCTCTGCCGTGTATATACCCACTGATTGCCTTTCATAAAAGAGACTGTGAACTGACACGTAAAGAAATTTACTGACTGTAATGGTTGCTACACATAGGAGTGAGGTTGAGAGAAATTTTGGAGTCTGTTTTTAGTTTTAGCAGAATGCAATGACTTCAGACACTTTTGGTCTGCACCCACCCACCAAAACAAACACATCAGTCATCATTATTCCAGGTCTTCTTAAGAATGACAATTACTCAAAGAGATGGATTGTATGAAGGCCCTGGATTAAAATAGACAATGGTGGGACCATGTTTTGCTATCTGAGACCAGTTCCAGCCTTTTAATACAAAGGCACCTTCAGAAGTTCCAGTATATTACATTTTGTTTATAAAATAAAAAAATCTAACTTTCATAGGAAAATGTCACTATACTATCTATGTTCTACATGGGGAAAAAAGAACATCAATTTCCTAAATAATTCAAACTACGTTCTATGTGCTAAACTGCCTAGTCTACATAATTTGTGAACTATTCTAATTTCATCCTCAAAATTAACTGCTATGGTTTCTCTCATTTAAAAAAAAAAAAAAAAAAAAACCACTGTAAACTATGACCTAACCAAATACACATTTTATCCCATATTAAAATCCTCACCTGTTGAATCTCTATAACTTTAAAAGCAAAATGCCCCCAAATTAATTTCCAGACATGTATGTATGTAAACATTATGGTTAGTCAAGTCTCTATACTGTGGTGTTAACTCGGGGTGTACTTTAAACCAACCACCTGCATTTGAGCCTTAAGTGAGTGTTCCCTTCACTCATTTCTGTAACTGACTTATTTTTGTGATAATCTGAGAAAGAAGTAATCATGCTTTAAGTACTGCGATTTTTGTAGATTCATAGATGTTTGATAGCATGGTTCCATGTAATTTTAGATTTACAATTGTGTTTTTTAAATACAAGATTTTCTTGAGAACATACAATTTTTTAAAATCACCCTCTCTTTGCATTGTAAAGGTTAGTCCCATTTCGTGAACAAAACAAATCATTTTATGCCTATGTGCTGCAAGCTATGCGTAACTTTATTCTCTCTATGACCGAGATCCCTTCTACTGTCTAGGCTTGGACCAAGTCGATACCCTCTAATGCCATGATGAAGGCATTTACTTGCTAATTTTGCTAAAACTAGTTTACTGGAAGGCAGGAGAGTGTTGATGACACACTATGTGTGGTTCCCCATGTCTACACAGAAAATTCCTTGTGTCCCTCCCCATTTTTATACTTTGTCACATTCACATTTTCCCCTATCCCTTCTATTCCCTCCTGGCTTCCGAGTGGGGCTATAATTACACACGCTGGGTGTGTCCACTTGGACGCCAACTGCACTCCATACCTGTGATGGCACATGGCGGCACCTTGATAAAGGCTCACAGTCTGGTTCATCAGTATGGCTTCTTTAAAATCCTGAAATAATCACGTAACTTTTTGTTAATTTTGCAACATTATCTCACGTGATTTCTTAAACTTCCTTCTAACTTTGACTCCACCATGAATATGTGGAGGCATATCGATAACACAAGCATGAAAATATACATCTTTCTACAGCTTTATTTCTCCTTTGCAGTATCACGTCAAGTAAGAATCACGGTTGAAGCAGAGGGAACCCTCTAGTACTAATGCACGCCGAGTCCTGTAGTGCTCATCTCCACTTCGAGAAGAAGGACTTTGCCCAGGGTTTTTGCCCTTCTATGTGTAATGAGTTATCTCATTTACTTTCCTTTTATTGTTTATAATACCACCAGAGACTTCTCTGGAGAGAGCCTTGGAAGTTGCATGCCTATGGGACAGACAGGGACCCAGCAGGAGACAGAACATAACTAGGCCTTCTGTGTGGATTTGCTAAGGCTGCTCCTACCTCTGAATCCACCCTTCTAATGAGAAGGTGCCCTAGGATCCAAAAGGCCTTCTGGGAGGGAGGAATGGAAACTCTAAAGCCAAGTTTGAAGTTAGAGAAATCAGCTGGGAAGGACCTGAATGGCCCTGGGGAAGAGACTGTTTAAAAGAATTAAAGGTGCTAAGTCTGCAAGAGATGTTGCCACAGTGGCTCACAGCACCATCCTTTAGTAGACTCCAGAGACACTGTCTGAAGCTCATAGCTTTTCAAC
The DNA here is from genome assembly GCF_000181295.1 of Otolemur garnettii. Taxonomy (NCBI): domain Eukaryota; kingdom Metazoa; phylum Chordata; class Mammalia; order Primates; family Galagidae; genus Otolemur; species Otolemur garnettii. Next base: position 1,303,861 of record NW_003852447.1, read on the forward strand.
ATCCTACAGAAGTATTTGAGACTTGAGATAAAATAAGAACATCACTAAACTTAAATTAATAATACCTATAAAACAAAATATCATGTCAACTGCAATGCACTACATATGCATGAGATGTAAATGGACTTTAACAACTGCTATAATGTGAGAAGGCGACTTCTAAAAAGAATTCAGAACCTATGAAAGAATAAAAACAGCTCTGCTTTTTCCCAGAAAACTTGCTTCCAGGAGAATCTTCACAGGCAGTTTGGGAGCTAAGGCACTGCACTCTCCCCTGGGGTGGCAAAGGGAAATGGCTCCCAGCTTGGCCTCCTTCCTGCTGTCTGGAAGTGAGACACCAGCACTGCAGGGGCCCATAAGGCAACACCCAACTAGGGAGGTACTAGCTAACCACAAACCCCTTCTCCTTTCTCCTTGTTCCTCCTTGCGTGAGCCCCCCTAGTGCAGCAGAGGGAAGAGGTCCGCGTCTTAGTGAGGGGCGATGGGTTTGGGACTATCACAGGGTGGAAGAAGGGACAGGGGGGTCATGCTGAGTCCTCTGGGGTCCTGCTGGAGGAGGAGCCATTTGCCACAGACCATTCTGTACCCATGCTTTCCCCTCTGAGATTTGAAAAGCCTGATACTAAATGCAACTATTTGGAAAAGACTAGAAATATTTATCATCTAATAAATGAAATCTAATCAACCGTGCTTCCAGATATTTCTCCAGGAAGGATTTGTGCCTCAGCCTCCCAAGTAGCAACAACCACAGGAGTCCACCCACTTCACCCAACTAATGCCTTGTGTTCCTTAATCTTAATTCCAAAGTTACTGTAAAATGGACAATAAAAATAAAAAGTTAAAAATGAGAATGATGAATGTTAATTATCCTACAATGAAATCTATTTTAACCACCTGCTTCAGCTGGGCTCAGTGATTCATGCCTGCAATCCGAGCACTCAGGGAGGCCAAGGTGAGAGGATCATTTGAGCTCAGGAGTTCAAGACCAGCCTGAGTAAAGGGTGACCCCCTTCTGTATTAAAAATAGAAAAACTAGCTGGGGTGTTGGGGCAAGCCCCTGTAGTCTTAGCTACTGGGGAGGTTGAGGGTGAGGCAAGGAGATCGCCTGAGCCCAAGGGATTAATGTTACTGTGAGCTATAAAGATGCCATGGCACTCAACCCAGGGCAACAGAGTGAAACTGTGTCTCAAAAAAAAAAAAAAAAAAAAATTGAAAAAAAAAAAAACCCTGTTTCTTTTCAATTGCTTATACTTTCTTCTATTATGATTCTGCATGCCTATTTCCACTAATTTAAAAGCCTATTCCCAGTAGTCCATTCTAAACAAGTATATCTTACCCTCTTTGAAACATGTTTATGTTGATGCATTTTCGATGGGAAAAGAGGAAAATTGTGAATGAGAGCTTTCCCAGAACAACAAGGTAAGTTATTCAAAAATCATTTCATTTTCTAAATTGTTGAGTTTTGTGTGTACACTCTTAGGTAAGATAATGATAGTCTTAATCAAATTAGAAATTTTTTATATATTGACTATAATTTTAAAAAGTAAAAATACACACTTTTTGCAAAGATTATAATATTAGTCACACAAGTATTTCAATACAATTTTGGTAAAGTTGGCTTATTGGTCATTAATATTTGCCCGTTGGTTACAGTAAGAACTTGTTCACTAGTTTTCAGAAGCGACTGTGCAAAAAAAATCCAGAGGGTTCATTTTTACACTTCAACAGGTCAGCTTACCTCTAATGCAAAGCCATACTGCTCTAGTTCTGCGTAGATGATTCCACGGTTGACGAAGGTGTTTAATGTTATAGTTTCTCCAGCATCAAGAAGCAGCACCACTCCATAATCTGTTAATGCCTAAAAATAAAATAATTATTTGCAACACAGACTCAACTGTTTAGAGCCTTACTTCATAGGCCATGGACAAAGGTGTTCATGTTCAAACTAATAGTTGGTCCTTAATTTGCCCAATAATAGATGGTCAAAATAATCAGAGGTGAGATTTTAAGGGCCGCTTGAAATTATGGTTACTGCCCTTGTTTTAATAAGGGGAGCATGCTGTGTTTGCACTTCACATGTCATCTGTGAGTCCCCTCACACACTTTCATCTGGGCAGTAGTTGGAATGAAGGGATTTAACACTGTTCCCCTCCTTGGTAGTTTCATCAAATGACAGTTGACATGATTACCATTTAAAACTTGATTTCTTTTTAGTGCTTTATTGTTTTCCTGATTCAAATATAAGCTGGATGGGGGCATGGCTTGTGCATTTAGGTCACCATTTTAAGCTCAGAAACAGGCATCATGTCTGCATGTAAGAAGCATTTGAGAAATTTTTATCAAATGAATAAATCACAGATCAGTGAAAATGGACCTTCATAAAACTAGCATGTAAACACATGTAGGGAAGTTACTTCAAATATCTTGATAGGTAGAGTCATTGTTTTTAAAAGACAGTCTAAGCTAAGAAATCATCAGCTTGGAAATAATCAGCTAAGCTAAGAAATAATCAGCTCAGAAAACCTTTCTGAGGTTTTTATCTTTTCTGCTTTTATCTTTTCTCCCCCGTTCATTCAATAAGCAAGATTTTACTAGTTTGCCCCAGGTACTAGAAGCATCTTAAATTTGAACTGGAGCTCAGTCTCTTAACTCATTTTCCTACTGAACATTTTTTCCAAAAGAGCCATATGGCTTGGTCAGAAAAGGGAGGGCCAAATCTTACGTATCTCTGGTGACTCCTAACTGAAAATGACAGGCAGTATTTGCTCATTTGTCCTCCTCTAGTGTTTCCTGATTTGGGCACTCAAGTGTCAAAAAAACTGTGCAATTAAAGATCCTAGATAAATACTGTGGCATAGTTAATTATAAATTAACATTTCCAGGGCTGTAAAGATAATTAGTAATGTTTATAACAAATAACAAAACCCAGAATGTTATCCACAACTATCTAGTTTTTCCTTTACACCAAAAGCAAAATACGTCTGATGCTTCAGAGATCCTCCAAACAACTGAGTATGTGACATGTAAGGAAACAGAATCTGGGAGATAAGGTCTCGTGAGGGTCCGTGAGGGTGGGAGTTGGATGGGAACAAAGAGGTTTTGATTAAGAAGATGGGTCAGTGCAGGGCCGTGGCCTATTCTGAGTTTGTCATGCCTCTGCTATTAATAGTAGACTTTCTGTCTTGGGAAAGTTATTTAACAGTAAGCTTCAGTATCCTTATCTGAAAAACTGGGAAATTAAAAACCGATCATATTTTTCCCCTACTTTCTTATATAAAACAATCTGATACTACGTAGCAGTTCAAGAATACTTTAAAATACTTAGTCAATTCTGCTATAATACTTGAAAATACTGATCATATTATAAAGTCCACTTAAAAATGTTTTGAATGTATGTCAGTAAAGTATTTAACCCAGTGCCTGTCACACAAGAATCCCATTTAAATAAGTGGTAACCGTCAACTATCTTCTTTAACATAGAAGATGCTAGACCCAGAATTTGCCTTTGCTTAGTATTTTGAAGCCATGTCTTGGGAGAATGCCTGAGTGCATTTTCCACAGACTTGGTTTTTCTCAGCTCGGGATTGCAGGGATGCTGAGAAACAAAGGGAGGCAAACCCATGTGCTGGAGGTCAGAAGGTTTTACAAAGCCACCTAGAGACTGTGAGCCCAGAAGCAAGCAACTCAGTGGACCCCAATACAGGTCTCACACCCCCTCTGTGACTTAGGTGAGTACTAACCTCTCCCTACTTCCATTTCTTCACCTGTAAAATAGAAGGTGAAATTGGATGAAATTCTCTGGGGTCCTGGCAGCTACAAAGTCACTGGTCCCTGGTGCTGGAAACCATCACTCCAAATTCCCTGCTGCATGTGTGGTCTGAGGACTAAACAAAAAAATACCCACTTGCCTTACTCCTCAAAGGAATCTACAGGTTCAGGGCAATCACCATCAAAATACCAATGACATTCTTCACAGAAATTTTAAAAATCCTGAAGTTTATATGGAATCATGAAAGATCTAGAATAGCCAAAGTCATCCTGAGCAAAAAGGACAAAACTGGAGGAATCACCTTCCCTGACTTCAGACCATACAAGAGAGCTATAATAACTAAAACAGCATGGTCCTGCCATGAGGACAAACACATAGACCAATGGAACAGAATAGAGGACCCAGAAATAAATCCACACGTCTACAGTGAACTTATCTTTAACAAATGTACCAAGAACATACAGCTGTAAAGGACAGTCCCTTCAGTAAATGGTGCTGGGAAAACTGAGTATTCATATGCAGAAGAAGCACCCCAGACCCTCATCTCTCACCATACACAAAAATCAAATAAAATATGGATTAAAGACTTAAATCTAAGACCTGAAAATTTGAAAGTACAAACAGAAAGCATTGGAGAAATGCTTCAGAACATTGGCCTGGGCAAGGACTTCATGGGAAATAACCCCAAATCACAGGCAAATAAAACAAAATTAGATAAATGGCATCACATTGAGCTGAAAACCTTCTGTACAGCAAAGAAAACAATCCACAGAGTGAAGAGACAATGCACAGAATGGGAGAGAATAATTGCAAACTATCTAACAAGGCATTAATAACTAGAAGGTATAAGGAGCTGGGACAACTCCTTAGGGGAAAAAAAAATAATCTGATTTAAAAATAGGCAAAAGATCTGAATAGACATTTCTCAACAGAAGACATACAAATGGTGAATAGGTATACAAGAAATGCTCAATATCATTATTCATCAAGGAAATGCAAATCAATACTATAATAAGATGCCGTCTCAGCCCAATTACAAATGCAGGCAAGGATATGGAGAAAGGGGAACCCTCATACAGTATTGGTGTGAATATAAATTAGTCCAACCACTATGGAGAACAGTATGTAAATTCCTCAAAAAAGTAAAACTACAAAAAAAAAAAAAAACAGAAATAACCCTAAAACTATCATATGACCAGCAATTCCACAGCAAAGGGGGGTAATTCAGTATATTGAAAACAATTCTACATTCCTGTGCTTATTACAGCAGTATTCACAAGAGCCAAGATTTGGAATCAACCTAAGTGTCAGTCAACAGATAAAGGGACAAAAAGAAATTGTGGTAGATATACTCAATGGAGTATTACAGAGCCATAAAAAATGAAATCCTGCCATTTGCAATGACATGGATGGAACTCAAGACATTGCATCAATTGAAATGAGCCAACCACAGAAAGACAACTCTCGCACGTTCTCACTCATCTGTGGGAGCTAAATATTCAAAAACAATTGATCTCCTGGAGACAGGGAGTAGAAAATGATGGTTTCCAGGGACGGGGAAGGGAGGGAGAGACAGAGTGAGGATGGCCGATGACTGTGAAAATTAGTGAGTTAGATACGATGAACAATATTTAACAGTACAACAAAATGACTACATCAACAGTAAGGGCATACGTTCAGATAACTAAAAGAGTGGAACTGGAATGTTCCTAACACAGAAATGATAAACGCCTGAGGTGACTGATGCCCCAGTTCCCTGATTTAAGACTGTCACACTAGAGGCCACAATGGAGTGTAGTCAAGATAGGTCAAGAAACACCTGAGTTACATATGCTTCTCAAGGCTCCAGGCTCAAAACTAGCGTCAGTTAAATGCAACTCATAGTTAATGTGTCAATTCACATTGTTTGTGTATATCAAAATATCACATGTACCCTATAAACATATACAACTGTTATGTACCCACAATAATTAAAAATAAAAACTTTTTAAAAACTCTACATGAGCTATTCTAGCTAATGTTGAAATTCTGATAGTGCTTGCTGCCTTAAAATTCTGCATATGACCAGGCACAGTGGCTCATGCTTGTAATCCTAGCACTTTGGGAGCTGAGATGGAAGGATTGCTTGAGGCCAGAATTTTGAGACAAGCTTAAGCAATATGGGGAGAGCCCCATCTTGCAAAAACACTGAAAAATTAGCCAGGCATGGTGGCATATGCCTGTAGTCATGGCTACTCAAGAAGCTGAAGCAGGAGGGTCACTGAAGCCCAAGGGTTTGAGATTGCAGTGGCCTATGGAGATGATACTGTACTCCAACCCAGGAAACACAGCAAGACCTTATCTCAAAAAAAAAAGAAAAAAGAAAAAATTCTGCACACAATGAATCAGTAAAAATATTGACTCATCTAATATATTTTAATAGATACATGTATTTAAATGTTTATATGAACATTTTAAAAATTATTTTTCATTTGACTTATAGAAATCATATAAAAAACTTTGATGAGAAGAAACAAAGAAATTATTAAATATTCTTCTAGACAGTTCTTTGGTTTCTTACGTTTTATGAGTGTGCATTTCCATAGGAGTCATTTTCAAAAATTATAGCAAGAGTAATACATTACAAATGTTCTAAACCTCTGCACAAATGCTCTAACATGTTGCTTTTTCATTGCTAATTGAATTCAACAAGGTGTTGAATACACATTATCTAGTAAATGCTTTGCATGTGCTGTTTACTAAAATTGTCATCTTACCAGTTGAAGTTCTTTTATCTTTGTGTAACATAATGCTCTGTTATAAAATGCTGCGTAACTTTTTTTGTCCATCTTGATAGCTGTACTTAAATCTCTAATTGCTAGCTTATACGTCTACAAATAAAGAAATAATTAGGTGAGAAAGGTAATGGACTTAAATTTAATTGTGCAATAAATTCTTGATTCTCTTAGAGTTCTTTGAAACCCTCATTTCACCATTCTGCATTTCCTCTGTGAAGTTACAATGTTTAAGCTCATCTTTCACAAAGTTAATGAAGAAGCTCTTCTAGTAGGAATTACTGATGACATTCCTCTTACCTGCCAATGAAATTAAATATATCAACAACTTTAGACAATTACCTGATTCCAAATTCTGCTGTGTGGCAAGGAGGAAATCATATTTACAGATTAAAAAGAAGCAAGCCACATTCACCCAGCAAACACTCACCCGAGCTTGCTCACCTCTGCCACTCAGGCTGTCACATTACATAATCGTCTTGTTTTCTACCCATGTTCCCTTTTGCTTCCTCTTTGATTCTTCTTTGATACCTTATATCATCCATTTCTATAGATAGTAATTTTCACGGAATTAACACGTAATGCAAGGTCTTACCTTGCTTTAGGGTATTATTTGCAAAATATTTCATATGAAATAGCAACAAAGAAAGGCCAGAAAAGGAAAGTCTTCTCTGCCGTGTAAAGTATCAACAGTGTTGCTCACATTCTTTAACCCAGTAACTTCTGTTTAAGAACCAGTCACAAACTTAGCAACAGTTTTGCTCTTGGCTGTGTGCAACTGTTTTAAATAGTAGAATAGTGGTTAAGGCACCAGACACATACGATGTGCAATGCCATGGGTGACAAGGGTGACATAGTGAGACTCTGTCTCAAAAAAAAAAAAAAATAGTGTAGTGAAGTTAATTCAAAACACTCCAAATGCTTGACAATAAAGTGATTAAAAATATTATAAATTATGGTGAAATATGTGGTTAAAAAAATTATATCTTCAAAGATTAAATGTAAAAAGCAGGGCACAAGTTGTGTAATAGCATAATCCCAAACTTAGAAAATATGTGTTATATATTATCAGGGAAATAAAAGACTAAATAAAAATCCACCAAAAGGTGCTCAGAAATTATCCTTTGATAGTGGGCTAATAATCCTTTATTCCCATCTATATTTTCCAGATCATCTACAATGAATATGATAGTAATAAGTGTTATTTCAAACATAAATGCCAAAAATAATCATCATTATTTCGTGAGAAAGTATGAAATGAATTCCTTCTGAGGCACTAGGAAAGTACATAGTTCTGACCCTCAGGCCATGGTGATTCCCCTACCACAGAGAAAAAAAAGGAAGTGAATCCACACCAGGCATCAGAGAATCACCCAGTCTAAAATGTCATTAAGGCAGGCAGGAAATGGCCCTACCTTGTTGTAGTATTTCAGAACTCCTCTGTACAGATAGGCACGCACACTCCCAGGATAAATTCTGATAGCCTCATTACAACTCAAGATGGCTTTCGAATATCTGCCTTTTGAACCATAGAAGGCAACTCGGCTCAGATATGCCTGTTCAGGAAAACAAAGAACGGAAGCAGAAATGAGTGTTTTAGGGAAGGCATCCATTCTACCAAAATATACAGTACTTTGAACAAATCTGTGCCACCCCAAAATAGTATTAAAATATAGAGGTTTTTTCATGCTAAGAAAGAGTGAAAATTTTTTAAGGAAAAAAGCCAAATATATACAATAATAGGAAAAAAAATGCAATGAGCATCTGGATTGAATGAACACCTGGAATAAATAACTATTAATATTCTATCCTATCTGCTTTATCTAATTTTTTCTGAACTATCTGAAAACAAGTTGTGGACATCATAATACTTCACCCCGTGCCCTCCAGTACGCATGTCCTATGAGAAAAAGGACATTCTCCCACTGCCATACTACTAGACTACCAGCATATGTGCAAGAAAATTAACAATAAAATTATTTAAGCTAAACTAAAATCTTCTAATATTTAGTCTACATTGAAATTTCATAGACTTTTAAAATCAGGATCCAATCAAGCTATTGGATCCTATTGAATTTTGTACTGTCTCTTTAGTCTAAAAGCAAGAATCAGGATAATGCCAAAACAATAAAATCATTAATACTTTTATATACACCATATACCTGATGGAAATAATGCCTTTTGTTCAAGGGGAATTAAAGATATCTGGATTATCAAAATACAGTGAGTTGAAAAGTAGGTATAAGTAACTGATTATTAAAAATTTAATAACGATAGCATATAAAGGATTTAATAGTTTTACCAAAGTTAACACACTCTCCAAATCACTAAAATCATTTATTTAAATACCTGGTAATGTTTGGGATTAAGGGTAATTGCACGGTTAAAATCCAAGATCGAGTTATCCTTGTGGAGTTTTACTTTACAAAGCCCTCGCTGGTAAAAGCATTCTGCTAATTCGGGATTTGCTTTGACAGCTTTTGTGAAAGAATCAATAGCCTAGAAGAGTATATTGTTAAAATATGCAAACCATTTAGTCATAGAATGAATATGTTATTTTAAAATGTTGCCAAACATACAAGTGTTGAAAAGTTTCACCCTGTGTTTTAATAGTTTTAAATATATTTTTCCCAATGAACCTTATGGATCAAACAAAAGCAATATTTAGGAACAGATAATACTAAATGATAAGAAATAATAAACAATAAATCAGTTAAGGTTTATGATTCTAATTAAAAGCCCAATTCCCAAACTAATGTCTACGTGACCCATGTTGTTAGATTATAGTATTTGGGGGCTAGAAATTTAATCATTATTTTTCAGATTTTATAAGAAATCACAACTGGCACATTTATTTTCATGAAGATCTGAGAACTAAAGTAAATATGTACTCATGAAATTTCAGAACACTAAAATATTTTCCCAACATGGTAAAACAAAGGTGAGTTGGTTCTAGTTGTTCAAAAGGACTAAACACTTGTGAAATATTTGTAAGTCATATTATATTTACTGGTGTTTTTTAATGGAACAACTAATCAGATGGAGCTCTTTTCATATGTTCTAGAAATACGAGTTTAAGACATTGTCCACTCCAAGAATATGAAAATTAGAGCGATGCCTGTGTGCCTGGTGTGTGTGGTTGGGGATAAGATGGAGTTGGTGAATATCCAGCATTAGCCACTGGAAAGCATCAACTATTGTACATATTTATCATATCAGCGGCAATTTTGAAGTGAGGAATTGTGTAAAATAGCCATAGACTGGATAAACACATAATTCAACCATCTGTTTTTCAATGAATCCGGCCATCTTAACAACCAGTTTCAAGGTGATTTGAATTGTTTAATTATCAGTAAGAGATGCCCAACAGTGTCTTAATGGTTTTCCATCTATTCTACATTATACTCTCCATTGAATAAGTCAACTCATATAGTAATGTGATGGAATTATTTTTCTGTAATGAATTCCTTCAGTTAGATGTATTGATTTGGTGGGAAACACACGTTACTCTTTAGAATATTGTTGACAGCTGAACATCAACTAAAATGCGTTGATTAAATGAAACGATATCCTAAGTATCGCAGGGTTCACACTGCTTGTAGGAAGCCAAGCTTTACAAGGAGTGCTAGACTAGCCACTCACTGTACAGGGAGCCTTCAGAATACAAGAGGTCTATTTCTTAAATCTCAAATAACCTAGGCTACTAAATACACAAGATAAAGGCATAGAATACCATTTGCAAGTTGCCTTCCTCCATGTAACAGAGACCCAAGTGATACAGACAGTCTGCTGAAATGGCTGTGGCATTTGGTCCTTTATCAGAATGCGAAAAGGCATCCAACGCCTTCTTAAATATTTTCATAGCTTCCTATTAAAAGAAGAGGGGGTTATAACTAATTGATCACAACCAGTTACAGACTGCTCTGTTCCTTCTTCACTCACACTGCTTACTTGACAAGACAAAAAAAAAGGGAGGGCGCACGTTTCTACCCATATTTATTTAACACCACAGCCTTAAATATTAAAAGAAACGCAGAGCACGCACTTCTCTCATTTCACCCAGGAACACCAGACCCGGTAATGACACAGACCTTGCTAGTACAAGAGCAGAAAAGGACCCAGATTGGGAGTCTAACCACCTGAGTCCCACCAGGTCCCTGTCCCACAAGTCAGTTCACAGGGGGCTTATACACCTGGATTTGGGGAACTGTAATTTCTAAACTCTAAAGGCTACTTTTTCGTAGTCATCAGTCTTAAATTTATGAACTAATTTATTGCCAATCTCCTGAGAATCTTCCTGAATGCAATATTGGGAAGTCATCGGAAGGGCTCCGCTGATAATATCTGATGTGATTTTAATCCATCTTCATTTTGTCCTGCTGTGCTCTTGTTCCACTGACATCAGAAAATAAATCACCATCAAAAACCACTCATTTAAATTTAGTCAAAACAGTTGAAACTCATTAATGAAAAGAATTCAATTTTCCAGATAGAAATGCCACTCAATAATTAACCAATCATTTATGTTTGTATAGGAATACGAACGCTTATTACCAGTTGTCTCATTTTCTTAGTAGTGTTAAATTTGTGAAAGAAACAATGAGATTTGGTGTGGAAATGCTCCATGTCTTCACTGCCGTCCTTCAGCATCTACTCCCACCTCCACACCCTCCTGTCCTCATTCACCACATGACCTTACCGTGAAAAACCAGATTATCCTCTCAGTCTCCCTCCTTTTTCTTCTCAGTGTCTCCACAGAGCCCCCCATTTCCACCCTTTTTCTCCTCTTTCTTTCTTCTCCTCTTTCTTCTTCTTCTTTGACCCCACGTCCCTCTGCGCCTACTTGAGCACAGCCTGTTATTGCCTTCTCTGTTCAGTTCTCTGGATTTGTCCCCCTTCACTCCTCGTCTCCTTGAGTCCATAACGCTACGAGTCTACTCAAGCTGTGCATCCCACCTGAATGCAAATGAACACGTCTTTGCTCCCTCCTGCTCCCCCAGCTCTCTCTCCTTCCCTACTCTACAAGGCTCCCCAGGAGAAGTGGAGGGGCCTGCAGATCAGGCACACTCCTGTTCTGAGCACAGTACACTGGCTGCTCTGTGAACAAAAGCTTGAAAGATGCAACAGTGCTGCTATAATTCAAGAAAAAAATGTCAAATTACACGCTCTGAACCAGGTTAATGACATAGAAAGAGAGAAAGGAAGTGGATTTGAGAGGTATTTGGAAAGTAAAAAGAGGTCATCACCATTGATGGGTGGAAGAGGGCAGCCAAAAGGGACATCAGGTGTCCAGCCAGAGCTCCAGGCACCAGAGTTGGGGAGGTTCAAGCAAGCATAAAAGAGAATTCCTCAAAGCCAGAAGAAAGGGAAGCTTCAAACAAGGGTGAGAAGTAGGCAGTGATCCACACGGAGAAATGACCACTGACTCTGCAAGAAGGAAGTCATTAAAAGATACTTTGGAAAGTCTGAATAGACCAATTAGCATCGAGATGGGATAAGAAAACCATTTAAGAAATATACATCTGAAAGAAAATATCCAAATCTCTCTTGCAATTATGCATATTTAAAGTGTTATACTTTGTTGCTAAGAAATTATTAAAAGATAAGCAAAATTCAAGGAACATAAAGTTCTTTTTACTGCTTAGGAGGTCACCCCCTGTTCTCAGGAATACAGTATTCTTTAACTTCAGACTTTCCTATTAATACTTGCAACGTTTTAAATAGTAACAACTAAAATAGAAATGAAACAAAAAGAACAGTGGAGAAAATTGAATAAGACAAATTTTTAAATAAAAAAACCTTAATACAAAAAGCAAACAGGGATAAAGAGACTTTTAAAAGGAAGGACACGTATTAAACACACAATGTAGGAGGAAGGGAGGAAAGAAGAGAATGGGAGAGAAAGAGAAAGAGGGAACTAGATGATAAAGAACATCCAGACACAAGAAAAATCACCACATTTTTCGAGTAGAACAAAGATATCAGAATGGATTTTTTAAAAATCCTATTATAAGAGATAAATCTGAAGCTTGGAATACAGAAAAATTAAAAGGACAGAGAAGACATAGCTAAGAAATATTAATCGAAATAGAGTAGATATAGTATCAGACAAAGCAACCATCAAGACAAAAAATATTATTCAAGACAGAGAGGGTCGCTATGTAAGGACAAAAATGTTCAATTCTTCAGGAAAGCATAGCAACTCTAAAGATCTGTATCTCTAACTAATAAATCAAAAACTGAAAGAACTACAGAGAGAATTTGACATCCAACATCATAATGCGGGATTTTAACATACTGCAGTTAATCAAAAGCAACATAAAGACAATTACAAGACAATCCACACTCAGTGAGACGCTATGCACGCAGCACACAACCCAGGGTCAGTAGATGGCATTCATTCTTTAAATGCCCAAATCAGTAAGAACAAGAAAAACAAACAAAATGCATGCAGGATATTGAAAGAACAGGAAATACGAGTGGCCGATAAACACACAAAAATGTTGAAACTGAGAAATGTGAATTAGGCTCTCCCATTGAGATGACTTTCGTTTTCATTCACCACGTTAGTAAAAGTAAAGTCTAATAGTAGCAATTAGGGTAGAAGATGCAAATCAGCAACACTCACACCCCGCAGGTGGGAGGCCGAATCTGGGGCACCACAGGAAAGGATGTGTCACTTCCTTGAAGGTCAAACATTCACACTTTATATACAAGCAACTGCACTCCTGAAAAGATATCCTTTTCTTTTTCTTAAGAGGAAAAAGAAAGAAGAAATAACTCAAGTGTTAATTAACAGAAAAATAAATAAGTAAATAACTAATACAATTTAGTTTTGTAAAAAATATTTAAAATGTCACTCTAAGTGCAATCTGTAAAGTTCATTAACTTAGTAAGTGTTACGTAGAGTGCTTTTCACCTTGATTCTCTTGGCCTTCATCTGGGCTTTTGCTAACAGAGCATACATGGTGATGTCCGGTCTGCTCAAAGTGGTCCCATCCAACACCTGCAGGGCCTTTTCATGGTTTTCACAAAATGAATAAATAAGTGCTTTCTGTACAGGACTCAACTCAAGAAGCCCTAAAAGGAAAGGAATATTTACCAATATCCTTGCCAAGTTTCAAGGGTTTAGAATACAATTACTTTAAGGCAGTCAAATAATTCAATATTTTTTTCGTTACAAGATGAAATAACAAATTTAATAACAATATTAGACCAAAATCGATTTACTACCAGCAAAGAGTAAGACATTCCAATTAGGAAAAATATATATATACTATAAGCCTGATATTTCCTATAATAATTTCACTCAAAAAATTTTACTATGTTATGAATCATTTTACTAATTGATGACATACACATGAAACTGAAGCTTCAAAATCTAACTCTGACCTCATGACCTTGTCATGCTTTCTAAACATAACTACTAAAAAGAATATAAAAAAATTAAAGAGAAGTTTCTTAAGTTAAAATAATTATAATTTCACATTAATTATATTTACCTTTGTCCATCTCTGCTACTTGATAAATAGTAAACTTTGCAAGCTCATAACATTTCATCATAAGAAGATATTGGCCTCTGGGGGAAAAAACAGCTTTTGATTCTAAGAGTTAAGTAGGATTTTTCCAAAATAAAGTTTCTTGTAAACAGCTACTTAAAATATTACAGTTATAATACATTCATTCACATTTACACATGTATGCATAGAAAACAATGTGAAAATTGTAGATATTTATATAGTCTAAATCAGTGGTTCTCAACCTTCCTAATGCCACGACCCTTTAATACAGCTCCTCATGTTGTGGTGACCCCCAAACATAAAATTATTTTCGTTGCTACTTCATATCTGTAATTTTTGCTACTGCTATGAATCATAATGTAAATATCTGATGTTAGGTGACCCCTGTGAAACGGTCGTTTGACCCCCCCCAAAGGGGTCACGACCCACAGGTTGAGAACCGCTGGTCTAAATAGACAAATAAGCACAGAGATATGATAGAAAAACAATTTAGGAAATACACTGCTGAAAGGAAAATGCCCAAGTCTCTTTTTGTAATTATGCATATTTAAAATGTTATACTTTGTTGCTAAATATTATTAAAAGACAAAGCTCAAGGAACATAATTGGGGGGAGGGGGGAGTGAGTTACACAAATAGAAAAAATGTGGTTCAAGGGTTAAAAGGACAAAGCCCCTTGTCAGAAAGCATTGTTCCGTTCCGTTTTCCCAGGCCTGTACCCTACAGATGGTATATTCTGGATGCTGATAACTAATAAATTGCCAAAGTTCTCCTTAGAGCAAGCTGTACTACATTTGAAATACAATGTGGTGTTATTTCTTTTTTTTTTTTTCACTGAACTAGCTGAGGTTGTGTCCTCTGTGGACACAATCAAAAAGCTACTGTTGAAGATACCACCTTACTCTCAAGAGGTCTGTGGTAACTGTGTAACCGGTAACCAAGAAAGGCCTCCAAGAGCTTACTTACTAAACAGTTGTGTTTTGACACAAGAGCAGAGCACAGGGAAAGACCTGGCCGTCTCAGTTTAACAAACTGGCTTGCTGGTTGGGAGAGTAAACGTAGAACACAGAGGTTAGATCAAGGATCAAGAACTAAAGATCCCCACAACTCTCAGGGATGCCAAGTTATCCCAAGAATTCAGTTTCTAGGCTCCTACCTTATGATATACAATTGGATTCCATCTGGCTGCAGGTGGATAACACGAGATAACTCCTTTACTGAACTTTTCAATTTATGCATCTGTGGAGTGATAGACAGAAACTTAGCCCCTACTACATGGTATTAATTGATCCCTTTTGATGTATTTCCCCTTCCACGTTTCACTGCGGAAATTTTGCAGGAACCTCTCCCAAAACAAATGTCTTTCTTAAGAATCAACAAAACCAGCAGCATACGGAGTAATAAAAAAAAAAAAAGTTTATTACAGCTAAGGAGACAACAACCAAAGCAAATGACAACCTACACAATGGGAAAGGATGTTTGCATATTCTGAATCAGACAAAAGCTTGATAACTAGGATCTATGGAGAACTCAAATTAATCCACACGAAAAAAGCCAACAACCCCATATATTAATGGGCAAGAGGCATGAACAGAACCTTCTCTAAAGAAGACAGATGAACAACTAGCAAACATATGAAAAAATGCTTTTTGTCCTTAATTATTAGGGAAATACAAATAAAAACCACCCTGAGATATCATCTAACCCCAGCAAGAATGGCCCACATCACAAAATCTCAAAACTGCAGATGTTGGCATGGATGTGGAGAGAAAGGGACACTCCTACGCTGCTGGTGGGACTGCAAACTAATACAACCTTTTTGGCAGGAAGTTTGGAGAACTCTCAGAGAACCCAAGCTAGACGTCCCATTTGATCCTGCAATCCCATTACTGGACATCTACCCAGAAGGAAAAACATCCTCTTACCATAAGGACACTTGCACTAGACCAGTTGTTCTCAACTTTCCTAATGCCATGACCCTTTAATACCGTTCCTCATGTTATGGTGATAAGCATAAAACTATTTTCATTGTTACTTCATAACTGTAATTTTGCTACTGTTATGAATCGTAATGTAAATATCTGATATTAGGCAACCCTTAAAGGGGGTTATGACCCACAGGTTGAGAACCACTGCACTAGACTGTTTATTGTAGCTCAATTTACAATCGCCAAAATGTGGAAACAGCCTAAATGCCCCCCAACCCAGGACTGGATTAACAAGCTGTGGTATATGTATACCATGGAATACTATTCAGCCATTTAAAAAGATGGAGACTTTACATCCTTTGTATTAACCTGGATGGAAGTGGAACACATTATTCTTAGTAAAGCTTCACAAGAACGGAGAAGCATGAATCCTATGTATTCAATTTTGATATGAGGACAATTAATGACCTAGTACATGGAGGGAATGGGGGAAGGGGAGAGCAGAAATATAGAGAGAAGGAGGGAGGGAGGTGGGATTTCAGTGTGTGACATGCCTTTTGGGGGCAGAACATAATTATAAGAGGGACTTTACTTAACAAATGCAATCAGTGTAACCTGGTTTCTTGTACCCATAATGAATCCCCAACTATTAAAAAAAAAAAGTGTTTTCTTTTCAGTTACCTTTAATTTTGAAGAAATACATACCCAAACGTACATAATATATAAAGAAATACATACCCAAACGTACATAATATATAAAGAAATACATACCCAAACGTACATAATA
>NW_003852447.1:1320717-1382216 GCF_000181295.1 Otolemur garnettii
ATAATATATAAAGAAATACATACCCAAACGTACATAATATATAAAGAAATACATACCCAAACGTACATAATATATAAAGAAATACATACCCAAACATACATAATATATAAATGTGATTATATCGTACATTTTTGTTAGCGTTGTTTTCCATTTTTCATTTAGTTTTCCAGTGTTTCTCCCTAAACCATAAAACCTTTTTCACAAAACTATGTTAATCTGAATTAGTTGTGCCAATCTGGGGACAACAATCAACTGCCCTTGGAAATATTACAAAAGCAGCACTACACTAAGCAAAATCAATCTGGGACAACAATCAACTCTTCCTCTTACTACAATGACATGACGATGCAGAGACGAGAACGCCCAGAACCAATGCACGCAGGGAGTGGGCGGTCCCTGCGGAAATAGCATAGGGACTCTAAAGAGGGAACCCCAGAGGAGGAAGCTTTAGATTTGTTTAATCAAACTGGAGAATTTCTGTGGAACTTCAGGCCTGCTGCCTGGTAAGCTGACCCTACCCAGGTTGGTAAAAGTGATAAAATCATCCAGTTCATTTCTCTACACCTGTTGCACTAAAGATAGGTATCTATGCAGTAAGGACACTCTGGTTTGGAAGCGATGGAGATCTAGTCTCTGATCTCTATAAGCTCCCTGAGGTGCCTGAGATCAGATTCACCCTGGAGGTTGAACTTACACAGCAGGGGTATGTATATTTCTATGCACAAATGAACAAAGGTCACTTTTTATTTTATTATTATTTTTCTTTTTTTGCAGTTTTTGGCCAGGGCTGGGTTTGAACCCTCCACCTACAGCATATGGGGCCAGCGCCCTACTCCTTTAAGCCATAGATGCCACTCAACAAAGGTCACTTTTTAATTGTCTTATTTATGTGGAATTATATTGTATGCACATTCCTTTATGAATCTTGCTTTTCTTACTTAAAAATATCTCATGGAAATCCCTCCAAGTCAGCCTGCATAGTTCTATTTACTCTTTTATTTATTTACTTATTTATTTATTTATTTTTGAGACAGAGTCTCACTATGTCATCCTCGGTAGAGTGCTGTGGCATCACAGCTCACAGCAATCTCGATCTCTTGGGCTTAAGCAATTCTTTTGCTTCAGCCTCCCAAGTACAGGCACCCTCCACAATGCCCAGCTATTTTTTTGTTGCAGTTGCCATTGTTGTTTAGCTGGCCCAGGCCAGGTTTGAACCCACCTACCTTGGTGTATGTGGCTGGCGCCCTGCCCACTGAGCTATGGGCACTGAGCCTATGCTTTTATTTATTGACTCTGTCATAATCTATGGAGTGAAAATACACCACAAGTTATTCAACTGGAACAGTGTAAGGATTTTTGCCTCTCAGACCAGTCTTTGAATACATGGATATACCCTTACATCCAGCTCTCACTCTGGTGCTTTGGTTTCAACATGTGCCCAGGGGAAACTCCAGCTTCTCCAGATGGCCTCAGCTTCATCATCAGGGTTAGGTTAAGCAAAAAAGCCACACACTAGCCATCTCTTCCCCAACAGAGTTGAGAACAGTCTTCATCTGGGACAACACTGAACCTGCCCTGGGCCTTCCACCTCTCTCCCCATCAGAGTGAGGACTCTGCTGGGGACTCCAGTCACACTGGGTCTTGAGATGAAGACGTGGAGAGTGGAGCCTCCAGGCCACCCCCAGTGAGCATGTGGTGTAAGCATGAAATCAACTTCTGTTGTTTTAAGACACCTGGTGATTTTGAAGTGTTTTACCTCAGTATAGGGTAAACTGAAACCAGGATAGTCAGAGGACTTGTAGGAGACAAGGGTGGAGAGGTAATGAAGAGCCGGCTCCTGGAGGCCTTTGGCTTTTAATCTAAATACAAAAGGAACCTGTTGAAGGGATTTAAGCAAAGAAGTGAAATAATCTTACTTATGTTTTAGAAGGATAACTAAGGCTGCTGTGTTGAAAACCCATGGAAAGTGCTATTGAACAGAAGCAAAAAGCCCAGGATTACTGCTGCAGGGACCCTACTGAGGAGTGGCAGTGTCCTCCTGCACAGGGCAGTTAGCAGGGAAGTGCTGGACGGTAGGTACCCTGTTATGCAGCAGGGCAGAGACAAGAGTTAACAGAGTCCTCTGAGGAAAGGCAGATTTGGTTGGAGCAGGAGATGACTTTTATGATTTTGAATTTGTTATACTAAGGACCTACTACATTTTCAAAATTTGACTAACTTATACAACTTGTTAAAAATTAGAATTTAAAGGAAAGTATGAATGGTCAGAGTCACATTCTGTGACTGGATCCCATTCTATAAAGCCACTCACTCACCTACACACACACACACACATTGTGCCAGAGATTCCAGGTCAATAGTAGCTATGTCTAGAGAATGAAAATGCAGGTAAGTTTTCAATTTATTCTTATTCACACTCATATGAATATGTTTAATACTTTCAATAAACATATAAAGCTTTTGTAATAAGGGAAAAAAGCAGGTATAATTTTAAAATGTTAAAAACATCAAAATGCACATGTCATAAGTAGCAACTTCATAAATGGATAATTAAATAACTATATCTGCTTAACCTTTGTTATTTATAAAGACATTAACCCCTGTGATGAGCTACAGAAAATAATAAATTAACATATTACAAATTATATTAAGCAAATATCCCAAAAACTAAAACCTTTTCTTAAAGAATCAAGGTTCACAAACTTTAAATACCTTTGAAAAGGCTTCTGCTCTACAAAGATAGCTTTGAATATATGAAGGATCAAGTTTAATGGCCTCAGAAAATTGAGAAATGGCCTCAGTGTAGTTATCCAGGTACAGCAGGTGTATGAGGCCAATATTATTATAAGCCAAAACAGTAGTTCTAAATAGAATGGAGAAGGAAAATCTCGTTAAACACTTTTAATTATTCCAAATGTTCTTCAGGTGTGAATTAACTTCATGAACTACATACATCAATATATGAGTTAGTTAATTCTATATTCAAATTATAAACACCTTTATAAAATTTTGGTAGGGAATTAACATCTGCAGTGTTTGTGCTAGAAACAATTCCTGAAGTCACCTTGACTATAGGCAAAACACTACTCTTCCTTGACTTAATCTTGAGCTAATGTAAATTGTACAAGTTTCATTTTCCTCAACTCAAAAGTCTTTGCCTCAGTCTGTGTTGTACTGGTGACAAGTAACAGAGAAAGAGTAATATTCAAGAGTTTGGTGGCTTGGGTTGAAAATCCTTTCCACATAAGTACTAGCATCTGCTTTTCTGTATCAAATAAACATGATTTTTCTCTCTTAGAGTAAAATAATTTTCAGCATAGAAATGACCTTTGAAATTACCTTATTTCAAGATGAGAAAGCCACCCATTCTGTGGCCTAACCTTACCAAAGCCCAGTGCCTGTGCCTTGACACCAGGGTTCCCACCAGCCACTTTCTGACTTTTTGCAACTGAAAACTCTTTTCTTTTCCTTCCTGGCTCAAAAATGCCCAAAAGAAAACCATTGCAGTCATGACAGAGTCACGCTCCATGACTTTCCTGTGTCAAGGTCAAGGTTGACCTTTGGATGAGCTAAGGAAACCGTCTGCTGGCTGGCATGGAATCGGCATGATTAGTTACTCTTCTGACACCTTCCGTTTTAATAAATGCTTCATTGAAAAAAGGGGGAATTATTTAATTAAATTCTGTGATTTAATCAAGAAGGGGGAGTGAGGAAGGGAAGGGCTCAGAAACCCCCCCATCTAATGTATACATAGTCGGAGTACATGGTATACCTACTTGGTGGACTAAAACCCAACTCTTCCTTTTCCTAACAAGTGCAAAGAATGTAACCTACATGTTTGTACCCCTATGTTAAGCTTAAATTAAAAATAAATAAATAAACAAATAAGCAAAAAGAAAAGAAAAATTCTGTGATTCACAACTTGGCTTTTCTGACTAGCGTGTTTAACTTTTGGTATGTTTTTTTCCCCTGAACTTTATGGTCTAACGATATTGACTTTTTTCTTTTGCTTTACTCAGTAAAATGAAGTCAGAAGCTCTAAATAAACTAGAAGGTTTCCTTCCATTGAGATGTATACAGAAGTGATATGACAAGGAGAATATTTTGTCATTATTTTAAAACTTTATGATGATTTTCCAAGACCTCCAAAAGCTCTGGCCGAGCACCCCCAGACTCCTCTTAATAACTAACTTGTTGATTTGTTAGCCACATATTTTATTCTTCTCAAACCTGCAAAATTTGTAAAATTACCTCTTACAAATAAGCAAACAGGAGTTTGAAACAGGTATTATTTTAGAAGTAATCTTATTTCTAGAAGTAGTATTCTAATTCTAAGATGACTTTGTGTAATTATCTCATTTTCTACTAGGTTATCAATGGCAAGAGAAAAACCACTTTTTCTTCCATTTCACTTTTTTTTATTTTACACAAAAGTAAAATCAGTAAGTATGAAAACGAAAACATACCTTTCTAGAGAAATAACAGTTTCAAAGTCACAAATTGCCAGCAACCAAAGTTTTTGGTTTGCATACACTATGCCCCGATGTAGAAAAGAACTAAGATTTTCATAGCCATCATTTATGAGAACTAAAAAATAAATAAATAGAAAATTAAAATGTATATCTTATTAAGCTTATGAGCAACCATATCTGAGTTATATTTTTGTCTATAGCCTTCTTACTGCTTATTCTTATTTTTTTAACATTACATAAAATAGAACATATCTATGATTTTTTTCTGTTGTTTTTGTTCCGTGAGTAAAAAATAGTATTATACATAAAAATGTATTTGTTTGTTAGGAACAACGTGGCTATGGTTCACAAGCTCATCAGAGCTGGAAGAAATCCTGATGGTGATGTAGTCTAGTCCACTCACTTTACAGATGAGGAGACTGAAGTCCAAAGAAGCTCGGTACATGGTCATAATGCAAGTGAATGGCTAAGACTGGCCTAGAATATAACTCGCATCATCACAGCATTACTTCCCTTAATGGCCTGTTATTATCCAAAAAAAAAAAAAAAAAACATTGTTGCTGGCCAAGGAACAGGCATGGGGACTAGTCCAGACCAAGGCAGAAGGCCAAGGTCAGGACACACCCAAGCCAGGATGAACAGCTGCAAAGAAACTACATCAAGGCAAGCAGAACTTGGAATTAAGGCAGATGCCTTGACTATGCATGTCCCAATAACAGAAGCAAAGGGTAAAAGGAACATGCTTTTGTACCCCAGGTATCTGACTCCCATCAGCAACCAATCTGGGTGTCATCGCATGTCTCTCCCTCACCGATCGCCTCTTCACTTTCAAAATATGCCAGTGAATTAGATGGGTTTGCCACAAGGTTTTTGTTTTGTTCTTGTTTTGTTTATTAGAGATGGGGGTCTCATTCTGTCTCCTTGGCTGGGGAATAGTGGCACAGTCATAGCTCACCAAAACCTCAAACTCTTGGGCTCAATCGAACTCCCAACTCAGCCTCCCAACTCATTGGATTGGTTTCCACAAGTTGTGACAAATATCTTCTAAGCTTCTCAAGGCTATTCTGGCTTAGGAGGGAAAGTTTCACCAAAACTGTGCATAATATTCATCGTCTGGGACACAAATATTCATGGCACTAGATTTAGGGAAGTATACTTAGTCTAAGCAACAATCATACAAATTAAGTAAATACGGTTATGCATCACTTAACAATGGGGATACATTCTGAAAAGTGCGTTGTTCAGCAATTTTGTCATTGTGCAAATATCTCAGAGTATATTTACATAAACATAGATAGTAATATGTATTTTTATTTATATGTATTGTTCTTATGGAAAACTGAATGTTCCATTACCAAAACTGAATATCAATCATTCCCCCTACTTTGTCTTCAATGCCAGTATCAAATGCCAAGTATCAGGTTTCTATCTATGCTTCATTATAATCTTATGGGATCACCATCTTACATGCAATCCGGTTTGGGCCAAAGGATTACAGTCATGCAATGCTGACTGCTTAGCTCATGACATGATTGGCTGGCTAGGAAAAAGCTACAGTTTTGATGGTTGCTTTAGAAAAACAGAAAAAATTATTTTTAAGGAAAAAATATTGTAGTTACTTAACTTCTCTGTGGTTTGGTTTTCTTATCAGCAAAATATGGATGAAAATAGTACCTGCCTCCTTGCATTGTTCTGGATGTTAATTGACACACAACACACATCGCTCTTAGAACTGGTTGGCAAGTAGTGAAATGCCCAACAACTATTAGATATTATCACCTTAGAAAAATACCTTGAGGGTCCTCTTTAGTTCTAAATAATGAAACTGATTAGGCTAGCCTAGAGGAAAGGACAGAGGCCAAAATCAAGCTTTTCTGCTTTGAATAATTAAATAATGAGAATTTCAAATTATCATTTGAAGCCTGGAAAGGGGGAAGAGGAAGTGAGAAGCCCAGAACTTGGAGAAGAAAGAACTAGGAGCAAGAAGCCTTTTGAGAAGGGCCAGGGATAAAGGGATTTGGCCTGATGGCAGGTGGACAGGGCTGAGAGTGCTCAGTGAACTTACAGGGAAGGGGGCGTTGGATCTTCAAATTCAAGCTGTTTGTGATAAATGTATCCTCTGAACTCTAAAACATTCAGTAACCAATAATTGCACAACATGCCTGGGCTGATATTACCCTGGCATGAAGGAAAGGCCTGGGGGAAAGCAAAGCAGAGAGAACAGTAGCCACACGAAGCAAGTGGGTGAACAGGGAATCTAACCAAGAGCAGAAAGCAGACATGAAGATGAAGAGAGAATTGAACAGGAATCCTTAGGTATCTTTCCCAAGAATCCTTGGGAGCAGAGTGGGAGGGCACTAAATCCTTCTCTGGTGGTTGAGTTATTTTATTTGAATATTAGTGAGAAGGGTGACCTCAGAAGGCAAGTAGACTCAAAGATAATCATCTCAAGTAACAAATATCTTAGGTTTTCTTCTCCACTAAGAATCTAATTCTCTCTTAATCTCTGTATTGCCTCACGGAGAATGACGGGATTCCATAAGTTAAACACACTAGTCAGATTCCAAATTACCCTGCAATTTACCTGGGTAAATGCAGCCGTGTTTGGGGTGCTGGGCTCTGGCTAGATTTTGTCAGCAGGATAAGCTCATTCTCTACATTGGGGGCTGTTTATTAAGGGCTTATCTCATGCCTAATACTGTACGGGGCACTAAAGTGAACCAGGAATACACTGATTGAGGGTAAGGTAGAAGTATCGTTTTTAACTGCCGGCACCCACTAGCTACTGAGGATTCTCAAAGCCTATTTCTGGTTAAAGGGTCACAAACTGGATTGACAAATTTGTCAATTTGACTGTGGAGTGGGACACAGCCCACCTGGACACCATTTTAGCAAACTGACTAGGAAATAGACCTAAGTTTCCAGAAAAAGCCTAAGAACTCATTATGTAGAAAGAGGTTTCTTTGAAATCACATTCTCCCCTTACCACAGTTACTACTACTCTCTCTCTCTCTTAAAGGGCATGTTAGGAACACTTCTAGCTAAACCATTATAGTTTATAAGTACACAGTGTATACAGTATACTGTATGGATATACAAAGTATTTACATGTGTAAACATACATGATATGTGTTGATATACATATTAGTATATAGTAATACTCGTATTACATTAGTGATCCCATTCCTCACTATGAAACTGAGCTGCTGAACTTCAGATCAGATTCCCATTTCGGTGCAGTTGAAGGCAACGTACCTGAAACGCTATAATCCTGTAGCGCTCTGAGAGGGTTACATTTCCTAAACGAACAAGCTCGGTAATACAACGCTAACCAGTTATTAGGATCTAAGTGAATTGCAAAAGAAAAGTCTTGAGTTGCTTGCATATAAAGGTTCCGTTTATAATATGCTCTCCCTCGGTATATCCTAGAAAAAAAAGAATCCATTTTAACATGTGCTGCAAAATACACATTTTCTTCTTTTGGTAAACCTATTAATGACTAATTTTACATTCGAATGACAATTTGTGACTGTTTATCCTTGCTCCTCAAGAGAGTTTAGTCATGATGCCAGTAGCAAAAAGAATATGAACTTTCATAAATAAAGTACACATTATTGTATACATAATAATATACTTATAAAGTGTATTCAATATATTAATTATGTGCTTATTGATTTTATTTTGTTTCTTGCATTTATCAGGGAGGTATGTCAATAAAGTAAATATAATATTGATGTTTTTTATTATTGAGTACCCAAAACGTGTTAGGCACTCATTTATACAAAATCATTCTCTAGAACAAAATTGTTCACTAATTATTTTGGAAAAACAAAATAGTCTATTTTGCAAAAATATGCCCCCAATGAGTAAAACAAGTTATGGATTTTTTTTCTGGTACTGAAGATATCCTCCCAAAAAATGAGACTCTACTCATCCATGGAGGAAAGCTATTGCACAGCTTAGTTGTATGAGTTTGATTCTTCTCTCATTGATTCTTAACTAACTCTCAAAATTAGTGACCAATTTGAAATTGTCATTGACTATATCTACTCCTGAAAAACTCATTTTTTAATTCGTTAATAATGTGAAGTATATCAGTTTTTAGAAATGAAATAAACACGACAGTTAAGGAAATATCAGGAGGACTTAGTTTCTAGGTTGCCTGCTCTGAAGATGTTAAAATAAATCCCAGAGGAGGATAAATAAAAATTGAAGAAGGTTATTTTATGAAGGTAATGTTAATTCGGAGAAGGGAGAGAAACAGGATATTGGCAGACTGATAATGTAAGTCTGTCAAAAGCAATATCTTAAAATTTAAAATATTTTATCCTGTAAGAAATCATTTTCCTTACCTTTAAGAAATGCTTTCCTTATCTTCTAATAAATAAAAATGTTTCGTAATTACTTTTAATTCCTACTCATTGATAAAGAATATCACTAACTATTTTTCAACGTACTTATGATTCTGAACTTGAAATCTTACAGAATAAACCTTTGTAACACCCTTTGGAGCACACTGTTAAACCGTGTTAACTTCAACACACTGACTTTTACATCTTTCCTTCATTTCCACTGTTCCAATACTTCAGACCCTCATGAGCTCACACTCCCAGGTCTGGAGTGATAAGATTCAATTATCAAATAATAAATAGATCTCCTTTCTCAAAAATTTCTCTCAGTGGTTCCAAATTGCTAAAGAGATAAGGCTAAATTCTTTTAAAATGGCATGTGAGGCCCTCCATGAGAAAGAACCATCTTAAATTAACCTTATCTTTCTCCTGCAACCAATAGGATTCCTTCCTATAAGTAATGCCCAAAAAGAAATAGACAACCAAAATAGACTGATAACTAGAGAAGAAATTTGAAAGGGTTTCAGAAAGGGTTTGCCCCACAAGTGACTACAACCTGGCATAATTTCAGAGGGGAGTTATTTTGACTTTTCAACAAACAAAAAATATCCAGTACTAAAGGAGATGTTTCTAAGAGAAGACGAAAAGATTTCATGCAGAAAATAGCCAAATCCTGAAATCAAAATCTGACTAGCAAAATTAGTGACCAATCTTATTACAAAAATAGATTCAAAATCTTGAAAGAAAAGTAAAAACAAAGAAAATTCAGTACAATTTGATAATATGTTACCCCCAAATATACTGTATTTTACCATGTATAATGTACACTTGTTGTCCAAAGTTTTAGGGGAAAAATAAGGATGTGCATTATACATGCTTGAGAGCAGGCGAAGTCCAGCAGGCCTCCCAAGACTGCCACATCCTCTGACCTGGGCCCACCTAGGACGCAGGGCTCCAGTCCAGGAGGATCCAGGACCCAATGGGAGTGGGAGTGGGCGTAGTGGCCTCCACCACACACTGCAGTCAGGGAGGGGGCACTGACTGGGCTGTCAAGGCAGGCTCCAGCTGTGAACTAGATGGCATTTCCCAGCAGAAAGCCAAATACCACATGTTCTCACTTCTAAGAGAGAGCTAAGTTATGGATGTGCATGGTCATGCCAACACTGGAGATACAGAAGGGGGAGGACGGAAGGAGGGTGAGAGAGGAAAAACCACCTACTGTGCACAATGTATGCTATTCAAGTAGCAGATACTAAAAGGCTGAACTTCACCACTATACAATTCATCCATTTATTACAACACAAACCCACTTGCACCTCCTAAATCTATTGAAGTTTTAAAAAAATTAAAGAACAGCAAATTGAGTGGATTTAAAGAAGTAAATTTGAAAATATTGCAGCAAAAATTCAGTACAATTTGATACATGTTACCCCAAAATACACCATAATTTACCATGTATAATGTATACTTGTTGTCCAAAGTTTTGGACAACTGGAAATGCTGGATTTTAAATATAAATGTTTAAACATAAATGTTGGATTTTAAATCCAACTGAATGCTGGATTTTAAACATAAATACACTTAGTAGTCTCAAAACAATTCTCTCAAATTCTGATATACAGACCTTAAAAAAGCATATGTCAGTTTAAAGTATATCCTAACCGTCTACAGGGCACTTTGAATTTTCTGATAATGTTTTCATTCTTTTGTTAGCTACTTCCTTGCATTTTGCTTTCTCATTCTACAAGTAAAATAATTTCGTAATCAAGAACAACTAATTAAACATAGATATGCTAAGGTCAAAATACCTTGTCTTAAAAAACAATGTCCAAGGTTCTCTCTAAGCAGAACCCAGAGGGTTTCCCCACCTTCTGTTTTCCCTTTATTCCCCAGCCCCAACCACTGGCAAACTCTTAAACTTCTCATTTACCCAATTTCCTTGTCTGAAACATAGGAGTTTGGTTTGGGGTTTGGGGTTTTTTTTTCATGATTATTTCGGTGACAATTTAGAAACAAAATGAAACAAAGGGGCAAAATGAGTACAAACCATTTTTGCAATGACGTACAAATGACAGAAACCACTCGAGTTGAGTGATGCTCCCATGTCCTATCTCCTTCACTTTCTTGTACATTAATCAATACTATCCTTCGCCATCTCTCTTTTTCAGGAATAATTCTTCTTTTCTCATATTACTCTAACCTTAAAAAGTTTACAGTTCAGGTGAGAAGTGTTTGCTGGTTCCTTTTCTTAATTTAATTTTCAATTAAAATCAGACTGTATATATGTATGGGGCACAACACGATGATCTGATAGACGATGT
Source organism: Otolemur garnettii (assembly GCF_000181295.1). Classification (NCBI taxonomy): domain Eukaryota; kingdom Metazoa; phylum Chordata; class Mammalia; order Primates; family Galagidae; genus Otolemur; species Otolemur garnettii. Next base: position 1,331,860 of record NW_003852447.1, read on the forward strand.
GTGACACTTCAATCAAACTGATCAACACAGCCATCGCCTCACTTACTTTTTGTGGGAAGGCATTTAAAATTTACTCTTAGTTATTTTGAAATACACCCTTGCATTGTGCCCTTTCGGTGATGGCCCTCCAAAAGCCTTCCCTCCTCCCACCAATCGCCCTCCCTTCTTCCTCTCCCCTCCTCCTTGCTGGACTATATTTGTGTTTTATCTTTTGTTTTGAGTGTGTTGACTGATTCTTCAGCAAAGATGTGCAATGCACTAAGCCATTTGTTTAAATGAAACTAATCCTAAAATGTTTTAAAAGGCAGATAGACCCCTACGTTTTAACATAAAACCTTTCATACAATTTAAAAAAAAAAATGCAAGGAAGAATAACATAGGTGTTAGGAAGTACTTCAGAAATTAGCAATGTTACTAGTATTTAGGACATGCAAATGAAACAATTCTAAATTGTCACTTATGCATCTTACAATTTTTAAAATGACATCTAAAATCACTCTTACCTTGCTTGAGCATCGTGGGGAACTATATTTAACAAGCCCGTAAAATCCTGTATGGCTGCAACCCAGTTTTCATTTTCAAAATAATACATGCCACGTTTCAATAATACATCTGTTCTTTTGGGATCATAATAAATACACTATAGGGGGCAGGAAGAAGTACATAAACATCACATACTGAAAAAAGAGCTAAGAAAAGTATATAATCACATAACAAGTTAAGTGAACTACAACCACCTTTTTAAATTTAGAGTGCATAAAAGCAAACCTCTTTCTTTAAAAATTCCAAAATTTCCAGATTTGCATCTAAAAAAACATAATTTTAGAAAATCTACCCATCATCAAATTCTAGAAGGGGAATATTATCTAAGAGAAAAAACAAACAACAAATATTATACATGAAGCCAGGGCTTTTGCCCACTGAAAATTTTATGGATAAAAATTCCTAAGAGAATTGTTCAACTAAAGTGGAGTTTATCGGATCTATCATAGCATTTTATCTGAATTAAAGACATAACATATTAGACTATATCAAAGCTGATTCAATCAAATCAAATACAGATTAATAGATTATCTAACCATTAAAATGAGGGAGAGAAATGAGTTTCTATTGGCATGGTTCATTCACTTCACACTGACATACAAGGCAAAAAAGCAAATAGATTAAATAATGATATATACTCAGTTATAGACCTCTTCACCCATTGGTAGTGGAAAAGAATTGAAGCATAAAGGAGGTTAGCAAGTATTTTTAGAACAGAAAAAGAAAGGTAAATATTTTGAAACTTGTTTGACCTCAGTGTGCTAAAGTAAATCTATCTTTAAACTATTGATATCAGATGGGGGAAATAAACAGAACAGATAATCTAATAATTTCCATATCTCCAAAAGAGTTTTTTGAGAGCAGAAGTTGCAAAATATATAATATGTGCTGGTATCTTCTTCAAGCAGAAGAGGGTCAAGTAAGTGGCTAAACACCATGGAATTAAGAAACAGGACAGTCAAGAACATGAGACCTTAAATTATTTAAATAATCCCCCCTAAACTCTCGATTTTACCAACAGAAAATCTAGAGTTAGAAGTCAGCATGTCTAACTCTCAATTTTACCAACAAAAAATCTGGAGTTAGAAGTCAGGACGTCAGAGTTACCACTGTGCTCCAACAAGGGAAATATTTTATCTTGCCTCTTGCCCCCAAACAGACTTCAGCTAAAAGTTCACGTCCTCACATTATCTGACATCTCCCAACCAAACATAGATTACTCTGCCACCATCCTTATTTTCTTCACAGCACTCATCATCATTTGTAATGATACATACATGCAGTACATTACACAGTTCCCTTGTAAATAAATATTTGTGAGTGATGAATGAATGGGTGAATGAACCAGTAATCACAGCAACTCTGAGAACCAATAGGTTTCCTGTTGAAAATAATCAGTTGCTTAAGAGTTAACAGGTAGAAAATAATTTTCTCTATTGTTTAAAGGAATGAAGCAATTTTCAAAGCCTTCTTCAACCACTGATTCATGGTTTAAGAAGAGAGAGCTGAAAAAATTGAGACCCCTTCAGTGTTGTCTCAATGCCCCCACACTCACCTCTTTGATATGAATCCATTCACTCGCCAATAATTTAAAAAAAAAAATTAATGTAGTATCAATACCAATTACAATAACAAAACCTCTAGCTCCTAACCTATAATAAATTAGCTGATCATACTATAATATATGTGAAAAGACTTTCAAAAACTTGCTATACTAATTAGCATGAGAATATCATGATTTAAGATACATAAATGGCAGCCTTGCATGGGATAAAACTTACTTTAGAATAGTCATCTATGGCCAGTATTCTGTTTTCTATTTCATATATCTCAGCCCTCCTGAAATAGATATCAGCATCTGTGGGCCTGCACTTAATTGCCTGGGAATAGTTTAGAATGGCCATAGTAAAGTCTTTTTTTCCCTTGAAAATTTCTGCTTTTGACAAATAGGCCTCTAAAGAAGATTAAAAAGATAAAATCAGTGTTACAATCCTTTCATTAACTATGAACATTTTAAAAGATTGGTCTTTCTCCCGCCAAAAATGTAGCCTTAACATAATTTTCTTTATTATATTTTCTTAACAATTTTACTTAATTTTCTCATTTTAACAATGCCAAATTTACTCTAAAAGGCTAGATAAATAGTCTTTTGTGGTTAAAAGTATTTTGATTTGAATTGACAAAAATTTCCTTTTACTTTTTTGGTATGCTTAAAATGTTTCATAATCCTGTAGTCATCATAATAAAAATTTAGGTTTTGATGGCACAAAATGTTATAAATATTTAGCACACAGAGATCAACACAGGTCAAAAAACACCCATTATATTCTATGGATATATGTAAGTACTGGGATTACAAAGATGAGTATGACATTTTCACATTCCTAGAAAGTCATTTTCCAGTAGCTCACACTGGTTAGAGGATGGTACATAAGACAAAAAGTATATTTTTCATCCCACCAAGAAGACTTACGTATACAATGTCTCTAATTCAGAGATTTTGCAGTCAAGAAAAGACTTGTAAATTACTTCTATGACTAAAAACCTTTAAGTTCATATTTTTGTGAGACGTGCAGTAAGGAACCAATTTACCAAAACAAATATCAAGTGACTAACATTTCAAACCATGATGAGTATTTTGAAAACAGCATAGGATTGGATGAGCCCAAAATTAACAACATCAAGAATAAAAAATTTAAGTGAGGAAAGTCACGACCATTTTTTTAGGACTCCTAATTTATGTATCTCTACATAAATACCAATAAACAACAAAGGCCAAGGTAGAGATAGAGCACCCACTGTCTCCACAGACAACTCACCTGCATTATTCTTATCATGTTTATTTATAAAATTCAAGTCATCCAAAGCTTCATCAATTTTGTCTTGGAAAAGGTAAATGAAATGTCGATGCCAATAGGCATTGAGAAACAATGGCTCCAAGAAAATAGCCTAGAAAATATATGTATAAGTTCAAATAAAGTTGATTTGTGAAAGGAAGATATTCTATCGAATACATTTTTCAAGCACTATTGATCCCAGCGGGTTTGGATGTGCATAGCATAAAATAAAACCTCCCAATCTGACAGACAGGAACTGGTGTTATTAATATTAACTATTTGAAAATGCTAATGATCATATAATCACAATCCCGCATGCTGTACAGTCCACGTGCATTATTCAAAATCCCAGTAGAAATTACTAATTGTTCAAAGCAAGTGCCAGTGGTGAATATCACTATTTCAGTTCAATACAACTTGCCTCCTCCAGGTCATCCATGGCACTCTGTAGCTTTCCTAGTTTCCTATAAATAGCTCCACGCCTACAATATGCAAACGCAGGGTATGTTTTCTTGCTGTTTATTTCTTCAGTCAAGGTGGCCACTTCAGCTTCATAATGTTTAATGACTTCTGGAGAAAGGTTACACTCCACTGAATCACTCAGTTCTAATTTGGGGGGTTCTTTCACGACTTCCTTTGTGTCTTTAGGAGCAGGTGTTTCACTGGCTTTCTCAGGCATGGGGGCCCTCTGAGGTCTTTGCTCAGTCAGCATCCCAATGGCCCACGTCTGAGGATCACTGTCCTCTGGAATTCCACCCTTACTTTCAAGGAATTTTTCAAAATTAAAGCATGAAGGTAAGCTGGGACACCGTATTGGACGTTCATATAACGGAAGTTTGAGCAAATATTTCTTCTGTCCAGGAAGTATTCCGTGAGATGTTGATCTAATTTTCGAAAGAAGGATTTTCTTTTAATTACAGAAATATAATTATCCTGCTAATCAATAAATCGACTCAACCCTACAAAAGAATTATTCTTTCTCCATTATGGAAATAAAACCATGTGCTAATTTTATGCAGCCTAAGTCTTCTTTTGCATTCATTAATATTATGACAGTTTCTGAAGACTCTCTGCAGAGTTTATGAAAGCAAATGACTGCTTTTAAAGGTTCAGCCTCCCTAGAGTACCAAAATAATGGGGTCAAAGCTCTTTTCAGGTTTAATTCACACTCCCAACACACCACCCACTGGAGGAAGTACAACGGAGAATTAAGAAATTAACATGAGGTGAGAAAGAAAATGCTTAATTTTGTCTTGGAAAAGATAAATGAAAGGTCAGTGCCAATAGGCACTGAGAAACAATGGCTCCAAGAGAATATATGGCTCCTAGAAAATATATGTATAAATAGAGGCCAGTGTGGACATGAACTTGAGGACACGGGAAGAAGAAAGAAGCTAACTCTAAGGCAGACCACCAAATAAACACCCCAGACTTCACCCCCTCTAGTAGGCTGTCAAATTAGATAATACCTACTACGCTTTCAAATGCTACAAATCTAAGATTATTCTTCTCAAATCCTCCATTTGCAATATAGTTTTCATCCAGTAACATTTAGTGTGTGGCTGCTATTGTATTAGCCACAGTGGATGGGGTAAACATATTCTATTGCAAGAAAAGAACTTTTTTAACCTCATCACTTTATCCCTAGTGTACACTGAGAAAGATCTGGTGCTAAACACCAGGAGAATAAAAGTAGGAAAAACCGATTTCTTTCCCTTTCATTTCTTTCTTACACTCTCCTCTTTTCACGGCATTCAGTACAAGCTGCCATATGCATTCTACTTAGAGAACACTAACATCTTAATTTCCTATTTCTGCTCTTGCACTTTGTCTAATCCATTCTTTGCACGGCAGCCAACATGGGTTTTTTTCCCAAATGTAGATCAGACCATGTCACTCCCTCCAAGAGCTTCCCGTAGTACCCAGGATGAAAACCAAGCTTCTCACCATGGTCTACAAAACTCCACCCAATGAGGCCCCAGCGCAGCTCTCTGATAGCACGACCCTTGCCCCCAAGTGTGCAGTCACATCCTCCTTGAGCAAGCCTCAAGACCACTGCCCTTTCTAGCCTCCTTCTCGGTTCATCTTCCTGACCAAACGTCACCGTAGAAAGGCCCTCTGTGCCAGATAAGGCACGTTTTGTTCACACCTGTGCATTCATCTCTTCCCTTCTCCACCTTGCCCTCTGCCCTGGAGATGATCTGTACGGACCACACCCTACAATCCCTTGCTCTCTCTCTTCTCATAGAGCTTGTGCAATTAGGAATCCCAACAGGGGGAAAGAGAGAGGTAAGTCACGGCACTTATTCCTCTACTCAGTTTGGCCTCTTCAGACTTCAGAATATTCTACGTTCTCCAGTCTAATTACATATTGAGTTACATACTGAGTTATTTGAGATGAGAGGAGTATATAAGTCACAAAGAATTAATATTCCTATTGTACTTCAGTTTATTTTAACTAAAGATGACTCCTGCTTTCAAGAAAATTCTTTCCATACAACTCTTTCTTCCGGGTGCTAGTAATAACTCCCTCTCTCTAACTAAGCGGTAGAAAAATGGCTTTACTACCTTTAATCCCTGGATATCATTTGTGGTTTCCCTATACCCTGATATCTTTGTAAGTTGCCCCTTTATCATGACCCCCCAAAACTATCCTAAGCAGTCAATACTATCTGTGTACTACTGGGACCTTGACAGGTCAACTCATTGGTACCAGAGATGGATGCAGGAAACACACACATGTTAAGGGGTCTTGGATAACCTCCTTGCCAGAGTGAAATGTAATGGTGTCAAAACCACAAACAAACCCCAATGTGAGGAGGGAACAGTGTTCCAGTAGGAGGCACAGCATTGGGAGAGCAAGTAGCTCTCTAGACACTTACTCACTAGAGAATAATAATGATACCAAAAATTATGCAGTCAATTACTTCTGTCAGACCAAAGAGTGGCTGCAGTACCTATTAAATGTCTAAGCCCTCTAAACTTTGCGCAGTAAGGTAATAAAGCTAGTAGGAAAGAAATAGATGGGCAGCACCTGGTAGGGCACTGGCCCCATATACCATAGGTGGTGGGTTCAAACCTGGCCCCTGCCAAAAACCAAAAAAAAAAGGAAGAAGAAGAAGAAAAGAAAAGAAATAGGAAGCTGAAATATGTGATGTGAGCACGAGAATGAACATAAAGAGGAGAAAGTTGTGAATCTCTAAATCCCACTCATCTCCTCTTGACAGAGACTGGCTGTGGGAGTATCAGATCCTCTATCTGAGAAGCTCAGTCCTCTCCTGTATGGGCGCATTTCAACAGCTACACTATAGCATAGCTTTGTTCGCTGTAACAACCTGCCTTACTCCTCAAATTACTCAGCTGTGACTCCTGCACCTGCTCACGGAACCACAACCATCACAAGCCCTCGGCCTCCCACAAACCTCCTCTACTTAGGTGGCCTTGCTGCCCCAACCCAGCACAGCCTTGGCTAGAATACACTGGAATACTCTACATGCATTATCCTCAAACTTCAGTATGTATCAGAGACACTGGGAGACTTGTTAAAACCCAGATTTGGCCCTAACCCCCAGAGTGGCTCATTCAGTAGATCCAAGGTAGAGTTCTAGACTTTCACTTCTAACAAGTTCCCAGGTAACCCTGATGAAGGGACCACACTTTGAGAGCCACTGCTGTGCAGGAGTGTGCTTAGTCAAGCCCCTAAGCCTTGGAAAAACCAAAGAATGCACAAGTGAGGAGTCATAATACTCCTGAAAAGCCTATGGGTGCTGACCTCAGAACTGGAAGAGAATGAGAGTGGTAAGAGCAGCAAAGAAATTTGGTTCATTGATCCCAATGGGGGTAACAGAATCCTGGAGAGGCAAAATCCAGCTAAGGATGTGATGGGCACAACTACCAAAATAAACCACGGAAGTTTAACTTGCAAGATGTGTGCCAATAACTCAATGACCAGAGGTCGTTGGAGATGGGAGAGATGGGCAGCCTGCTTAAGTATTTTTCAAGCTCAGAGACCCAAGCACAGGGAAGTGTCTAAAGCAGCGGTTCTCAACCTGTGGGTCGCAATCCCTTTGTAACAATGAAAATATATCACGGCATTAGGAAGGGTGCAAGCCCCTGGTAAGAGAAACAGTGAAGCTGCAGAGGGACTGCAGACACATGGCTTCCTGCTGTGACCTAGCTGAGGAGAGTTGCATTAGCAACAACCTACAGCAAAGGGATCGATGTGAACATGATGACCTTCTGCAAGATTTAACTTGACATCTGAGTTTGTATGTGGTTCGCTTGCAACCATTGAGGGAGACCGCCAAAGATGAATATGATGAAACAAGCTTGAAGGTTGAATATAAACTGGGAAAAGGATATTTCTGAATTACCAAGTTAAGATTACTAAAAAAGAAAAAAAAAAGAGTTTAAAAGTCTCAAACGTAAGTTGATCCATAAACTTGTTGCAACACTAACCCCTATTTCATACTTACATTTATCTGGTCAATTATTTAAAGTAAGATTTTTTAAAGAAAAGACAGGAAGGCTATACTAATACCACCACTGTTTGTTTTCCTGCCCCCCACCCCCCACAAGGCAGAGGTTCATCCTAGGTTCAAGGGAAAAGGTTCAGCTCCTGTTACACCTATTTGCCCCACATACAAATGTTAACTTCAGTTACTGAAAGGAAAAGAAATCTTTTTAAATGGTGAAATTTTATACTCAAAGTGATAAAGGGTCAGCAAACAGTACGACATGCTCCAGCAGCAGTGTTTTATCCATTTCTATTCTTTATTTAGATGTCACTTAGGTCGTGTCCAAAATGGTGTCACGTGTATTATCCCTTCCAGGATGGTGAAGACTCATAAGACTTTGAAATAAGTAAATAGAACAAACATGTATAAGCAAAATTCTAGCTCTGATCTAAAATATTTGTCAACTTAGAAAAACCTACCAGAAGTCTTCTAAAGATGAGCTAATGAAAAAGCATCCAGATACTATATTTGTTGAAGGGAAAATTTAAATGTTAAGAGGTACACGAAAAACATGAATGGCATTCTCCACTATGGGTAGCCTCTATTATAACACTTAGAAACTTACTGAACACTTATAACACTGATAAAGTGTTACTCCCTACTCTTCTCAGAAACAATAAGTTGTTTCTATTCCAAAAAACAATGAACTCTTTTGCAGAACCAGCAAGACTTTATAACAACACAAATACAACATTTTTGATTCCCATATCACCATGAAAGTCTTTACTGTCCAAAGGACGTAAGTTTACTGAATTCTGTGTCATCTAAGGATATCTTCAAATACAAATTTTTAGAAATAAATCCCAGAGCTTTTTGGAAATTGTTTTCCACCATACTTTGGTTCTAAGAAGGTTAAATCCTGAACACTTAAACATGAACATATATAGAATTTCAGTTGTTTACTATTTTAAGTCCCTCCATATTTTTAAATATCCTACCTACCATTACTTCCAAGTAAGAAGAAAAATTATTTGTGTGTGTGTATCCCTAAATAAGGCATCACAACATACAAAAGATAATTTGTCTATCTAGATTTAGTACTCAATTCAGTAACTTAAAATAGTGAAGAACCAACCATCTATTTTGATTTTTGAGCGGTGGTATTTGTTTGGAGCAGGGGTTATTTTTGCTGCTAAATCACTTAAAACAAATAACTTGTCAGTTTTTTTTCCTTTCCACTGGAAGATTTCATTTACCCATCAAATTGATTTAGACTGATTTCATGTCCTTAAATCAGCTCCCCTTTCAATTATTGAACCATTCCCATAGTTATACTATGCTACATTTTTAAAAGGGGGAGGAGTTGTTCTTTAACTAAGAACTAAGAGTTTACCATATGAGTTTAACATATTTTCAGTGCTGAAGAAAATAATATCTTCAGTGAATGAGATTATAGCCAAAACCATAATATATTTCTGAAACTATAAGAAATATAGTTTAGCGTATTTTCAGTGCTGAAGAAAGTAATATCTTCAGTGAATAGATTATAGCCAAAACCATAATATATTTCTTAAACTATAAAAATATATATGTTGCTTAAACAAGACCTTTTAAGAGCTTTTGGAGGCTTGGATAATTCTTCATACACAATTGCAAATTTTTGGAATTTCAATCCTTTCTTCCATTTCATCTTTGTTTTCTTGGGATAGACAATGTAACTGATGCCAGCTTGTCTCGATGCTTCAATGAGCGAGAGGGAGAGATGTCTTATATATTGTTTGTCCTGAATATTCTCTAAGATGACATCTATATCTTCTTTCACGGAAATAAGCTCTTCAGCTTTGCGCTGCTTAGAGAGCTGGCGCTCCAGCTCCTTTGCCTTCTGAAACATCACCTCTTTCATGCTGCTTCTCATGTCATACTTGATTTCTGGGAGAGCTATGCTCTCCTTCTTCCAAATGTCAATTGCAGATTTTGCTCTCTTAATAAAGAAGCAAAAAGATAGGAAAAATATAAGATCAGTTTGGTTACCATACATTTAAGATTAATTCAGTTACAATTACCATACATATAGTTTGGTCACGGTATTAAAAAATTTTAAGGCATCTTATACTCTTAAAGTTATTCAAAAGTCAACTTATATAGTTAATAATGAGTTAGTTAAAGCAAAGTACAATAATACTGTTGGTCATATGACAACATAGGCATTGAAAAACACCGTACAGTAGATAGGCATTCTGATTTTATGTATTTTAATTCAAAGGGTGCTGTCTTCAAATCCAAATAAAGTCCATGCTCTATTTTGATATCTAATGCAAATAGGGAAAAGCTATTAAAATCCCTTAAATGAAATTAAAATCAATTTGAGTCTATTTTAAAAATCAATTGAGAAATATTGACTTCATTGACTTTCTGTATAATACCATTGAAATATTCTCTACAATAACTTTCAATTCAATATTCATAAGCTTAAATAATAGAATCCCAGCTTATTACAGTATTTATTTTATCTAATAATTTAGAGAATGAAATTAATTTTTAATAATACTATCATTATTTAACATTATAACACAATTTTTCATAATTATACATTAATACTTGAAACTTTAATAATACTCATTACTTATAAAAGATAAGTTAATTCTAATACTTTGATATAGCATTCTCTACCTATTGAGCTATGAAGTTAACTGCATTACTTTTTGCTAATAATAATTTGTTACAGAGATAGATGTTTTTCTTTATAGTGAATTAAGGCCCAAATTTAAAACTTAACAATTTTATACAACTTAGTTATGTATTTCAAGATAAAGTAAAGTACAATAGAAATATTGATTCTTTGTGACTTACTATGCTCCTCTTGTCTCAAATAACTATATATGTAACTCAATATGTAATTAGACTAGAGAATATAAAATATGTGTGTGTGCTTTTTTAAAAAGCCATCAATGATTATTACTGCTAAAAATATAAACATTTCTTTTAGATAGTAAAAACCAAAAAATTATGGTACCTTTAATGGTAGAAATTCTGTACTGCCATGTTTTAGGGTATTTTCATACGATGCAGATTTTCTTAATAAGAAAGACTGGAAAATCAAATGAAAAATATATATTAACCATAGATAGTATTTGGTAAAACTAAAATATCATCTGACAGTTGGCTAACAATCACCATTTAGGTAATTATTTAGTATTTCTTGCTGATTTTGAAATCACTGACTTCATAGGGAGTAAAAGAATTTAAAAGTCAGCAATTAATTTAGAAAAGTATATAATGAAAACTATCTTATTTTTAAAACCTCAACGTGCTCTAACAGCCCTCCTATGTCCAAGGTAGTATAGCGCAAAGCTTCCCAGCTGGTGTAAGCAGCGCTGGTGTGTGTGAATGTACAATGGATATGCTGAGCCAGGAATCCCCTGAACCATGAAGCTTCACTGGTTGGACCTGGGGCAGCTACTGTCCCCTGGAAAGTCACTTCTCATCATTAGGAGCCTCAACCTTTTACTCCAGAGGACTTACACAAATATCATAGTAGCACCCAGACTGGTGTTACTACATTAAGAGTTGGAAAGCACTACTGTGCTAGAATGGAAAGTACCAAAGAAAAGGACATGTTTCATGCCCTCAAACAATATATTAGTAAAATAGCAAAAAAGAAATATCTATAATCAAACTGACTGTGGCAATGACTATACAGATGGCACAAATCTGGTGCAAAGAGAATTCAGGGGGAGACACAATTCTGCAAGGAGAGGATCCTGGGCAGCCCAGCTTGAAGAGATAGTGTCAAAGCTGGTGGAAGGCAGCAGTATTTCTATACATGGAGAAGGAGTCAAGAACATCCCAGGCCAAGGGGTCAGCCTAAATGGGCACAGAAGAGTCCCAAAGTGTCAGTAAATATAAGCCACTGGTACAGGCATACACAGAGTCCATCAAGGTCCATGGAAGGAGAAGCATATGATTGAGGCCAGGTCATAAGGCGTCTTTGAGTCCTCAGACTTGACTTTACAGGTGGAGTTACTAGATTTGCTGAGAAATGAGTGACACAATCATACCTGTGTTTTAAGAATATAGCAGGATGTTGTAGTCATAAATTCTCTGTACCCTAATGGCAATTATGGCAACACCAAAAATAAATAAATGGGACTAGACTAAATTAAAAAGTTCTGCTCTGCTAAGGAAATAATCAATAGAGAAAAGAGCCAACTTATAGAATGAGAGAAAATATTTGCAAACTATACATCCAATGTGTAATAACCATAATCTACAAAGAACTCAAACAAATCAGCAAAGCAATTTTAAAAACCCAGCCCCATTAAAAAGTGGGCAAAGACTTCTATTACAATGTTTAAAAGCAGTGAAGACAATGGGCAACCTTGCCTGGTTCCTGTAAAGATTCTTGGAGAGAGTGCAGGGGAAACACTTGAAGAAATTGGCTTGAGAGAATACTTTATGAGGAGGACCCCCCGGGCAATTGAAGGAACACCAAAAATACATTAACAGGATCTTATCAAACTAAAAAGCTTCTTCACAGCCAAGAACACAGTAAGTAAACCAAGCAGACAGCCCTCAGAATGGGAGAGGATATTGGCAGGTTATGCTTCTGATAAAAGTTTGATAACCAGAATCCACAGAGAACTCAAACTTACTGATAACAAAAGAACAAGTAACCCCATTTCACTGTGGGCAAGGGACTTGAACAGAAGCTTCTCTGAAGAAGATAGGCACATGGCCTACAGACACATAAAAAAAATGCTCATCATCTAATAATCAGAGAAATGCAAATCAAAACCACTTTGAGATATCATCTAATTTCAGTAAGAGTGGCTCATATAACAAAATCCCCAAACTACAGATGTTGGCGTGGATGTGGAGAAAAGAGAACACCTCTGCACTGCTGGTGGGAATGCAAGCTAATACGCCCCTTTTGGAAAAAAGTGTGGAGAATACTCAGGGATCTAAAAGTAGACCTGCCGTTCAATCCTGCAATTCCTCTACTAGGAATATATCCAAAAGACCAAAAATCACTTTATAACAAAGGTATTTGCACCAGATTGTTCATTGCAGCTCAATTCATAATAGCCAAGTCATTGAAGAAGCCCAAGTGCCCATTGATCCATGAATGGATTAGCCTTTTAAAAAGATGGAGACTTTACCTCTTTTATATTTATACAGATGGAGCTGAAACATATCCTATTTAGTAAAGTATCTCAAGACTGGAGGGAAAAGTATCCAATGTACTCAGTATATTATGAAATCAATTTACAATCACTCGCACTTTCATATGAAGAATAGATCACAACTATGGCCCAGGATGAAGGGGGGGATGGGAGGGGAGGGAGGAAGTCAGATGGAGGGTGAATGGTGGGATCACACCTATGGTGCATATTACAAGGGTCATGTCAGATCTATTAAGTATAGAGTATAAATGTCTTAACATAATAATTAAGTAAATGAGGTGAGGGATATATCAACCAGTACCACGTAAGCATTCTAAACTGTATATGAAATCAGCACATTGTACCCCATAAATGCAATAAAAAAAATAAATAAATAAAAAGTGGGCAAAAAGTATAAACAGAAACTTCTCAAAAGAAGAAAGACAAGTGGCTAATAATTATAAGAAAAAATGCTCAATATCACTAATTGCTAGGAAAATAAATGCAAATTAAAATCACAATGAGATAGCACCATATCTCTGCTAAAATGGCTTTTATTAAAAATTAAAAAACAATAGACACTGGTATGGATGCTGAGAGAAAGGAACACTTATACACTGATGGTGGAACTACAAATTAGTATAAGCTCTATGGAAAACAGTATGGAGATTCCTCAAAGAACTAAAAGATATACGATTCAATCCAGCAATTCCACTACTGGGTATCTACCCAAAGGAAAAGAAGTCATTTTATCAAAAAGACACTTGCACTTGAATGTTTATTGCAGCACAATTCACAATTGCAAAGATGTGGAATCAACCCAAGTGCCCATCAATTCATGAGTGGAATTGATAAAATGTGACATATGTATACCATGGAGTACTACTCGGCCATAAAAAAGGATAAATTGCCTTTTGCAGCAATTTGAATGGAACTGGAATCCATTATCCTAAGTGAAGCATCACAAGAATGGAAAAACAAATACCACATGTACTCGCTATTAAATTATAACTAACCTATGAGCACAAAGGGGAGTAAGGCTCCATGGGAACCAAGCAGTGGGGAAGGGGAGATGGGGATGGGCAAAAATCTACCGAACAGGTATGATGACCACTATTTGGTGATGAGCACACTTACAGCCATAACTCAAGAACTGCAAAAGCAAAATCCATGTAACCTAAAATATTTGTATCCCTTAAAATTTTGAAATAAAAAATCACTTTCTTCTCAAGCTTAGTGTTTGGTCAGCAGGAACCCAGGTGGGTTTAACATGTGTTTCGAGAAGTGTTATTTCTGTTCAGGCCAATCTACCCCAGCCACAGCATGATGTTCGTCCACAATAATTTTTGCAAGGTGTTCAGATTTTGTAAATCCAAATGTCATAAAAACTTTCAAAAGAAGCCAATCCTCACAAGGTCAGGTAGATTAAAGCATTCTGGAAAGCAGCTGGTAAAGAGCTTACGGTGGATAATTCATTTGAATTTGAAAAACATAGAAACAAACTTGTCCAATACCAAAGAGAGCTATGGAATAAAAACTATTGATGCAAGAAGACAGTTGAAGAGATCAAACAGAAACGCCAAGCTAAATTTATAATGAACAGACTGAAGAAAAATAAAGAGCTACAGAAAGTCCAGGACATCAAGGAAGTCAAGCAAAACACCCGTCTTCTCCGAGCCCCTCTTGGAGGCAAAGGGAAGAAGTTGGGGAGAAAACGGTGCAGCAGTTACAAGAGGATGTGGACATGGAAGATCTTATTGTCTGTGACCATTTCTACACATACATTTGAAAACGTCCTTTGGAGACTAGAACTTCTAAGTTATTGATTTTTTTTTTTTAATGTAAAGTCACTCAAATGAAAGGGAATTAAAAATATATCTCCCACATTGCTGTCTGCAAAACATCAGATAGGATGGATGTTTGCTTGCACCTCAGTGTTAAACCTTCACTGATAGATGTGCTCGTGTAAATTATGAAAATTCTGTTTGTAAATACAGAAGTGAATTGTGGCCATAAAATGGTCATGCCATTTGGATAATGGCCCTGGACAGCATTTATGTAATAACTAAGGATAAAAGTTCTGGCTAGTGATATATAAAAGTAAAATTTTCTTTGCAGTAAAATAGTCCCTTTATTAATGTTATATGAGGGAGATAGGGAAAGGAACTAACAGTTCCTTTGTGACTATTAGTTTCCAGCCATATCTTTTATTTTGATCAGTATTTCCTGTTTTGAGGTTATTGGTAGCTTTAAAACCATAATGGCCTTGTATCATGAATCCTAGACTGACCTGTTTTGGCCTGTTTTGACTGTCTAATAGGTATTTATAGATGTCGGGGATGAAAGCAGAATAATCTTGGCCTGATATGGCGCTGTATAATTTCCACTATGGGGAATAGTCAGTTCTAACCTGGGACTCCTAGTAAAATAAGCTTTATTTTTCTAGCCCAGCAGTGATCTAGAAGCAGTGCCTTTTAAATTTTGTCGTGCAATTTTCTTTATAAAAGCTCCACTTCTTGTTCGTCCACATAAAGTTCAGGTCATTACCACACCAGTTATGTAAACCTAACACCTCTCTTCTTCCCTCAACCTCTATCTTTTTTCTTTTACTTGCTGCACTGACTTGGATCCACTGTGGTGACACTAAAATCACCAGTGTGCATTTAAAATGATCAGTTTTACTCTGCTTCATGCCCATAAATAGCTTCCATCATTGATGAAAAGACTCATAAATACATTCCTTTGATCATTTAAGACCTAGACAAGAATAAGGGAAAAAACTAGGAATTTCAGAAAAGCTCACAGCAGAGGTCCTGCTGTTGGTTAGTGAGTAACATTTTCTGAGTGTCATAAAAATAGCATATTTGAGAAAGAGGAAATATGTCCTCAGCAAAGATATCATTGAATGATCTGAGACATTTCCCAGAATGAGGAAGCACCAAGAAATAATTTTTTTTTTTTTTTGAGACAGGAGCCTCAAGCTGTCCCCCTGGGCAGAGTGCCGTGGCATCTCAGCTCACAGCAACCTCCAACTCCTGGGCTCAAGCGAGTCTCCTGCCTCTGCCTCCCAAGTAGCTGGGACCACAGGTGCCCGCCACAACGCCCGGCTATTTTTTTTGGTTGCAGCCATCATTGTTGTTCGGCGGGCCCGGGCCGGGGATTCGAACCCACCACCCTTGGGTGTACATGGCTGGTGCCTTAGCCACTTGAGCCACAGGTGCCGAGCCAAGAAATAATTTCTAAACAGTTAACAGATACAGAAGCCAACCCACAATTAAGCACAAAAATTATACATACCTGAAAAGCTGATTTGCCATGCTCCACAGTAATGATACTTTCTTGGCTTCCAGATAGAAATTTCTCAATTACAAGTCTGCTTGTTTGAACACTCTATGACAAAAAGATGGTAATTTTAAATTATGTTTTGAAATTCTTTTAAAAGTTTATGACTAATAAACTGTAGCATATATATATACACACACACACACACACACACCATGGAATACTATTCAGATATTAAAAAAAATAAGATGGAGACTTTTTATCTCTTGTATTTATCTGGATGAATTTGGAGAACATTCTCCTAAGTATCTCAAGAATGGAAAGGCATGCCTCCCATGTACTCAGTACTAATGTGAAAACAGTAGATCAAGAACTACAGGCCCACAGGAGAGAAAAACACAACTAAATTCATGAAAGGGAAGAGGGTGGGAGGGGGCTTGATAAGTTCCCACCTATCGAGTACAATGTAAGGGCAGCTGGCACACTTCCTGGGTGAAGGACTCAACTGCAATTCAGATTTTGGACATTACCTTAAAATTGCAAATACTGTGACCTAATTATATGTGCCCTCATATTAAACATGCATACATAAAATGTCTATTTATTTATTATGACTATAATGTCATAGTACATTATCACCAAAAGGAAAATCATGTGAAAGGTGAAATGGGGAGAATTCTAAAAAATATTTACCAAGATTCCTCAAAGTCCAGCTAGAGCTTTAGTATTGGGCCAAAGCCTGCATTATGGCTTCAGTGTTGGTCTTTAGCCAAATGAGTATTTTCACACTACTTATGACATCCTTAATCTTAGGAGTGATCAATGATCTCACAGGTTAGCATTGAACCTATTTAGCATATCAACATCAGGATGATGAACAAGATATATTGTCTAGATTTCTTGACAAAACACAACTATTCATTTTTAAATATAAGCAAGCACTCTGAATGTAAATTGAAAAGATTTCCTTAAATGCCTTATACTTTGAATTCCACTCATCAATGAAGCCATACATGTATATTTGTTGTTCTAAAGTAAGCTGCTATAATGATTATGGTTATTATTAGATACTATTTCTCTTTCTTATAATCAGTGAAAAGATATGCAGGAACTAGAACACCTAAATTTGACAGCCTGGTGGATTCATGGTAATAAAAGCAGGTTGCTGCTTTATTTGTTTGCTAAAATGCTTAGATGTCAAACCACAAACATGACAAATTTTTTAAATATTTGTTGAATTTTTAAAAATCCGTATTTTAAAAGTATCATGTAATTAGCACTGATAATTTAGGAATCACCAGCACTGAATTTTGGCCAAAAATCCTGTCTTAGGTTTTGTTTCTAAAACATAACACTAGCACAACATAAGGTAAGAGAATTCCTAGGCATAGCAGAAAGGGACTTAGCCACTGTCCTCATTGTTCTTCAAAGACAAACTAAATGATATACAAGAGAGGTTGGAACTATTTTGTCCTGTGCTTACATAAGATATTGAAATATGATGGAATGATGGCTGTGACGTATTTCAAAGAACGCTTTTAACAACAAGAAGCACAAAAAACGTTATTTGTGGATGTCAAAACAGCAGATAAACAATATGCGGTTGCTTATTTTTAAAAGAGCACAAGGTTCATCATGTTGGAACCTTAAAACTTTTCAAAATATTGCCCAAATTAATGTGCATTGAAAGAGCAATCACAGTGCTGCTTTAACAGTATCCAGTGGAAAAAATCCTCCTACTCTACTTCAGAGATATTGCTGAAATTAGACTTCAAGAGGTTAAGATAATAGTACAAGGTTACCCTAAAAGTGGCGTTCAATCCAAGACTGATTCCAAAGACTGCACTTGGTGTAGTCTTGCCATAGTGTAAACATGATAACTACAAATAACACCACTGGGTTAGTAGATACTGGAATATCTAGTACCCAGTATACCACAAAGAAAAAAATCAATAAATTCTAAAAAACTGGGATCCTGAAGAATTCATCTTCTTACGCTAATAAGAATAAAATTTAAACAAAATCATTCCAACAAATTAAAAAAAACTTAAAGGTCTTTCTCATGTTAAGTGGTATATCAAAAAGAAAATGAAAATTATAATGGGAAAAATTTAGGAAATAAGCAAAGATAGTACAAATAAAAATTTATGAAATAAAGTCAAAGCCTTACACAAAACTCATAAGTTAAAAAGTTTATAAGTTAAAACTCTCATCACTTAAAGAAAGAAGAAAGACAAATTAATTAAGTTGTCAACACAAGAAATTAGAAAATAACGTCAAAGTGGAACGTAGACATTCCCTGGAAAACAGAAAGCCAGTAACCAAAAAATTTCAAAACGAGAGAAGTAATAAAAGTTCAGAGCACCAAAACTTTAATTCATAATTATTTCAAAAATTTTTGGTCAAAGGTAGTGGATTGAACTTTTTTGTTTCTCTGGCCATGATATCAAACAGCTATTGCATCATATATCATAAATCTCACTAAAATAACAAAATAAAAGTGATGGTATTATGCCATTACTTATGATTATCATAGTGGTCTAACAAACAGAGAGCATAGCATTTGTAATTGAACACAAAAAAGAAAATATCAAACTATTTCTAAAAATTCTATTCTAAATAAGAAAAATCAGAAATATCATTAGAAATGGGGGAAAATGATACAAGATAAGAAATGAAGATGAAAATTGACAAAATATAACATATGCAACTCTATGCACATAACTTATAAATCTCAACTGAATAGGTGGCTTGCTGTAAGAATACAAGTTACCAATTGACTCAAGAAAAAACAGTAAACATGAGTAGCCCAAGTGCTAGAAAAGAAAAAAATTTAAATATCAAACAATTGCCATTCCAAATGGTTCAGATATGTTCAGCAATTTCTACCAAATATTCGGGATTATTTCTATACTATATGAATTCAAGAATTTTTTTTTAAACAGTCTCACTCTGTCACCCTTGGTAGAGTGCCGTGGAATCATAGCTCACAGCAACCTCAAACTCTAGGGCTCCAGTGACTCTGTTGTTTCAGCCTCCCTAGTAGCTGGCACTACAGGTGCCTACCATGACACCTCCCTATTTCTAGAGACAGTCTTGCTATTGCTCAGTCTGGTCTTAAACTCCTGAGCTCAAGCAATCCATCCAGCTCGGCCTCCCAGAGTGCTGGGATTATAGGCGTGAGCCACCATGCCTGACCCAATTCCAGGATATTTTAAAAGATGAAATGTTCTCCAATGAACTTTATAAATCTTGAACACTCTGATAGCAAAGTCCAACAAAGGAAAAAAAATCCTATATATATATTTCACTCACGAGTATACGTTAAAAATAAAACATGGCCTAACAGAATTTAATATAATAATTCAAGAATATTACACCATAATCAAGTAATCAGAGAAATATAAAGGTATTTAATGCTAACACTCTAGACATATAGTATCAATAGATCAAACAAAACATGATTCCATCACTGCCCTGGTCGCAAGGAAGCTAAGAGCTTCCTGACCCTATTTCAGGCAACAGCATATGGGCACTAAATTTCTTTGAATTAAACTTACTCCTGGCTTTATTGTACTATTACTCTTGTTACGCTTGCCCCATGATTTCTCTAACTTTTTTGTTTTATCCTTTTCTGATATACATGTTTTAGTAGGCACCTAAAACACTGTGCAAATGAAATAGCCCTACATACTACTAAAAACGTACACACAGTGATGCTCACCACCGAATTACTGTACGAGGCAAATTAAGAAGGAAGAAGAAATAAGACGGCAAAGAAGAAAGGAGGAGAAAACAGAGGAAGAACAATTTTTACAAGTGAAAGAAACGGAACCCAAAATGTTGGCAGTGTTGTCTCTGAGAAACAAATAATAGAAGATTTTATTTTCATTCTCTTGATTTGTCTTACTTTTTAAATAATCAGTATAAATAAGGAAATATTCTTTAAGGGAAGAAAAAAGATTAATAACTGTATGTGAGTAGTGTTAAACACTTTTAACATTAAATTAACTGTTTTTTAAAAGCAAATTAAAATACCATGAAGAGCCTCTAAACGAACCTTAAATTCTCAGTCAAATAAAATACCCTTTCCAAAAGAAACAGAACATTATTCTAATGAGTTAAAGTAACACAGATAAGTATAACATTTTAAAACATATAATATAAAAGTATAGTTATATTTATAGGAATATATAAAATTACAGCTTTATAAGCACATAGGTATATATGTCCATAAATATAATGATTATTTATAACACACTATTAACTACTTACATCTATATAAATAATTTCTACAGTGCCTTCCAAGCAATCCTTAACAGCTGTCTGATAAAACTACTGTCAGAATCAATTATACAATTTAATTATTAAATAATAACAACAACAATAGAGAAAACTCATTCGATATGTTACCTCATATTTTGGATATAAGGTTTCCTTCATGACAGATTCTGGTACGGAGAATTTGGGGGCAGCTGTATTCCAAAATATCTTCGTACATCCTGGATAAGCACACATCTTTGAAAATAAATAACATAAAAGGCTGTCAGAAATGGGAACAAATGGCCCCTAGGGTAAAAATCCAAGCTCCTCTCAGATTTATTTTTAGTAGCTAAGAAAGTGATTGGTTCCGCACCGTCTGAGAATCTGGGAAAACCAACTATTCACACCCATCAGATTGGCAAGAATGTAAAAGCAAGCAACACCAAGGGATGCGAAGGTTGTGGGAAATTGGTAGATCCATCTCTAGTAAAATAGAAAATGTACATGCCCCACTCTCCACCAACTGCACTTCCAGCCATATGGGCAAATTCTTCTACACACGCATAGAGACCTATGTACAGGATATTCAGAGAGAATATGAAATAGCAGAAAACAAAGCCCAATATATTATCTTCACTAATGGAAAAACAAATAAATGTAGCACACTCCTGTAATTAAGCATTATAAAGCCATTAAAACACAAAAATTATGGTCCATAGATGGATCTTAAAAGCATGGTATTGAGAATAAAATAAGCAAGTTTTAGAAAGAGACACATAAAATCGTTCACTTATATAAACGTATCTAGAACACACAAAACCATATAATCTACTACTTAGGGTCACAAATGCATCTAGTGAAGTATAAACTCAGGGACTGGCAAGATCCCATTGTACCAGGAACTGTCCTTGAGCAGGAGGAAGAGACCTGGAACTAGGAAGGAGGACAAGAGGACTTACTTTGTCTATTTTTAGAATTTCTTTTATTAAAAAAAAAAAAAAAACCTGAAACCTATATGACGAAATGTTAACATTTATGAATTCTAAAAAATTTGTTCCCAGGTGTTTGTTTTCTGGTTTCTGTTTCTTTTCCAAATAAAAATTCATCCAGCTTAGGGGATATTTTAGGGACATGAAACTATTCTGTATGATCCTGGAATTGTGGTGACATGATATTAGGCACTTGTCAAAACCCATTGAACTTGGCAGCACAGAGAGTAACTTTTGATATAATGCAAATTTCCTGCCTGCAGCCATACCACCCTGAATGTGCCCTACTGCATCTGTAATACAAATTTTTAAAAATCATCTAGGAGGTCAGAAGGAAGCCCAGGATGGAAAGCAGAATGTAACAAAACCATCTAACTGTATTAAAATGCATGACACAACCTCGGCAAGGAGGGTGGAGGGAAAAGTTGCTGACTATAGTAATTCTAGAAAGAGTGGAAAATATAAAACTAAAGGCAAAAGAAACTGTACATTCAAGGTCAGACAGTTAAGTTCAGAAGCTCAATCTAGAAAAAGGGCTACACACCTCACTGCTGAACACCATACAGTCACCTTCAAAGTGCTCCTCTAGAGAAGCTAAGTACCAATGCCCCCCACCTAGTCCACCCTTCAAAACACTTTTTCTAGGATGAGTTCATGAACTTAATTGTCAGACCTCATAAGACAACAGTTCTGATAGCTATTCCAGAAAAAGAGTTCCAAGACTGCTCTGAAGAGCAGACTAGGTGCTGGTGATGGTGCATAGCTTCCCAAGGGGAGCACTTCAAAGGTGACCATAGTGATGTCCAGCAATGAGGTAGCACTTTTTCTAGGATGAGTTTGCGAATTTAATTGTCCAACCTCACATAGCACTCTAGGTCATAAAGTGTATCCCACGGGAATATGGATTAATAATTCTGACACTTCCACACATGTGTACTGAAACTGAAAAAATTAAATCAATCAGGAGAGGCTGGTGAGGGCCAAGTTTTTCACAGTTTGGGGTGGGAGTTTAAAATAAGCAGGAGACGAAGTTAAAATGACCCACAAGGTAACAGATTAGAGTTGGAGACATGGGTGTGAGTGGTAGTGTGTGGCTTAATGCAGACACCCATGTTTATGTATGGAAATACTGCTGTGTGTATTTATACAAGTCAGTGTACACAAGCATCTCCTGCTTTGCCAGCGTGGAAGCCACAAAGCCCAGTAGCAATGAACAGTCCTACTACCAAGACTCTGGCTTTTAGTGACAGTCTCCAATGAAGGGAAACAGGGATTAGAAATGGCTAATTCTAGGGCTGGAACAGGAAATATACAAGATGAGCCTGGAATCTTTTACACTGCCAAAAATTACAAAAGTGCTTGAAAAGAAAAACTCCCCACAGTGATGAGATCTGTCAAAAGAGACATAGGAGCCAACTGAAGGCCTTCCCAGTGGCCAAAGCTCAAATAATTCTGGCAAAACTAACAATCATAATAATAAATCAGTAATGAGTCTCAGAAACTGTCACAATCGAGAGGAGCCCAAGGAGACGTGACAACCAAATGTGATGTGGTATCCTGGATGGGACCCCGGGATAGAAAAAGGACATTACATAAAAACTCAGGAAATCTGAACGAAGAGTGGACCTTGGTTGCTAATGATATATCCATACTGATTCATCAATTTTCCCAGACGCCCCATATTACTGTAAACTGTTGTGTAAATGACTCAGGGCTGCTGTAACAAATTACCACTGGACGGTTTAAAACAACAGAAATGTATTCTCTCACAGTTCTGGGGTCAGGTGAAAGAAAGACTATACTTGCTCTGAAGACACTGAGGAAGAATTCTTCCTTGCTTCTTCCTGGCTTCTGGTGGTGGCTGGCAGTCCTTGGCATTCCTTTGCGCGTACCTGCACCATTCCAAGTTCTGCCTCCAACATCACCTGGTCTCCTTCTGTGTGTGTGTGTGTGTGTGTGTGTGTGTGTTCATCTGGTGTTCTCCTTTTACCTGGATACCAGTCATAATGGATTTAAGGCCCATCTTAGATCCAGGATAATCTCATCACAAAATCCTTAACTTCATTACATCTACAAAGACCCATTTTCCAGATGAGGGTCATTCACGTATACAAGGAGTTAGGACGTGGACATATTTTCTGGGCACCACTATTCAACCCACTCCTACTATGTTAATAAAAGGGTAAAAAGAGTATGGGGAGATATGGGGAACCTCCATACTCTCTTTACAAATTTTCTGTAGGTCTAAAATTATTCTAAAAAATAAATATGGATTATCAATAAGATAATTTTTAAAACAGTTAAAAGAAAATATAATTTTTAAAACAGTTGCAAACAAAAACTTAATCAGGCATTCATGATAAGATCTTGAAGAAAATGTAGTTAGATTTTAAAATAACACCTATTTGAATCCATTCCAGTATTGGTAATTATGTTTTCTTTAATGCTTTTCTTGTCTTTTAATAATGCTTAATTAGATTGTGCATTTTCCCAACAAATGTCTCTTATTCACCAGAAAAATGAGCTCAAATGATTTTAAAGCATCAATTTGCAAGCATTATGAACACTTGATGGTGGTATTTCCTGGAACACAGATGGTACACAGACTTTACAGAGAAAAATAAAAGACAACCCAGTAAATAAAAAGTCACGGTTACACAGTGATGCTGAATCTTGAGCACTTTTATTTCTAGTCAGAAATATAATCCTCAAGTATCCTACATATTTGGTTACATGTCTCCTATTTCTCAAAAGAGTACAGTATTTAGAGAAAGGCAGACTTTGCCATTGCCAGGTAATTTGTCCAATTTAAGAACACAGAATGAAGTTTTTGGTCTCACTTGTCCTCCCTTTTGCTGAGCACACTGCATCATTTTATGCTGTATAGACCTACAGCCAGGAAGTCCTTGCTAAAAGGTGAATAAACTCTTCCAAAATCAGCTGACAAGTTTTCTTCCAAAGATCACCTAGAAATTAAGAGGATTTCAGGTATTCAAATAAAATGTCACAAACAATACAGCAATGCTGCGGTGTAGTGGACCTCCTGCAGCTTAAGCATCCAGAAGAAAGGGATTCCCTTGGAAGCCAGCAAGATACCTACCCCAAGTGGGGAGGGCAGGAGCACTATCACTAAACAGCAGTTCTTTGTTCTCAAGGAAAAGTACAGACGCACCTTCAGGAAAGAGTTTATCACATCAAACTGGCAAAGAAAGACCAATGGTGGTAAATTGATTGCCCCAGCAATGCTCAGAACTTTCTAGGAAAATGATTAAAAACAGCAGGGTTGGTGGCTGCCAGAGCTTGACAGGAGAATTGAGGCTGCACCACAAGCTGAATTACTGTGAAGCGTCCACCTCCTCTTCTTCTTCTTCTCTTCTGCTGGTCCACTAACCGCAATTTTTATATTAAGCTTTTTTGAGATAATGATAGATTCATACAGTTTTAAGAAATAATACAAAGAGATATCACCTACCCTTTGTACAGTTTACCTGAGAGGTAAAAGCCACAGTAAAAAAAATATATCATAAACAAAATGTTGGCATTGATGCCGCCAAGATGCAGGACATTTGCATCATCCATCACAGGGTCCTTCACGTTGTCCTTTCAAGTCAGCTGCATCCCCACTCCTCATCTTGAAACCATGGAAGCTATTGTTCTGGTTAATCACTAATTGACTAGGTCAATTTAATGCTTGTCAGCATCTGCACAGCCCCTAAGGCCACGAGGTCTGTAACAACCCCGTAAGGTAACTCCTGTCCATACTGACAACCAAAGGTCAGAATATTCTGTTCACTAAGGGAGAGAAACATGCAAATTAGTTTCAAGGGTAAGTTAAGTTTCATACAAATACAAGGTAAGGCAGAAAATCAGCTTTCAAAATGTGGTCTGAGACCCTGGGGGAAGGTTATTCGCCTTTTCACTGTAAACCTGGCAGTGCCAAAGCAGGAATCATGACACCAACACCTTAAAAACTGCCTGATAGGGTGGCACCTGGGGCTCAAAGGAGTAGGGCACTGGCCCAAATACCAGAGGTGGCAGGTTCAAACCCAGCCCTGGCCAAAAACCTGCCTGGCAGGAAGCAAGAAAAATGGTTAATTTTATTAGATCTCAACTTTAAAGCACACATGTATTTAGTATTCAGTGTGATTAAATAAGCAGTGCATACAAAATGCATCTGCGATCATGGTGAAGCATGATGGCGTCTCTGAGGAAAAGCAGGTGTGCTGTATGTTTGGTGAACCGACCCAGCCGCCATGTTATTTGAGAGGACAAACACCAAATGGTTATTGAGACTTGAGTATGTGGCAAGCCTTTTGTTGAAAAAGAATGAAGCAAATTTGTCACTTCAAGGGAAATGCTTGACCTGGTTTGTGCCAATGAAAACATTTAAGTTTTTGAGCAAAAATTCAAATTTTGGAAAATTCATGTCCCTCATCATGAGATTTCTGGGTTCCCAAAGCTAAAGACTTTTCTGACATATTAAAAATTAGTCATTTTAATATTGCGTACACAATGAAAAATGTCAACCTTTGAAGAGCCATATGAATAAAGATTTCCCAAATAACCAACGCGTGATAGACATTACAAAATCATGCATGGGTGAAGGTCCATTGAAAGTACAAGGAAAACCAATAGACAACAGTGGAACAAGGTATGAAGAAGTCGTCAACATGATTTCTGATTTAGTTGCAACAAACTTGTTTAGTTGTACAGATTATCATATAATACTTTGGTTTTTTACTATGCTTAATTTTCTTCTTTCCTCTTCCTCCTCCTCTTCTTCTTCTTCTCTTTTGCTCGTCCACTGACCGCAATTTTTATATTAAGCTTTTTTGAGATAATGATAGATTCATACAGTTTTAAGAAATAATACAAAGAGATATCACCTACCCTTCTACAGTTTACCTGAGAGGTAAAAGCCACAATAAAAAAAATCATAAACAAAATGTTGACATTGATGCAGCTAAGATGCAGCACGTTTGCATCATCACAGGGTCCTTCCTCCTATCCCTGAGGATTCAGCATTGTTCTGACAAGTATCAATAGCTCATTCCTTTTCATTGCTGAGGAGTATTCCACCGTAAACTAATTCCTTTCACATTATTCTTCCTATTCAAAATTGTTTTAGCTATTCTAGTTCTTTTGCCTTTGAATAGAAAATTTACAATACTCTTATCTGTATCTACCAAAAAAAATCTTGCTGAAAATTTGAATTGTATTAAACCTAAATATCAGCTGGGGAGAAACGATGTATTTACTATGTTGAGTCTTTCCATCCATGAACACAGAATCTCCCCATTTATTTGTCACTTTGAGTTCCTCTAACAACATTTTGTAGTTTTCAGCATCTAAGTCCTATACATGTTTTGTTAGATTTAAACCTAATTATTCAGGTTTTGAGCAATTGTGAATAATATTATAGTTTCAATGTCAGTATCCACATGTTACTTAACAGACATACATTAATACAATTGTATGTTTACTTGGTATCCTGTGACATTTCTGAGCTCAGTTATCTGAGATCTTTCTTACACAGATTCTTCAGAATTTTCTATGTAGACAACCACAGCAGCAGCAAGTAGTAGCAGTTGTATTGCTTCCTTTTTGGTCTGTACGCTTTTCTTTCTTTCTATTCCACTGCCTAGAATTTCCAGCACTAAGTTGAATAAAAGTGGCAAAGGAAGACAATCAGGCTTTTGCCATAAAGTTGGCTGTAAGTTTCGTAGATGCTCCATATCAAGTTGTAGAAGTTTCCCTCTATTCCTATTTCTCCGAAAATTTTTATCATGAAATTGGGTGTTGAATTTTTGTCCAATGGATTGATATGATTGTTTGATTTTTTTCTTATTTATCCTATTAATATGATGGATTACAATGACTGACTTTCAAATACTGAGCCAGCCTCAAATCCCTCATATAACCCCCTTACGTTATGATGGATAATTCTTTTTATGTATTTTCTAATTCTGTGTCCTAATATTTGTTAAGGATTTTTATGTCTAATATTCATAAGAGAATGTCTTAGTCTGTTTTGTGCTGCTATCATAGAATTGCTGAGAGTGGATAATTTATAAAGAACAGACATTCAATCTGAGTCAAGGTACGGGCATGGTCCTCACCCAGAGGAAGGTGTAAGGACCAGGAAACTAAAAGAGACTGAACTCCATTATACAATGGCATTAATACCTTCCTGTCTCTAATAAGTGTCCTCTTCATGCCTAATAACCTCTTAAAGGTCTCACCTCTTCATTCTGTTACAATGACAATTAGATTTTAACATGAGTTTTGGAGAGGACAAATATCCAAACCATAGTAGAAATATTGGTCTATATTTTTCCTTTTCCTTTTTATTTTTTTCCATCTTTGGTTTAGAAACCAGGCTATTATTAGCTTCAAAAATGAATTGGGAAGGGTTTCCTCTTCCTCTTTTATTTGCTGAAAGAGATTGTGGAGATTCTTGTTATTTCTTCCTTAAATGTCAGTAGAATTCTCTTGGGGCCTAAAGATATTTGGAAGAAGGGGAATGTTTTATAAATTAATAATTCCATTCTCTTTAAAGTTATAGGACTATTCAAATTATCTGTTTCATTTTGGGTGAGTTGTGGTAGTTCGGGGATTTGAAGAATTGCTCCCTTTCATTGAAGTTGTCAAATTCATGTGTGTGTGGAGTTGTTGATGATATTCCTCTATTATTCCTCTGATGTCTTCAGGGTCCATAGTGATAAATCTTGTTTCATTTCTAATATTGGTAATTTGTGTCTTCTCCTTTTTCCCTGTCAGCCTTGCCAGAGATCAATTTTATTGATTTTTCCAAAGAACTAGCTTCTTCTTTCTTTGATTTTCTTTATTATTTTTCCATTTTCAATTTCATTGATTTCTGCGTCTTACTATTCCTTTCTTCTGCTTGCCTTGGGTTTATTTTGGTCTTCCTTGTCTTAGTTTTTGAGGTTGGGGCTTATATTATTGATTTGAGACTTTCTCTTTTCTATTGCAAGCCTTTAGAACTATAAATTCTGCATTATCTGTGTCTTACACATTTTGATGTATTGTATTCTCATCTCCATGCAGTTCAATATATTTTTTAAATCCCTTGAAATTTCCCCCTTTAGCCCATAGCTTATTTATAACTGTATTGTTTAGATGCCAAGCATTGGAGGTTTTTCTGTTATCTTCCTGCTGTTAATTTTTCATTTGAGTCTATCATGCATTTGTTCTATCCAGGAACTGAAAAGAATATGTATTCTGCTCTTGCTGTATACAGTGTTCTGTAAATTGCAACTACCATATTTTACTGTGTGTAATGTGCTCTAATGTATAACGTGTACCCGTGTTTGGGGCCCAGACTATCAGGAAAAAAAAAAAAAACTTTCATTTTAATTTTTTAAAGGAGTACAGAAGGACTGCAGGCAGTGGTAACTTCTTTCTCTCATAACAGGTGTGAGATATGGAGCCAGCCAATCAGCTCTGCCACTCTCTGTCATGTGACTGCTGTATTCAGGCCATTTACATCTAAGTCAGGGCTTAAGTCTGCCATTGTATTTTCTGTTCCCAGTTTGCTGTCTGGTTGTTTGTTTGTTTCTCTGATTTAGTTTTCTTAACTTTCTGTAGATTACTTGAACATTTACTAGAATTCTACCTTTATTTATCTGTAGTGTTCTTGAGTATATATGTGTTCGTATAGCTTTTTAATTGTTCTAAACAACTTAACAATTATTATAACTTTTCAACCAACGTAACTGACCACAGTCTAGTGATGTCATCATTCTACCTGTTCAAGTGATACGTAGTAACTTGACCTTCCTTTGTGTCTCTTTACCCTTCCCATTTATAATTGTCTTAAATATTTCCTCTATACACATTATCACATTGGAGTGATCATTTTTTCTTCAATTCACAAACATAATATAGAAAACTAAATAGAAGAAGGAAACCTTGTTGTACTTTGCCATAGTTTTGTTTTACATGATCTTTGTTCCTTCTAGATATTCTAAGATTTCTTCTGTTGAGTTTTTCTTTCTGTTGAAAGAACTTCTATAATAAGTCTGCTGGCAACAAATTATCTTAGTTTCTTTTTATCTGACAATGTCTTGATTGCCATTCATTCTGGAGGATATTTCTCTGGACACAGGATTCTGGTTTCACAGTTGTTGTTTTTTTGTTTTTTTGGTTTTTTTTTTTCAGCACCTGAGTAATGTTCTGGCCTCCACAGCTTCTGGAGGAATCTACTTTCATTCAAATTGTTTTTCCCCTATAAGTAAACACGTTATTTCTCTCTTACTGCTTTCAAGAATTTTCTGTATCTTCAATTTTCAGAAATTTAACTATTACATGGTTTGGTGCATGTGACTTCCCATTTCTTTGGACTTTTCCTGTTCAGAGATTTGTTCAGCTCTCTGAATCTATAGCTTCATGTCGTTTAACAAACAAGTGAAGTTTCCAGGCACTATTTGCTGCAATATTTTTCCAGTCTCTCCTCTTTTTTCTTCTCCTTCTAGGATTGTGATGACACAGATGTCAGATCTTTTGTTAGAGTCCCCTAGATCCCTGAGGCTCCGTTAATATTATTTTTCAGACTATCTTGTTCAGACAGAGTAATTCTAATTGTTTTCATTTCCAGGCTCACTGATTCTTTCCTGTCTCCTCCAGTGTACTTTTGAGCACAACCACTAAGCTTGTATTTCAGTTATATTTTTCAAGTCCAAAGTTTTCATGTTTCCTCTCAATATCAACATTTTTTTACTGAGACTTTCTATTTCCTTTCTGAATCTTTTTGATTTTTTAAATTTACTTTGATTGTGTTTATAATTGCTCAATGAGCATTTTTTTACGCTGGTGGCTTTAAAAAAATCTTTGTCAGATAATTCTAACATCCCTGTCATCTCAACACTGACTTTACTGACTGTTTTATATGTAGTTTGAGATTTTCCCAGCTCTTGGTATGATTAGTGATTTTCAATTGAAATCTGAATATTTGGGGCATCATGCTATGAGACTCTGGGTGTTACTGAAGTATTCTATTTTAGCTAAAAAACCACTCGACTTCCCCCGACACCATCACACTGTAGAGGGAGCACTGGCTCATTACTATTAGATGGATGGGTCCAGGATCCCAGGTGGTCTCAACTGACAGCCTGGAGGGAAGGTCCCATACCACCCCAATAAGATGAAAGCCCCCATTTCCATGCTCATCTTTCTGTGACCCCACCCTGGCAAGGTATTGTAGTGCCTTGTCACATACTAGCTAGGCTTTAAATCTAGGCCTCCCAATAGGCCTTTAGTGGTGGAAGTAAGGGTGGAAACACAGTTTTCCTCTGGTGTTTGGCTGGAGTAATTATTTGTCCAAAAACTTTCTGTCTCGCTAATTCTGTCTTTCCTGATTCTTTGGCTAGGAGTAGCAGGCGTTGGTTGGGACTTTTTTTCTTTATCTTTTGGTGTTTCTAGATTACCACCTTTTTCAACTGAAGCCTAGTATACCTGAAGCAAAAAAAAAAAAAAAAAAGAAAAAGAAAAAGAAAGCTCAGAGGATTAACTCAATACTATGTCATCACTTGGGTTTCAAAGTTCCTGGCTAGCCTGCCTCCTTCTCTCCACTTTTCGGAGTCTTCTCGCAATGGTAACATCCTGGGTTTCTAATTGTACTCAGCAGGAAGAATAGGTGAAAATGCTTCTCCTTCATCTCTCCCAGAAGTGGAAGTCTCACAACTAACTTAAAAGAAACTACCACTTGTTAAGTTTTAGGGTATTATCAAAGGAGAATATCCATAATTGTGTTTTAAAAGGCCATTAAAATTATTCAATTTTTTTAGACATCATTTTAATGTTCATTTATCACTTCATTTTTTTTGTTAATGACTTATTACTTGCTGTTTATTTTCTATCTTCTTCTTTAATACTATATTTATTTTTTATTTCAGATCGATATTAGGGCATATATAACTATTTTGCATTGTTTGCATTTGTTAATTCCAAGTTGCAGTTAGCCCTTCACCCCAGAGGTGCTCCATATACCCCCACATTGTACCTAATAGGTGAGACTGCCCCCTCACCCTTTCTTGAATTTAAATGTGTTTTTCTCTCATGTGGGTGTGTAGCTGTTCATCTACTAGTTTCATATTAATATTGAGTACATTGGATGCTTGCTTTTCCACTCTTGTGATGCTTAGGAGAATATTCTCCAAATCCCTCCAGGTAAATACTGTTGCCATAAGGGTCTCGTGGAAAAGCCATGTCACGGAGAATAAGCACGCTTATTGAAATTGTATTTTAAATAAAGGTGACCCTCTGCTCACTCAGGCAAAATGGTGAGCTTCTTTATTTGCGGTTGGTTTATATAGGGAATTTTGTACATGTGCACAATACAGCAATGACCTCATTGATCCGTTTAAACATCATGTGACTACCTCATAATTAGCTTCTGATAATCCACTCAACATATACCTTTTAACCCTATCAACATAACCCAATTTAACATAACTTAATGGAGAACATGTTGTTAGCCATTACTTCTTTGTTCTTATCTGATGATGCCTGAGGCTGTGGAGGAACAAGGTAGATTGAATCCCTGCCCTTGCTGGCCTTGCCGTTTGGAGGCTGTTACCTCGGATCTTTAAACAAGACATAAAGAAACTTCTTGGGCATACAGGAATTTGTGTGCAAACCTTTGCTCCCATGTAGGCCTTAAGTCAGGGAGTTTCTGCTGGAATCTTTTATGAGGAATTTTCAGGCTGGACTTCTCAAAAGCCTTTCACGAGCCCAAGTTTCATCCGTGCCATTAGATACCTGTATGCATTGGGTAAATTCCTCTTCTCTTGAGCTCCCCAAGCACATTTCCATTCCTGGACCCGTCAGCAAGCAACCTTCGTTACTTACCACAAATCAGGAAAGGTTACTGATGGGTATCTGGCCAGTTTTCCAAAGGGCTTTTTTATTGGCCTTATAAAGTCAACCTTAATTCCTTAACACAGTCTATTCCAGCCAAAGCTTTGGTCATTTTAGGCTCACAACCAACCTGGCCACATGGGATTCTGCCTCAGTTTCTTACAAGTATGCCTGCACAAAGTCTTTTCACTGCTCTCTCTCAAACGGCTTTTTTGGCCAGAGGTATATAGGTGTTTCACCTATAAAATACAAAAGATGTGAAGTCCTCCATATTTCTTTATGGTTGAATGGTATTCCACGGGATACATATATCACAGTTATCCATTCGTGGGATGATGGGCACTTGGGTTGCTTCCACATCTTTGCCAATTATGAAAATAATTTAACTTTCCCGACTATAAATCTATGAAAAGCCAGAATTTTTATCACATATTTTAACCAAACAAACCTACTAAGAAATTGAATGTGGAAGGAAGTATAAGATCCATCTGTCATCTATTAAACAAGGCATTAAAGAGATTGAGGGGAAAAGATCCTAGTTTTCTCACTAATTATTTTGTTTTCAAAAATATAATTATTGTTCACAAAAATACAGTATTTATATAGGGCTTTATTACTGCTATTTTTAATAAGTAAATTATTAGTATGTTCTCAGTTTTAATTCCTAAAATTATAAATGTCAATAGATAAAGCTCACATAAACAACTGTTGCCATCTTCAATAATTTTTAACAGTGAAAACAGTGTTCTAAAATCAAAAAGACTGACAACCTGGGAGATGCATACAATTAATACTTGTAGGGGAAACTGAGCCCTGATCTTTAGCATAAGACTTGCTTCCTACTTGAGAGACCTGGAGAATCACGAGGATGGCATATGAGTTGTGCCTGTGCAGAAAACTGGCCTCCAAGAGAAAATGTTTATGTGAGGTGTGGCAATAATCATTATGGTAAAGATTCCCTGGATTCCAAAGGTCTCTTGATGTTGGAGGCAGAGGTTGTGCTCAAGGTCTGCAGTTTTGCAAAAACAAAGGTGGAAACGTTCTGTCTGACCTTCTCCATGTCCTCCCTAATCAGTGCTGATGTGGGGGAAGCGGCTTTCATCGACTTCTCCCCGTTTTATGGTAATAAATACGGACCCGAGGTTTATTCAGGAGGGCTCCTCAGTCCCCTAACACAGACTCTGTACGGAGCCTCTTCATTCTTTGTACCAAGACCCCTCATCTGGTGGCCCCAAACTGCATCATCTGGTGACCCTGACATGACCAAACCAACAGATCAGACCTCAGGCCACAGGCCGAGTGCGGGAAACAGCGATTGCAGGGAAACTAGGATGCGTCCATCCGCTAAGGTAAGAAGCCCAGAAATACTCGCTGGACGGGGAATCTCCCTTTCGGTTAATTTACTTAAGGGGACTTTTTAAACATGGGACAAAAACTTTCAAAAAAGCAGCATTTGCACATTAATACTCTCAAACAGCTGATAAAAGCTGATTGCAGACTAGACGAAAAACCCTTAATCACACTTTTGCAAACTGCAGGACTACATTGCCCTTGGTTCCCAGATAAAGGAAACTTACCCTTAGATCTATGGGAACAGGTTGGCGATGTACTTAAACTACAGATCACACAAAGGTCAGAAAATTCCTGTTTCCACCCTCAGCACCTAGAGCCTTATCAGGGCTGCTCTCAGGCCTTTGCACATTTCTGACACAAAGGAGGGAAGTTCAAAAGTAGAGAATACCAAGCAAGAAATGTTACAAGTATCCCCCCTCAGCAGGTCCAAATTGCCCCACCCCTCCCCCACGTCTGGAAGAGCCAAAGCCCATTCCTCCAGGTCAAATGGACAAGGAATCTCCTCCACCAACCTCCAAAAAATTGGTTTCGTTGGCAGTTTCATCTCCTGACTGGGAGCCTTATTGTTCTAACAGCAAATCAAAAAACTGATATTCATGATGCCTATCAACACTTTTAAAAACAAATTTTCAACATGGACTAATAATTGCCTCTGAAAAAATACAAACTAAACCCCCCATTTCCTATTGAAGATTCAAATTAACTTACTCCACTGTTGAGTCTCAAAATGTTCAATTCTCCAACTCAATTAACTTTCAATAGTTTAAAAGGTGACCACGAAGGGACCCCAAGACTGCTCCGATGAGCACTATCTATGTAGGTGCTTTGGAGAAGCCTAGCGGTCACCTGGCCAGCAGCAGGGGTACAAATCCAAGGCTCCGAGCAGCCCTGTGGGGAGATTTCTCCACGGTGCCTTGAAGTTATTCTCTCATACACCTGTTGTCCCTAATCACTGTGGTCCACCTGCTTTTTCTGGTTGCGTGCTGAAAATTTTAGTTCTCCTCAGCTCTGACTTTGTTCTTGAGAACTTTGGTGTTTCTATATTATGGGAGCTTAGTCCTCAATCCCACATAACAGCCCATTGGGGCATATTCTGTCTGATTGGGCACCACCTACAACTAAAAGGCCATGAAATTTCACTGTAACATGGCCAGGCTGATGTATCTATCATCTTGACTCTAGAGAAAAATGGCCTTTGAATGGACCCTTGAATTATTATAATGATTTTACATTGTTTAAAATAATAAGTCTGGTTAAAATACTTAAGTTTATTTTTTCTTAGTATAATTGTCGAGTTTAAAAGCAGTAATTAAAAATATATTTATAGATCTAACTCACCAGTGGTAGAGAAAGGTTAACAAACTTAAAATGATGACTAGAACCTAAGTAAATTGCCAGGAGAAATAAATTAGATAATTAAAAAATTAATAGTCTGGGGTAGCACTTGTGGCTCAAGGAGTAGGGTGCCGGCCCCATATACTGGGGGTGGTGGGTTCAAGCCCAGCCCCAGACAAAACTGCCAAAAAAGAAAAAAACCAACTTAAAAAAATGAATAGTCTGAATAAAAGTATGTTTAAAAGCCAGCAAATATAAAGTCTTTCTGTCTGTCATATGTCTGGGTATCTGTATATGTCCTATGCCTGATATTTCACTATCAAAATAATCAAAAAAGCTCTAATTAATTGGCTTTTTAAAAAAGGAAGAAAAAGAAAAAATGCTTATATTAAATTAAGTATTTTATCAGAAAAACAAAAAAGAATTCAAATTCCTTCTCATTAAGGTGACATTGGTATTCTTTAATAGATAAAATTAATCTTAAACCTGTTATTAAAGTTCAGATGTTTAAAGATTATAGAACTACCACTTCTGTAACATTTCTAAATTCTGTTGGATTTGACTGTGAGCTTAAGTTTTTGATTTTGAGCCTCTGAATTCTGAGGTCAGATAGGTAAGTGGCTGTAGGGAGGCCTAGGGACAGCAGATACAAGGCACAGTCTAGCTCACATGGCCCTTTCCCTGCTCTACCTCTGTCTCCTGGCTATTTTGAGAAAAACTGAACACTCCAGTCTTCCTGCTTTCTGTCTTGAACTTTGCACCTCGTAAATGAATTAAGAACACAGATAGATGCTCTCCTTTGCAGCCATCTTTAATGCCATATGGCCATGGGAGACTTAGGAAGACAAGGAAAAGACATCAGGAATGGTACCTTATGTTACAGTTTCAAAACACTTTTCACTAACTTAAAACCTCAAAGTCATGTTATGTTTCACAAAATATCTGGATCATTTATCAAATTTAATGCTTCAGCTATTTAAATTATTTAGAAAACTGAGTCTTTATTAAAAAAGTAAAATTTTTACCTTTTAATTCTTCTAATTAACAATTTGACCAAGTAACTAATTAACTTTACAGTAGATTATAATCCTGTTTTGTTAAAAAGTAGTTTTGAGAAGATAAGAAAAATTAAACAAACAAAAAATATATATAAAGGAAAAATCTTATTTAAGAAATTTTGTCCTAAAACAAGATGACTGGTTATTTAAGAAAAGTAAAAAGCAGGACAGAACAGAAATCTATACCTCTGTATAGATTATCCATACAAGTTGAATAAAATGCATAAAAGGAAATTTGTGAAGAAACTTACATGTAATCCAGTTGGCTATGATTTATAAAATGTAGTCACCTGTTTTCCTTTAGTCTAGAAGTCACACTACAAGAATTTTTTTTTACATTTTCAGTAAGTGGTCTGAAAAAAACAATACCTGTATTGTCTGTATTAAAATTTTAACTAACTAGAGAAAACTGAACTTCAAAAAACCTAAAGTTTACAAGCATATTGCCTTCAATCTTTTGACTTATAATCCCATTTGAACAAATGTTTTAAGCATTGAATACTTAATAAACCTTCCAAAATAAAAACTCTAAATTCAGTCTTTTTAAAATACTAAAACCACTGAAATTCTAAAAAAAATTAGACTTATTCAACATGTTAAAACTATATTAAAAATATTGTTAAATATAAAATAGGAATTAATTTTCTATAGATTATATTTATATATACATGCATTCTAATATTATAAAATATTAGTCTTAGTGTATGTTATCAGTAATAATTTTTTAACTCATTTCAGAAAGTGTTTTTTTGTAACTAAGTCCAAAGTTTATCCTTTTAAAAAAGTAATGGGAAATTAAGAGACTCTATTGCACCAAACTGCCAAAACCTCTAGCCCTAGATAATAACCAAGTAGATATAATACTACCTTCTCACAAAAAAATATTTACTATGTCAATACAACAGGCTTCAGCCTCCCATGCTTCTCATCATCAAAATGCCAACATTAGCATATCAATTCAAATTACCTATTGAACTTACTAAACAAATAGTATGGGTTTGCCCCAATTGTCAAGCTGTTCAAGGACCTTCCCTTAAAAACAAAACTCAGACCCTTGAGATTTACACAGTAATGAACTATAACAAAAAAATTATGCATTATCCATCATTTAAAACACTTAAATTTATCCACATTACTATTAACACTCATAGTGGGTATATCCACACTACACCATTAAATGGAGAAAAAATTCACTATGCCATTTCCCATTTATTGGAATGCTTTGCCCATACGGAAATTCCCAAGAAATTAAACCAGACAATGGCCCAGTAATACTTTTCAACACTTCCTTCTTAATTGGAAAATTCAACATATTATAGAAATTCCTTACAATCCCACAGTACAAGCTATTGTCAAGTGTGCTAACTGCACACTAAAAAATTATATTCAAAAGCAAAAAGGAAGATATAACCCCTGTATCATTCACCCCAGAGATATTACCAACAAAGCCCTTATAACTATTAATCTTTTCAATCAAAATCCTGATAATTTTTTTGCACTTCAACAGCATTTTCAAAATGCCTCTAAACCAACATGGCCAAAAAATCAATAAGTGTTCATGCGATCTTTAAACTTGACTCAATGGGAAGGACTTTCTCCAGTCTTAACTTGAGGGAGAGGCTATGTATGTGTTTCTACACAACAGGACCTATGCG
The DNA here is from genome assembly GCF_000181295.1 of Otolemur garnettii. Taxonomy (NCBI): domain Eukaryota; kingdom Metazoa; phylum Chordata; class Mammalia; order Primates; family Galagidae; genus Otolemur; species Otolemur garnettii. Next base: position 1,369,672 of record NW_003852447.1, read on the forward strand.
GTTCCCTACAAAAAAGACCAAAAATGAGCTGGAAGGACCACTTCAACCCACAGTCAATCCAGGAATCCTTTCAACAAATGCGTCTTCAGCAGAATCCACAAGTATTCCTGCCCAAAACACAGGGAGTGCCCCTGGTGACATGGAGATCACTTAAGAAATTATTCCAAGATGCAGACTCTCTTATAAAACAGCTCAGTGCTCCTCCAACAATTAGCTCCTTCTTTTTCATTTCATAATACAATTTATTCTTCTACCCACTAATTCTTTACTGCTTGGTTAAGTACTCGCTTTTACCATCACCATGTTACTAATTTAAACATCATCACTATATTCATTATGAAAAGAAAAGTAGATGCCTGAGTTCCAGTTCATCTTGAACGACCCTGGTAAGCAGATTCCACTTTACATATTTTAACTGATGTATTAAATAAATTAAGACCAAAAAGCGTCCATGTGAGCCTTATCGCTTCCACAGTTTCCACGACTGTTTTACTTGCTTCTACATCAGTGGTAATAGCTGCCTTAACTGAATCTGTTCAAACTGCTCATTTTATTGATACTATGATGGCTGATAACACACAAGAGCTCATAAAACAAGCTAAGATTTACAATCAAGTTACACAAGGACTTGATACCTTCCGAGCTGCTGTTGAATGGCTTGGTAATAAACAAGAAACTCTGCAAAGAAGGACTGCTCTTCAGTATGACTATTTAGCCATACAAGCATTTGTGTCAGAGCAGTTCCTTACAACAGTTCCCTCCATGCATGGGAACAAGTTAAAAATCATTTGCCTAGTGCCTTCAAATGACACTATCGCTCAAGATATAGCTGATTTATCTAGCCAATTACATGAACAGGCTATCACCATCCAAAAGGCTGGCCAACATTCTGCATGTAACACTTTGGAAAGAAATTTTCCATGGTTATCTCCTCACTGGAGTTAAATTTAAGAATGTGGGTTTTGTGGCACTCTCCTGATCCTCCTCCTCCTCCTCATCATCACTTTTGGAGGATGGATGTGTCATCTGACCCAATGATAGAAGAGATAAGACAAAATGTTTGCTTTTGTTCACTTAACGGTGTTAAAAAACAAAATAGGTGGATACGTAGGGGAACTGAGCCCTGATCTTTAGTATAAGACTCGCTCCCTGCTTGAGAGACCTGGACAATCACGGGATTCTCCATGTCGTCCCTAATCAGTGCTAATGCTGGGCCAGCAGCTTTCATCTACTTCTTCCTATTTTATGATAATAAATACGAACCCGAGGTTTACTCGGCAGGGCCCCTCAGTCCCCTGACACAGACTTTACGTCAAGCCTCTTCATTCCTCGCACCAAGACTCCCTCATCTGGTGACCCCAAACCCCTTCAAACATTGAAGAAAGTTCTTACTTCCTCTCCCAGAACTTGCAAATTTGGTTGGTGAGCACGCCGTCCAGTTCTTTGTACCAAGTCTGATGGCATCCATGGTGGTGTGGAGGAAATATGAGTAGGTTCTAGATTGTCATCCATAACAGGAATGCCATGCAGTATTCTGCAACGTAATAAAAAGAAATAAGTTTGCTTTTCAAGTCACTGGTCAAGTGAACATGTTTCTCTCATTGCATGTCTGTGCTGAAATAAAGACATTGATATTTCACATCTGCCCTGAACAGAAAATTGTATAGAACTCAGGTAATAAAAATAAGAAATAATCCAAAAATAACTTGTTTGGTTATAAATACCTTTTAATAGTAACCCACATGGTGGTTTTGCTTCACTACACTGGGATAATAAATTAACCCTTTGAAAGCCTAATCACAAAAGACAAAGTAGCACAAACTCTCTTGCTGCCGGTTATGACTTAGAGTCCACTACCAGATGCACTCACATGCAGTGCAGAAGGCAGGAAGCTCAGATGTTTCTGCTGCGTGCACAGTCATGACAATGTTGGGTTCCTTTGCAGCAGTGCTCTAACTACTCATTTTGCACGTTGTTATTTTTTTTCATTAAGTGAGCATATCAAACAGACGTACTGATCCAGAGTCAAAAGTTATAACAGCCCAGGCCACCAGATCCATGACAGTGCATGAGGGTGGCATGTTGCCGTGTTGGCTTCCAGATTTCGCCTTCCTGAATGTGCCGAAGGAGCAGCTTCCTCAGCAACTAATAAAAATGCTGCGCCAGTCATCTCTGGAAGCTCTTCCTGCCCCATGGCCGTCTTTCCAGGCCTTTCATCAATCTTAAGGGTATCGACTTCCCATTACTAAATCCCTTTTTGCTTAAAATAACTAAGTGTTCTGTACCTGAATCCTGACACTATGTCCAGGAAAAAGAAACACAGGGTAAGGCCCAGGGGCAGTGGTTATCAACCTTCCTAATGCCGAACCCTTTAATACAGTTCCTCATGTTGTGGTGACCCCTGCATAAAATTACTTTCATTGCTACTTCATAACTATAATTTTGCTACTGTTATGAATCTGATATGCAGGATGTATTTTCATTGTTACAAAGAGGTCGTGACCCACAGGTTGAGAACCGGCCTAGGGACTAACAGAGTGTGGAATTCCAAGTAGGCTGCCTTCTGGGGAGAGGAACAAAGGGGGCCTGATGGTGTGAGATGAAGGAATCAAGCCCACCTGTCTCTAAGTGAAAGTTAAACCTTTTTCCAGGTCAATATCAATCTCCCACAGGGCCAGAGGAGGAAAAAACATATTTCTTATTGTAGGTTAAAGAACTTCTTATTAAAGAAGTTTGAAAAACATTTGCTCGAAGCTGAGTACTTAATATCTCTGCATCTATCTTTTTTTTATTAAATGATAGCTGTGTACATTAATGCAAACATGGGGTACAGTGTAGTGTTTTCATATACAATTTGAAATATTTCCGTCAAACTGGTTAACATAGACTTTATGTCATTTACTTAGTTATTGTGTTAAGGCATTTATACTCTAGTTTTAGAAAGATTCACTTATACTCTTGCAAGACAGACCATAGAGGTGATCTTTCCAATCGCCCTCCCTCCACACATCCGCCCCTCTCCCCTCACCTCCCCCACCCCCTCCGCATATTCCTGGGCTAGAATTAGGTTGTAGCTTTCATTTGAGAACTATAAATTAGTTTCATAATAGGGCTGTGTACATTGGATACTTTTCCTTCCATTCTTGTGATACTTTGCTAAGAAGAACATTTTCCAGTTCCATCCACGTAAACATGAAGGAGGTAAACTCTCCATCTTTCTTTAGGGATGCATACTCTGCATATATCTTCTACGTGCTGCATAAAAGTCACCACGAGCTACATCTTGTGGAGCTTGGAGAAGGGCTTTCCCTCCAGCAACCCTCCCCCACCTTCCTATTGCCCTAACAGAGAATTTCCCCCATCACAGTTTTACTCTCTCTTCCTTAGCAAATTTATCACGTGCCATTGGTATGCAAAAGAGAAGCTTCAAGGGATGGAGCTCATAGTTAGTTTTCAGTAACTCAGAGAAGATGTGTACAGGGAAATTTTAAGAGTGTTCTCACACAAAAGTTTCACCAAAGTAATTCTTACATGCAATGGTGTGTTCTATTCTAGACACCATTCTTTTTATAATGCTTATAGCAAACCACTGAACTGATTTCTATTCTAGACACCATTCTTTTTATAATGCTTATAGCAAACCACTGAACTGATTTCACAGCCCATTCACTGAGTCGCAATTCATAATTTAAAAAATGTTAACTTCCAAATGATGTTGTTTAAAAAGCAGACTCATAGGTCTGGAACTGCAGGAGTTCATCTTCTTGAAGATGTTAATCTACAAATAATTTTCTTTAGCCTTATATAATCTATCTTTAAAATCTTTAGCAGAGGCAGGTGAATATTTTGTATGCTTTAAAAAGATCAGGAAATATTGTCTTGATAAAATAATGACTCTATAGATGAGTTTAGTGTATAACTACATGGAATTTTTTAATTCTTTTTACAAAATGTGACTGGGGAGGGGGGATTGTATTTTTAAACACTGTAACATCATTGCTACATGCAAACAGTGACATCTGGTGGAATGACATCGCTTTACTTTTTAAAAAAACAAAATCCAGCTTTTCTATATTGGCAGTTACTGGACAAAAAAACAAATTTCCAAATAGCAAATAACTTCTCTTTTGACATTTCCATATAAAAAAATAAGTATAATATCTTATTATACATTTATGATAAGTCACTGAAAGGTTTTTGTCACCCCAATCTGCATTTTTAAAATTATGGTTAAGGCATATTTGATGGGGGCTATTTGTTCAAAGTGGATATAATATAAATTGAAACTAGGTTACTATTGATTCTATCTTTAGCTCTGCCACCACCTATGATTTTGGGGTGTAAAACTTTGCCTCAGTTTCTCCATCCATAAAATAAAAGGTTTAGGCTAGGGAAACACTAACATCTCTTATAATTCTGGTCTGTGTACTTCTGTGACACCTCACATAAAGCTTCTTAAACTGTTTGGTATAATCTCTTAGATCATTGCCTGGAGTATGTTAAGGAACACGGCCAAGTAAGGAGTGAGGGTGGGGCCAGGATTCCACCTGACCATTAAGAAATGGCAAGTAATGTGAGAAATGAGGGATGGCAGGGGGAGGTCAGTCCCAGACACTCACATTAGAAGGAAATAAAGAGAAGACAGAACATAGTATTACAAATGAAGCGTGACAGACCACGGGTAACGGTGCACTACACCTGGCATTGGAGAGGTCTATAGCATAGGAGGACAGCACATTCTGGTGGGGGACAGTCAGTTCTGGGGCATCCCAAAACAGGCAGTACTCAGACACTGCAAAGTCATTAACCTCAGGGAAGTCTCCCACAGTGAGCAAGGCCACAACCTTAGCCTAGATTCAGAACATAAGATTTCCAATTCCTAGGAGGGAATAAGCAGTCATAAAATAGAGTCCCCACCCCATACAAGCAGAAACCCTGCTTCCAAAACTGGTTCACATGGATCAGATACAAACCACAAAAAGTGAGTGAAATATGCTTCTCCCAGAAGACCCGACTGAGAGAGCTCCTGAGATTCTTCCTAGCTTAAACCAGAATTGAGTATTCAGAATAAAGCATAAAGAGAAAAAAATGAGAGGATCTTTCACAAATGCACAAAGCAATGAGATAGAAGAGAAAATTCCTTTAGAATCAGAGAGATCTGGGTTTGAATCCAAGCTTTTACCAGCTATATAAATAAGGAGTGGTCACTTAATCACTATGCTACATTTTCTTCATTTGGCAAATGAAATTATTTTTACTACTACACAGAGTTGTTTTCGTATGAGGTTGTGTAATAAATGCAGTATATTTCAATTCATTCTCTATTTTGTATCACATATATACTTCAAGGGTTCTGGATAAAATCTTTCAGATGGAAATATATCCCATATAGTTGATTTATAAGCTGTAAGTAGTAGAGATAGTAAGTCAAAATAATTACTCCATACCGGTCTTCAGGTATTTCATACTTAAAAATAAATGCATATATATATCCTGAAAGGGATATAAGCTGTCAAAATAACATCTATAATATCATTTTTGTAAAATGTATGCATACATATTTGTATGCACAGCACAAAAAAGTATACGATAAACTTTACCATATAAAAACCCAATAGAAAGTCACTCTTGGTACAACAGTTATAACAATCCCAGAGAAAAATCATAGTGACAAAATTTTCAGATCCTGTTCCAATCTACTCCCAACACCCTTCAGGATTCTGAATGACTGAACTGTAAATATAAACCTCCATCTCTGGTTTTCCTACTTAAGGTCTAAAAGTAGTATTCTAATGTCTCTATGGTAAACAGTCAAAAAATACAATATTAATTTTGGAGAACCAGAAATAATCTATCTTCATTCAAAGATGAGTACACAGAAAAATCCAATATGAGTTCTATGAAGAGTCTGCCAACTATGAGAAACAAATATGGTATTCAAAGAGTTATATAAAGAACATCCTCTTGGGAAAGATTTGTTATACAATACAAAAACATTTTAGAAAGGTTACGCTTTATGCTCTCAAGAAAATTTTTTAAATGTTTTCATCAAACAGATAGTGAAAGTACAGATAAAACAAAAGGCTTAGAATTTTCTTTTCTTTTTTTTGAGACAGAGTTTCAAGCTGTTGCCCTCAGTAGAGTGCTGTGACATCACAGCTCACAGCAACCTCAAACTCTTGGGCTTAAGTGATTCTCTTGCCTCAGCCTCCCAAGTAACTGGGACTACAGGCGCCTGCCACACACCTGGCTATTTTTATGTTGTTGTTGTCATTATTGTTTTAGCTGACCTGGGCTGTGTTTGAACCTGCCAGGCTTGGTGTATGTGGCTGGCGCCCTACCCACTGAGCTAGGGGCGCTGCCCTAGAATTTTCTTGAGACACATAGAATTAAGAAAAAATAAGAAAAATAATGCTGTATCAGTATTAAAATAGAAATTAAGTGGAATTTTTAAAACGTACATCTCAGAAAATAAAATCACTGATGAACAGAAGTTTTGAAAGACAAATGTAAGCTGGAAAATGATAAATTTAGAAGAAAAATAATGAAGATCCAACATATGGCTAATTGATATTCCTGAAGAAATGCACAAAATAAATAGAACAGAAACATGACTCAAAATACAACAGAAAAACATCCGAAACTGAAGAGCTATATTTGCATATCAGAAGGGCTTTCCACAAACCAAAAAATAATAATAATTAGATAGCAGTCTCTTCCCACATATATGCTAATGAAATTATTTAATTTAAAGCAAAATGTAAAATTCTATAAACATCCAGGGGAAGTAAAGGAGAAACATATTCCATACAAAAATAACCCAAAACAGGCTGGCTTCAGATTTCTATCTTGCAAGATTAGATATCAGATAATGATACCAAAAAAAAAAAAAACACATAGTCATATTGGCAACTATGAAAAAATTATAAGAAATAGCAGAGAAGTGAAAAAAGAGAAAAATAATATAAAATAGGGTGACAAGAATAGTGTCAAGTGTATTTGATAGGACAATAAGTGAATAAATGCTCCAGCCTATTCTAAGAAAATAAATTTCTCATGAGCTTAAAATTATTAAGTCTGTGCAATGTAAAATGGATATAAGAAACTAAGAAAGATTAAAATAAAAGAGCAAATATATAGACCATATGAATAAAGCAAAAAAAAAGACAAAATAGATTTTCACTTTTAATGGATTTAGTGTGCAGTCTACAGTGAAAACAGAAGGACCACAGTTTACAGTTTCTTAAATCTTCTGCCACACACAGAATATTGCTTTATATAATTACATGTCGTTTTGATGGTCAGTTCTACCTCTTCTCAGGACACAGAGCTCCACCTTGTTGTTTGTTTGTTTGTTTGTTTGTTTTTGCAGTCTTTGGCTGGGGCTAGGTTTGAACCCACCACCTCCAGTACATGGGGCTGGTGCCCTACTCCTTTGAGCCACAGGCGTAGCCCCCACCTCGTTTTTTATCATGGTTGCAATGCATCTCATCATTAGCTACACCATAAGAAGTCCACCGTTGATGGACCCTTACTTCCAATTTTAGTCATTATAAAAAGTGACAAGATGGGGCGGTGCCTGTGGCTCAAAGGAGTAAGGCGCCAGTCTCATATGCCAGAGGTGGTGGGTTTAAACCCAGCCCCTGCCAAAAACTGCAAGAAAAAAAAAAAGTGACAAGATGAATGACAAATGTCCTTGTGCATGCATCTTACTAACTGATAGTCATCAGAATATATGTGGCTTTTAAAGCCATAGTGCTAGATGAGATTGCTTTGAGGGTGGAGGAGCAGAGAGGGCCCAGAATAAGCCCTGGACACTCCAATGCTGAACAGTCAAGAGTTGAGGAGACACCAGGAAAGGAAACTGATAAGGCACAGCTTTATTTGCCCTTTCTTTTATTTTAACCTTTCTTAGTTAAACATCTCAGTTTCTTAACTCCCTTTTAGATTGCATAGACTTAAATATTCTTAAGCTAATGAGAAATTTATTTTCTTATAATAGGTTGGAGCATTTATTCACTTATCATCCTATCAAATACACTTGATATTATTCTTGTCACCCTATTTTATATTCTTTTTCATCTTTGCTATTTCCTATAATCTCTCATAGTTGCCAATATGGCAGTGTGGGGGTTTTGGTATCATCATCTGATACGTAATCTTGCAAGATAGAAATGTGAAGCCAGCCTGTTTGTGTTATATTTGTACAGAATCTGTTTCTCCTTTATTCTCCTGGATGTTTATAGAATTTTACATTTTGTTTTAAGCAGGAAGAGAACCAAGAGCAGTCCCCAAGGCCAAAGGATAAAAGTCATTTATGAAAGAGCAAGTTATCAACTATGTCAAATATTACAGAGAAGCCGAGACAGGACTGTGATGTCTTACAGTAAATCTGATCATATCTTTCTTCCTCCAAACACCCTATTGGTGCTTTCCTAAAGCACTATGAATAAAAATCCCTCCCCAGAGGTCTCCCACAGACCCCACCTACATTTATAGTGTATTCATAAAATCCAGCCTCCTCTGGCCTCGCCACATCACTGCTCTGCCTTCTCTAAGACTGGACTTCCCGCCCATTCTCAGATAGGTTCCAGTTGTTGACAATGGGGACTCTCGGACTTCAGTATGTATACAGGTCACTTGTACTTGTAACAAGTTTTCAGGTGACAGTGATAATGAGAAAGGATACCCGGGAAGGGTGAGGTCTAGGAGAACAGAGGTCTTCTCAAGGAGACCCCAAGGATACACCTGCAGGGTCCTCTCCGTGATGGCTCAGGTCTTAGGAATTTGTAGACTTAACTTCCTCGAACCTTAGGGTGACCAGATTTTAACATAGGTAAGGCAGGACAACATGGGGAGGGGGGGGAGGGCAGGGCAGGGCCTGACCACAATGCAAACTTTGATAAGCAGTTCTCAATAATCACTTCTCAGCAATTATTTGTTATTATTACAGTTTAACATTATAAAATTAACAAAACTAATATAAAACTCATATTCTGGCGAAATAGCCACATGGCAGCCGAAAATCGTATATTCCCATCTTGTTCTCCCACTCGTTCATGCATTCTTTCCAAAAATCGAGACTTTTTTAAAATGCCACGGGACACAGGACAAATTGTTGAAAAGTGGGACTGTCCCCCCAAAAGCAGGACGTCTGGTCAGCCTGTCGAACCTGGAAATTTCCGCTTCCCTGAAATCCTGTAGTTCTGTGGGGGCTGGAACAGCTTCTCTTGCTTGATTCAAACTGACCAATGAGAAAGGTACCCATGGGTTGGAATTTTTTGGCTGGAGATAAAAAGGGAAAGACCAAGCCAGTCAGGGAGCACGGCCATTTTGAATTCTTCCATGCTGTTTGCTCCAGCAGCTGAATAAAGCTTTCTTCCTCTTAAATATGGCATGTGGGTGCTCTTTCTCTCCATTGGGCCTCGTCTTCTTGCAACAAAGCTACCGGTCTGTGTACAATACTTTGTGTGGCAAGGACCTAAAATATTCTTTCCTCCTAGCTACCTTCTATTCATCCTTCAGATTTCAATTTAAGTGTCCTTTCCTCAAACCTCCCCTGATAGCAGGAACTCTCTTACCATTTCCATAACACCCTGCACATCCCCACACTGTCCAGTCACAATAAGTACATCTTTCCTTACTTCCCACTAGTCTTTAGGTTCCCAGAGAGCAGGGATTATGCTTATTTTGTTTGCAGATGGTTCTCTAGTGACTACCACTATCCTTGCCACATAGTAGGTACACAAAAAATAATTGCTGATTAATTTAAAAGATTATGCAAATCTATTTTTTTGACTGGGAAAGATGTTTACAGCATAATAAATTTTTAAAGTTAGGTTACAAAATACTATGCTGACAGCACTGTCCCATTATCCCATGTTATATATGATTTGCTTACGTACAGGAAAGTTTGGAATTTAAGAAACATGGACAGCATTACCTCTGCATGGCAAGATTTGGAGTAAATTGGTTTTCTTTTTGCATTTTCATATACTTTTGCATATTTTCTAAAATATTTTCTTATTTTTGTATGAAAATAATAAAAAATTAAACATTGAATTCTGACACTTAATCTTTGGCTTTCCAGTTGTTTTGCTGTCATTTTAATGTGTGAAACTAACAAATAATCTGTCCATATTTTTTCAAACATAACTAGAAATTTCCTTTGTGATATCTGGGTTCACAGTCTAAGCATTGCTCATCACCAGGTAGCTGGTTAAAAGGGGTATCTGATTTGAGAAGGTCAGCCAACATGTATAAATACAGCATCTTTGCCACCAACTCTCTCTTTGTTGATGATAGATCAAAAAAAAAAAAAATTCACAAGCACTTCTACATAGACAAACCCATGAAATATGAGGTCTGATAATTAAGTTTATGTACTCATCCTAAAAGAAGTACTGTATATCTCCTTGCTGAATATCACTAAGGTCACCTTCAAAGTACTCCTCTTGGGAAGAAATACACAAACACCAGCACCTAGTCCACTCATCAAAGCAATTTTAGAACTATTTTTCTGAAATGGCCATCTAAGCTGTCATTGTATTACCTTGATGTCCTGAGTGTCATCAAAATGTCTTCAATACTTCCTTTATCTTTGGGTAAAGAAAAAAGTCCTTGGAGGCCAGATAAGGTGAGTATGGAGGATGTTCCAATATAGTTATTTGTTTACTGGCTAAAAACTCCCTCACAGACAGTGCCGTGTAAGCTGGTGCATTGTCATGATGCAAGAGCCATGAGTTATTGGCCAAGATTTTTCAGTTAAGATTTCTTCTTTCTCTATCTGTGTTTACTTGATTGGCTATGCTTCTCACAGTCAACTGATGATTTTGACGCATAATTGGATAAATTCTTGCAAAGTTTTTGTCAGTTCTACTCATTAGTGACTGCCTTTACCTCTCTCCATCACTGACAATTTCTAACCATTCAGAAAAATGTTAAATACATTTTTACACTGCTGTTTTCCTCGTGGCATTATCGCCATAAATGTGGACTAACCTGCCCCTGACTTCATTTCCACTTTTGCCGAGTTTAACAAGAAATTTACAGATGTTTGTTTGCTGCTCTGATTCAACCTCTGATGACACACCAAAACACTAAACAACAATAAACACCACTTAACAAGACACTGCCCATGTTGACACAAATGTAACTGTGAGACATTGATATGCCAAAGTTATGAAACCTTACTAACTTGTTTGTACAGTGCTGCCAACATCAGCACACCATGGCAAGTTCACAGATTTAATTGTTAGAACTTGGAGAATGTAAGACCATAAAAAGATTCAATCACATGCTGGGGTTTAAGATATAAAAAATTGGTATTTCTAATCATTGAGGAAAACTGGATTTGCTGAATAAATTATATCATATAAATATTCCTCTTATCAAAACAAATTACATGTTAGTCAAAGACTTAATTTTTTCAAAGGAAGCTATAAAATTACTACAAGAAAATATGTGAGAATACATTCAAAGGTTAAATGTAAAAATGGCCTAAGACTAGAACACCTAAATAAAACAATTGGCTGTTTTAATTTAAAATTTATAACTTCTATATAGCATAAAACACCATAAACAAAACAGAAAAGTAAACAAGAGTAAAAAAGTCTACAATATATGAGACAAATAATTAAAATCTTTAATGTGGAAATAGCACTTACAAATAAATAAGAAAAAGATAAATGACAAGTCCACATAATATGATCCAGTAACCCTCAAAAGGAAAAAAATAAAATAAAATAGCCACAAGACACATAAAAATAGGCTTGACCTCACCAGAAATGAATCAAAATAATAAAAAAGAAATTCCTTGATTAGGAAAAAATCAAAAAGGTTGACAATTAGTAGTTTGAGAAGGAAAAGAATTGTCTCATAAACTGTCATAAACAATCTCACTGCAGCTTATTTGAAGTAGTGAATATCATGAAATTTAACTCATTTCGTGTTTCACATGATTGCAAATAAGTTAAATTTCATGATATTCTAACTAAACATCTATAAACCTCTCTAAATAATACAGAAATAACTTTTTAAGGCAAAAATATGGTCAATGCAGAATATTTTTATAGTTCTCATCCTAATCACTGCTTAGCAAAATAAACATCAATGTGGAAGGTATATTGCTATTTCAGATAAATTTAAGATTATACCCTGACCATTCCACTAAAATATCTTTGGTGTTTGCCACAAATAACAATTACCATATGCAGAATTGGGAAAACACTACAACTATATAACCACAAACTCTGTTACCTTTGGAGTTACTGTTCATTGCACAGAAAAAGCAAAACACTATTAAATGAAAGGGCATTTATTTTGTGTTTACAATTACCTTTCTTGAGAACACTTATTAGTGCAGAAAAAATTATACATTTCTCTGAATTTGTAGGCTCAGCAGACAGATATATTTTGAAAAGGTTAAGCTATGTTTAGCAAGGTAATCCTCAAGAGATGGATGCTGGAGAATTAAATATTCAGTACTTAAATTAACTTCTTATTTGGTACTTAGGAACAAATTGCCAAGAATTATCATCATCAAA
>NW_003852447.1:1383332-1420481 GCF_000181295.1 Otolemur garnettii
AGCCCTTACATTTGAAGATTTAAATAGAAAACTTATGCAAAACACACAGCACAGTGCTCAGATTATAGTTATTGCTACATACATATTAGGGCCTTTCCTTTTGCTCTTCTCTTTCATGGCTACTATAAATCATATGCTCTCCACAGAAGAATATGCAGATTCCAAAGGAAAATGAAACCCAAGGAGAAGTGGGATGAACTCCAAGAGGCAATGACTTTTGTACATGACCCCTGGACCCAAGTATGCCTCGTGATGGTGAAATCTAGCTCAAGAGACTGGGTTCAAGCACCAAATCTGTGATTGTTTCTTTTTTTTTTTTTTTAAAGCAGTTTTTGGCCGGGCCTGGGTTTGAACCCGCCACCTCTGGCATATGGGGCCAGCGCCCTACTCCTCTGAGCCACAGGCGCCACCCTGTGATTGTTTCTTTTAAACTGTATAAATATAACTAAATTGCTTGATTTTGATGAGCCTCAGTTTTCACACCTGTACTCCAGAGTTGTGACAAACAACAAGTGAGATAACGTGCAAGTATGAAGCCCTCCTTGGGAACTAGGCTACTGAAGTCACCTGCGGCAGGGTAGGGCTGTCGGGAAATGGAGACACAAACCTAAGTCAGCCGCACACCGGGGAAGCAACGGAAAAGAATAAAAACTGCTCCGCCTCTGGTATCCAAGAACAGAATCAAATCTTGAAAATCTAAACCTCAAAGGCAGAATTTCTTTGGTAGTTCAAGTCTAGTTTAAAACAAAATTACCAGCGGAACTCTTACCTGTCTCTTTGTTCTTCATCTGTAAAGTCACTATCTGAGAAAGATGTTCCAAACATGCTCAGTAGGGTTCTGTGGCTTTGCTTGTCAGCAGTGTGAATCACTCGGGAAGCCAGACGCAAGTCCACGGGCAGCTGTCGGGCTGGGATGGTGGTGCACAGATCGTGAAGGTGAGGAATGGGGTAGTGCTGTAGAATTCTGCACCAGAGGACAAAAGTGAGCCTCTTTTAACATGTTGTGCTCTTCAAATATAAAATAGTTTACATTGACAGTTTACTTCAAGATCTTAAAAGGATATATAACTATGAGAGATCCCGATTTGAAACTGTAATAATGGCTTATCACAAATTTAATATCACACTCTCAGGCCACTATCCAGAGCTTTAAGCCTGTATCAGGTGCCTGCTCAGTATGTCCTACAGACACCTCAGAATCAACAGATCTAAGAGCAAACTCATTATCAGCCCACCCCTAGCCTTTTCTCTCCTGAATTCTGTACCTCCTCCTGGGGACACCATATCTAGCTATCACGCATTACCCCCTCACTACTCTGCTCAAATGCAGAAGGAGAATGGCATAGCATGCTGTCTGTTAACTAGTGTCAACAGAGCCCTGGGTCTCTCAAAGCCACTGTGGCATCTCTCTGCCCACTCTGCTGGGCCTGCCCTCTCTTATTCTTTTCAAAACAGAGAAGAGGGAAGAAATATCTGCTTTTTTTTTTTTTTTTTTTTTTGAGACAGAGTCTCACCCCATTGTCCTGGGTAGCGTGTTGTGGCATCACAGCTCACAGCAATCTACAACTCTTGGGCTCAAAAGCTCCTCTTGCCTCAGCCTCCCAAGTAGCTGGGACTATAGGCACCTGCCACAATGCCCAGCTAGTTTTTCTAGTTTTAGTAGAGACAGGGTCTCACTCCTGCTCAGGTGATCCACCCACCTGGGCCTCCCCAGCGGCTGCTTTCTTAACACCCAGAACTACCTGCCACCTGCAAATACTTACTGACCACCTACTGTGTGCCTGCTCTGCTTAGTGCTTTGCACACATTCTCTAACTCCCACAATGAAGCTGTATTTGAGGCATTATTACTCTTGTTTTGGATAAGTCACAAAATAATTGGAAGACTCCTAGAATACAAACACAACATTGCTGGCTATAAGCCAAATTTCTTGCCTATTAATGACTGCTGAGAGGAAGTGGCCTTTGTCTGTGCTACTCCACGCCCACCTCCCAGCTAAAGCTGTAATCCCAACCAGATGACTTCCTTTCCACCAAATCAAATCAACTTTAGGTGTTTAGCTCATGTTCTCTGATGACCTCCAAGCCACAGCTGACAATGCTGGTGACGCCTGAAGCTGACCTTTCTCTGGGAGCCTTTTCAAGCCTGCACCATCCTAGCTTTCCACCTGCCTGCCAAACCTGTCATAATCTCACATAAATCACCGGTTTTCCCCCTCTGCCTTCCAAACTAGGTGTGGCTTCTAAGTTTTAACTTCACTTTCTACATTGGAAAAAGCATCTTCAGTGTTTCAGCTATTCCCTATGTGCTGCAAGCGCCCAAATGTCACTCCCAGGATCACTGTCTCACCAGGATCCTTCATCATGAGGGAAGAAAACATGTTTGGCTCCCCTCTCCTTCACCTGCGTCCAACACAAAACTGAGTTTCTCCCACACAGGGCTGCTGCCGTGGGCCCCTTCTCCACAGCCAGCCAAGGGCCTCAGTCTGACAGGGAGAGTTTGCTGGTTGACTTGGACACTGCACTCTCTGTCTCTTCCCCTCTGCAAAATCCTAGCAAATTGATCTTTAATTTCTCATTGACCCAGCACAATGGTTCGTTGTTGCTCACTACATCTGTCTAACATCCTCTCTCTAAGTTTCAGGGCCCCTGGTATCTGGCCTCACTTCCAGCAGAGTGGTTAAGAGTGCAGGCTCTGATCAGACTGCCTGGGTCCAAATCCTGTTAAAAATTCCCACTTGATCGTAACAAGCCAATTAATTTCTCTATACTGTAGTAAGTTATGAATAACGTTAGTCCATGCTGGGTAAAGTTGCCTTAAGAAAGAGCAGATGCATTTAGGCTGTTAGGTTTCCAGGACACATCACAGGTCCTTTAGTTATGAATAGAAGGCTGTCTCCCCTTTCCTCCACGTCTGAACATCCTTCAAACAATGTCTCAAGAACAGACTTCTCTGCAAAGTTTGTCTTTTTTACTTTCCCCTTTTTTTACAACTGTCTCTTTTCAGACATTGCCCTAGTGTTGTGCTACCTATTTTGACCCCTTACCTAGCAGGTTAATGTTGTCCGTCCACCGACTGCTCTGCCTGGTCAGGACCGCCTAGAGAACGGCACAATAGGCAGCATACAGACCTCCGACCTCCGAATTGGGTAGGCCTGGTTCCGAATTTCGGTTCTAACTCTTACAAACCTATTATGGCCCACTGGAAAATCTTCCTTAAAATGAGAATAAAAATCCCTAACTCTTGTCTTTTTAAGAATTGATTAAAATAAGAGATGATTCCCAATCTGTGGAGGTAGCTCAAAACATTATTGATTTATTTTTATTATTTTTGTTGATATACTTTATTTTTATCAGGTAACCCCTTGCTAGGCATAATATATACATTATGGAATCGTTAGGAGAGAGTGGTTTATGGCATTTCCAAAACGGCACAGGACCTAACAAAAACAGGACAGGACATATGTTCATTCAAAGGAGGAAAAGTTTTAGAAATGCTTTAGACAAAGAGCCCTAACTGAGGGTGGAAAGGGGTGTCCAGGAGGCTGGGGCTGCAGGTACCCTGAGCTCCTAAAAAAAGGGCTTTAAAAAGAGAGCTCGAGAAAAGAAAAGCGTGATCTCTGATGTCAAGCTCACCTATACCATCATTCTGCCTGGGACAGGTCCTGGCTAGTGGAATGTGCTTGAGATTACATTACTGATTTTTGCTTTTTCTTAAAAAAATCATCACAAGCAATCTGAATTCCTAAGCTCTGATTATGGTGTAACAACATAGGTTGGCAGGTGAATCTCCTTTGGTTACGGAGCTAAGTAACAATAGGGTGCAATAGATAGCTGCATTCCTAAGAAAACAATTCAGTTTGGGGGTTAGTCTCTGGTGAGAAAATTCAGGTAAAAAATTAAGCACAAGGAGCAGTGAGGAAAAGACTTGAAACCTTTTTTTGGTTCTGTTTTGTTATATAATTGTTTTTAAGTGTCAGATCTTCGTTCCTTGACATCTGGTTCTAATTTCTCTCTAATGGGAACTTCTAATTTTGGTTTTAATGAATTAAAATCGTTCTACATATATCAATAAGATCTACAAATATTTTTGGCATGCTCAAGAAGGGCTGTGTGTTTTTATAGCACACTCTCCTTAAACAGGACTATTTGTCATTCTTTGAAACACTAAGACACAAAAAAGAAAAGGCTCTGGCTCTGTGTGTGGCCACATGACTTTGCTTAATGCACTAAATGCAAGGTATTTTAGAAAAAAAAATCAAGACGTTTCTGCTCCATTGATAATCTGACAGTAACTATTTATTGAACTTAAAATACTTGTTGTCTGCTGTCACTATTTGTTTTAATACATAATCTTACTAACTAAATGAGCTTAAAGCAATGCAGATAAGCAATGGTATGTACAGGGTCACTTAAATGCCAATTTGACTGTTTCATAAACTTTGGAATTCTTTTCCCATGAGTCTATTCTCAGCTGCTAAATTGTGAGTAATATCCATTTACAAAGTTTGGACTGGCCATAAAAAGGTTGTCTTCCACGGCCAGCACACCTTTCAGTGCCCTAAGCAACAACAAAAGCTAATAATTAAAGCTTCTCTAAACCCCCATTAAGAGTTAAATGAAGAAGAATCTTGAATAAACCAACTCATAAAATCCTAGTGGGTGTAATAAGGAGAAAATCAGAGTTTCAACAAAGTAAACGGCAAAAGGAGAACCCTCATCTACGCTGCATTCACACACTGTTATACAAAGTTATGGCTGTGTTCCTGTGTGCTAAGAAACTCCACTAAAAATATGGGTGAGGAGATGAAACATGACAGTAGATGAAAATAAAACCATCAAAATAATCCAATTGATTGACCTACGGACATTTTGTGTTCAGTCGTCTTTTTTATTATAACCAAAAATAGTCAATATAATAAGCAGTTAATGCCAATCAGGCAGTACAACCACCAAAAACATAAAATCTCACATGCTAACATTTCATTTTCTTTCGTCTCACAAAAAGCTATTTTTATTCTAGCCATTGTTATATCATTAAAGTACGTTTGTCGAAAACAGGAAAAGAAAGAAGCTTGGAATATAGCACATCTGTATATCCTAATGTTAAAATCTACCACCCACTTTTCCTGCGGGAAGGTTTAACCTGGATCTCATATGTAAATTTCTAAAACATTTACTTTTCCTTTTAAAAACGTATTTTCAAAGAAAAAAAAACAAAAACATATTTTCACTTATCTATCAAGGCTACTGAATAACTTATCTTCCAGTAATAAAAATCTATTAATTTAAGACATACTTTTTTTGTAGTTTTGGATCCCAAGGGGGTTTTAAACACTTTCTTAGTTTCGGTGGTGAAAATTCTGGTTTACTTTTTTGTGTTCGCTTAACTTTTTTTCCTTTGATTTGCAAGAATGCTGATGTTTTGACCTTTAAAAAATACATAAAATGTGCTTGTTAAGGGAGTGTGTAATGTGATCATATTTAATGATTCATCTAATATTTAAACTCCTGATTTCTACTTCTATTTTATAACAATATGAATCCTAAAGTGAGTGGATGTTTTCCTCTAAATCAATTCTTAATTTTTACATAGATACCTTCATAACAATAAAAACATTGCTGCCATATTTATTTATAATATTTTTTATCACCTCAAAATTATTAAAGCAGAAATATAACATTTTTCATTTCATAAATCTATTCTTCTTCATAGGTATTTTTAGTAAAACTTACGCTTAATTTGAAGTGACTGGTGGTTACAAGCACAAGCAAAAGAGAACTTAATGCCTTATATTACTATTTTGAGCAACATTTATCAATTCGTGCTTCCTATAGTTGAGCTACTTTCTATTACTACTGCTTGGGAAAAATAAAATACATTGTGTCTCATAAATAATTACCTTTTAATCATAATGCACATTAGAAGACTTGTTTTCCCAGATTTCCTAGAAGATTCGCAAAATTCATGGTAATCATTCGTATAAAGCAGTGGTTCTCAACCTTCCTAATGCCACAACCCTTTGATACAGTCCAAAGGGGTTGCGACCCACAGGTTGAAAACTGCTGATATAAAGATATTTTTCTTTATGGGTTGCTCTGTAATTTTTTGAGACTAGACTTAAGGAAGAAAGCAGAGAGGTCTTCCTTGGGAAAAGCAGAGAGATAGGCTGAATGAGGAGGATGCAGCCAGACAAAAGGAAGGTCTTCTACATCCGGTAGAGAGTTTGGGCCTGAGACAGTAGGAAGAAAAGAACTTCGTGGGTAAGAAGTGATGAAGAATAAGGAAAGTTCAAGGAATACAGTGCATTCCATCTCGCCATCCAGCTAGTCCTTTAATTTCCTCTCCAGTATCTCCACATGGTGGTCATCACTGGGCTTAACCATGGTCAGGAACAGAGAACCTGGATATGTAAAAAGGCAGCCACCTTTCCTTTGAAACTCTTCCAGTTGTCATAATTTTTATTTATTTATTTCTTGAGCCTTAACAACTCTCATCCGCCAGTCTCATTTCAAACCTCAGGAACCCC
Organism: Otolemur garnettii; assembly: GCF_000181295.1. Classification (NCBI taxonomy): domain Eukaryota; kingdom Metazoa; phylum Chordata; class Mammalia; order Primates; family Galagidae; genus Otolemur; species Otolemur garnettii. The sequence goes on from NW_003852447.1 coordinate 1,389,862, forward strand.
ACAGGCACATTCTAGCTCTCTTCCATTTGACAATTATTCAAATACAGGCCCTGGGCCTGCTTTTCCCCCAGAGAAACAACCCAGTCACTTTAACTCCACCCCACTTGACATGGTTCTGAAGTATCTCTCTTAGTCATCTTGAATGCTCTCTTCATAGTGGTGTCTAGTTTGTCAGAGGCCCTCTTGGGGTTGGTCACCCAGACGTGAACACAATATTTGAAGTGTGGTATTAAGATGATGGGATCAGCCAGAAGAAAGATCATCTTCTTTTATGGTATTTGTCAATCAATGCAAATTATTATTACATGTGTCTTCCTAACACAAAACTACATTAGAGCTTAAAACCCAGAAGTCTGTCACCTTTGCTATTGCTAAGCTTTGCCATCCCCGTCTAGTTTGTGGACCCAGATGCAGACGCATACATACATTTATTCCAATTAGCTTTCAACCGATTCTCACCAATCAAATCTTACTGGTCACATTTTGAATGTTTTCTGTGTATCTAATCAGTAAGTCTTCCATATTTTCACCCAAACTATTAGGAAATATGCTGACTTGGACACATCCCCACCACACCCCACTGGAGACTTTCATACACTAATTGTGCATCCTCTTCATATCTACAAATTTATTTCATAGTTCACCTGACCAGAATCTCATCTACAGGACTGTCAGTGAGAGGCATTTATAAGTACATTGCTGGAGTTTAGATGGTCATAGGAATAACCAATGCTTACTGAGTTTCCCCTTTCCAGACATCATTCTCAGTGCTTTATATTGTAGCGTCTTCATATAATCCTCGTAACAACAATACGAGGCAGGCACTTTCATTATCCTCACTTCATAAAACAAACATGTAAGTTCAGGGTGTCCCCAAAATCTCACTAAATGTACCTTTACAAAATATTCATTATAAATTTTATAAAGAGGTGGCCAATGTGTAGTGGAGAATATTTTGTAATGAATATTTTGTAAATAATAAAATAATTCAGTAATTTATCCAAGGCCACACTGCTAGTAAAGAACAGAAAGAAGATTCGATCCTTGGAAATCTGGTTCCAGAGACTGTGTTCTTCCCGTGACACTCTTAGGTGAAACCAGGTCTAATACTTCCCTAACAGTCTGTCTAGGAATTCTAGGAAGAGAATTGAGGCTGGTCTTCCATGCCTTGTCCTTAGCAGACCAAGTTTCAAGTGGTTACTGCTTCCTTTTAGAAGGGTTCAAACACAATTCTTTTAATGAGTTATTAATCATTTGAGAATTTTGTCCAAGATGAATGCACAGACTTGGAGAAATTTCAACCCTTACTCTTAAAAAAGAAAGTCAGATTTGCAGTCACTAGTCTCCGGGTATTGGCGCCCCACATCTCCCAGTGCAGCAGCCCCCCAAAGCCCCCCAAAGCTGCTGCCAACAGGCTTAAACCCATCTATCTGCGCCAACAGGCTCAGATGTCCAAGTTAACTCTGGAAGTCTTTTGTAAATCTTAAGCTTTAAGTTTCTTTTATCAATTCTTCTCTCCTTTCAAAACTAAAGATCATTCTCCTTGTCAGATTGAAGGGAAGCAAAGCACGAATTTATCAGCTTCTTTTTCTCCTTCTCATATTTCTGTTTATTTAAAACCTCAACTTTTTTTCCAAAAATGAATTAAAGCAGATCCGTCATCTCTTGTCATCATACTATTCATCCATAATGACAGGGTTATCTTTCTTTTTTTTCCCCCCACTCTCTTAGCTTCAACCCTAACCAAAAATACTTCCTGTTGTTGTTCTTAGCATTACTTACAGACCTCAACCCATTCTGGATCTCAGCCTTCTTGGTATAATTTTATAGCCCCATGCCATTTTTGTGTTTATCTGTGGATATCTGTTTCTTCTTTCATGTTTTGTATATTTTTAAAACTCCAAATGCAATAGATAACCCATAATCATGTTGTGAGAATTTGAGGGGATGTGGGGCATCCTACACTTGTTAAACTTTCTTCCATTTGGAGTCTCAGGTCATGTGATCAATCTGTATTTTCTACAGACTTTTACTGATATTTATCTTCTTAAAATGCTTAACCCGATTACTGGCCATCCCATCAGTTGTTTCTTCACAAGGTCACTGTTATCTCTATCTAAATTGATTTTTTTTGTCATTGACTTAGACCAGAGTACTAATGACGTTTATTGTATTAATAAGCTTCTAGGAGCAGAAATAGCCAATGAGAGAAGAATTGGTGAAATTCTTTACTTTTTTGCTGAAGAAGACCTTCTGGCATATACCCGAACAATTGGAGTCCTGCACTGCTCCTTCACCACCTCTCTGTGCTGGCTCTGTTTATTATCCATGTCAGGAGTGCTCTTCTCATCTGCCCAATCTGGCTGGCTCACTGGAGTGTGGTTTTCCTCATTCCTGAGCCAGGGATGCTAGAGACTAAAACTTTATGGCCTCTGATGTCCATATATAAGGTGAAGCTTACGGGTAACAATTCATCTTAAGATGTTAACACAAATAAATAAATAAATATAAGATTCTTATAAAGACTTGGTGGGATGAGTCTCAGGAATGCTGGTGCTGTTTATATGGCATTTCTGATGTGTTCTACAATATCCCATAACAATGAATCATAAAATCTATAGGACATTCATTCTCTTCTCCTCCCCTTGAAACATGTCTAGTTTCAGTTTAGAGTCCTCTTACTCCATTCTCCAAGGCTCTCTGGTCAAGCATTCTTCATAAAATGCTTCAGAAAGCCAGCATGACTGCTGGCAGCCCCCGTCACCAGCCACAGGGTAAGTCCCTTCTCCCTAAAAGCCATGGTGCATTTTCTCTGGTCAACTCTTCACTTGTATATCTTCCTTATCAATTGTTATTCCTAGAAGATCAATGGGCTGATATCATATAGCATGGACCTAAGAAAAAAGGGCTTAAGAAATAAAGAAAAACCAGGATAATGTAATACTCTAAACATAAAGTAGACTAGGATGGAGTAACTGGAAAAGAGAAGGAAAAAACACATGAGCAGACATGGTTGGAAAGGATCTAGGCCTTGGAGACTGTACGTGAAGGGCAAGGGAAGGAGAAGGTCACAGATAAATCTCAGCTTTCAGACAGTCTTGGGCAAAAATTGAAAATCTGGTAATGGCCAGTTGGCTTGGGTGATAAATACAGGAACATAGTCATTGGTTGGGAAAGGGGAACCCAGAAGTAGAAGGATTGACCGGAAGACTCTTTTCCCAAGAAGGGAATCAGCCAGGAAGAGGAGAACTGGTAATAACCAAGGTGATACATGCTATGGCTAAAGGAGAAAGCTCTGCTTTTTTTTTAATCTCAATAATAATATATCTATTTTTAAATAAATGTATTTAAGTCAAAAAGTTACTTTCTCAAATTAAAGCATAAAGAAATATAATAGTCCTCCCTTCTCCGTGGGACATACATTCCAAGCCCCCCAGTAGATGCCTGAAACCTCAGATAGTACTGAACACTATAAATACTATATATTTCATTATATTTGGATGTATGTGTGTGTATATATACATACCTATGATAAAAGTTTAATTTTGAAATTAGGCACTATAAGAGATTAACCATAACTAAAAATAAAATAGAATAATTATATCTTAATAACATATAGTCACAAAAGTTATATGAATACAGTCCCTCTCGAAATACTGTTTTGTACTATACGGGACTCACCTACTTTCACAGTGCAGTTCCCTGTGAGGAAATGAAACTGTGGGAAGCAAAACCACAGGTCAGAGGGAACTACTGTAATGGTAGAGTGACATGCAAATATGGTAGAAATTATGAAAATTATGCGTAAGTAGACTGAATCTAGGAAACGTTCTCACAATAGGAAAAGATTTATGGGGAAAAGTTATAAAAGCTCACCAAGGCCTGTTCCTTGGACTACAGTTCCTAACTCCTTCCATGTGGTAACTGGAACATGATTGATCAATTTCTGAAATACCTAAGGTGTTGACAATGTCTTCTCTCTCCAGAAGTGCAATTACAGTTGAGACAAAAGCCCTCATAAAACATACATTCTCTTTTCCTACATGGAAAATTAGCACTTCTGAGTGCAAACCTGCACCCTCCACCTCAATCATTGCCCAGGCCATTTCTTCACACCTGCATACCCGCAAAGCTCTAAGCGTCTCCAGCATAAATAGATTTCTTACCTGTAAAGGCACCTGCTTGGCAGCTTTTGAATCACTTGTGGGCTGTTTGTCTTCCAAAGGTTTACTCACTTCCTCTGCTTGCTGAACTTTCAAACTTTCCAGAGATTTAAATGCTAAGTTTTCTACTTCTTTGTCTCCCCATTCTAGGTCCTTCTGTTCAATCTGGAAAAGACTTGACGTTGATTCAGGAGGCTCCTTAAGCATACTCTGCTGCAAAAGGTAAATTTGCAAGGATGTTCTTTCCAGACAAAAATAACATAATAATACGACAAAATAACAAAATAAACATGAAAATCCATGTTTAAAGGTAAGCAGTGGTGGCAACTTTCCTCAAGATTTATAAAGAGAAACTCAAATCAGCTTTAAAAAAAAAAAAAAAAGTGAAGGCTGACAAATTACTGTCCCTGGTCCTTGTCTCAGAAAATATAACTACTTCACAGTCTTTATGGGTAAAAGATGGCATACAAGTATGAAATACCATTTAAGTTTCTTTATTATAAAAGAAGAGATAGCCAGATCAAGAAATTTGAGTTTTTTAAATGAAACTTTAATCTTGGGTTCATGTTTTTATAAAGCTGCTGGGAAGACTGGAGGCTTTGTAACCAGATGGACCTAAATTCAAACCCGGGATCTGTCAACAAACAATTGTGTGATCTTTATCATGTACTTAAACTATTTTAGCCTCACTTTCTCCACTGCTACGCAGGGTCATTAAAGCCCTTTTGATTAAATGGCAAGGTGGATACACTGGGGCAATGTGGGTTACAGGCCATGCTCCTGATGTTCCATTGCTTTTAGGACTATTGATCATTCCCTTTCTTTTGAATTTCTCTGATCCCAGCTTCCTCAACACACCCTCCCAGACAGTATATGAGCAGGGCCCATAAAACGAATTGCTATTTTATAAAAAGGGTTTATTATAATACCTTTTAGCAGTGAAGAACAAAGTTACAAAAACACATAGGGTAAAAGATTCATACAAAGAACATGGTAGATCAAGGGATTTTAATGTCATGATATGCATATTCATTTATTGGGTTTCAAATTCCATATTGCAACTAATCTTTAAGAAATTATCATTTCTTAATCCAAAATTTAAAAAAAGAAAAAAAGAAGAAATTACTGCTTGTAAAATGTTGATGCATTAAAAAAGAAAAGTATCCAAAATTACGGAAAAGGGCTAATAACTCCCTTTCCAATCTGTATGAAACCAGATTTACTTAATATACTTCATAGAAAAAAACACCTCATGGGCACAATGTAGGGGTGTATGACACACCTTTTGGATCCAGGACATAACTACAAGAGGGTCTCTATCTAACAAATTTAAATATTATGACTTGGTTGTTTGTACCTTCCCATTAATCTGAAATCAATCAATTAATTAAGCAATTAAAAAAGAAAAAATCTCATCACAATAGACTGAATATCAAAGCAGATTTAAGAGTCTAGCTCTCTATTAAACCAGACATTGGATTTGCAAAAAACAAAAAAAAAAAGTAAGACAGTCCCACTCTTCTCATTCACATTTTTGTTTTATTTTTTCTAAAAAGTATGTTTTTATGTTAATATGCAATTGATTCATAATTGTTATTTTAAATGAATAAATATTTTGAATTTTTCTCAATTTTAATTCCTAATTTGGTAAATATTGTTTGATATAATCCACATGAAGAAAAGTTCTCTTGGGTTATTAAAATAATTTTCAGGAGTGTAAAGGCATCTTTGGGCTAAAAAGTTTGAGAATTACTTAGAAAAGAAATTGTGTCTCACTAATCTGTTACATCTCAAGCACTTAGCACATTACAGTCATGCTGTATGTGATTCAGTGAATAAATAAATGAATGAAAGAAAATTATTTCAATTTTTATCTAATATACAATTAATCTCTATTAGAAACTCATTAAATAGCAGAACAAATTATCTCTTTATATGTTGATCTATTCCCTAAATAAGTTCTTTAGGGCAAGAGCTGTCTTTGCTATCTTTGCTGTCAACTATGTGTAAGACATACCTGACCCATAATAGGAAAAGGAATGAATTTCATTATTCTTTTTCTTTTTGGTAAATAAGTAAAGAAATAACTCCCCATGGCAATTCAAAAACCGTTATATCCAAAATGGTGGGTACTCAAAAAGAAAAGGGATTCCATTAAGACTGCCCCTTTTGAAAAAGAAACAAGCAGTATCGAAGAACTTAGAGATACTGATGACTGAAGCTCCATGTTCTGAGGGCAAGTGCCAGGTACCAAGTGCCACTGAGAGAGAACAGGTGTTCTCACTGACCTTGCTGCCCAGACAGATCCAGCCTCCTGGTTCTCCAGGAAACACCAGGGGAAGCTTCTGGAGCAGGGTGGACAGAGTTCTGCTCTCTGGCACATAGTAGGCAAACCCCCCCCAAAAAAGTGTCTGGAATAAAAGACCCCATAGAGAAGCCTTTCTCTCAGGACTAGGTACCAAGACAGAAGGTATTTTCTCTCTAGAGAAGTGGTGAGCTTCCTCTTAACAAGCCAATGGCCAGAAAAAGAACAAATGATTTTCTTACTGCTCCCACAGAATTGGGCATTTCTGGTTAAATCTTTATTTTAAATAATCAAGATGATGTCTCAGGTAGGTACCTGATAGGAGTACCTTTTTCATAGTTTCCTTCAAAATGGAATATTTCCTTATATTTCACATCAATATAGTGAATGGTATTAAGTCAAATTTACTCTATAACAGAGATTTCTATTTTGCTAAGCCGACCTGATCTTGTATTTTATTACACATAGTAGAGGCTCAAAGGTCAGAAGTTTTGATATCTACCTGTAAATGGTATCACCTGAAGGCAGCTACCTAGATGTCAGGCCTAATCCCCTAGCATATGTGGTAAAGCTTCCCAACTCATCTGTCCACATACTATACCAAGTGGTTCCTAGGGCCCCCACCTGCTGGATACTGAGGCAGGTGGTAAGAATAGAAAAGGGGAACTGACATGGTCTCAAGCAGAAACATCTCAAACTCTAATCATTCTCCACTTGTGGCAGCCCTAATAACATGTGAATAGAATTCAAGGCTTTCATGAAAAGAAAAGATTCCCTGTGATTTCTCAAAAATGATATGCTATCCTAAAAATGAAGTGTAATCCCAATTTTTATTTTTGTGGGGCCACATATTCAGAAAACAAAGGACTTTGTTATTTAATGATAACATTTTACAAATCCTTTATATAGGATTATCACGTCCTCGTTTTTCAGTATAAATGTGTGTTTCTATCCACAGGGAGACGCTTTCCATTCACAGGGAATATGTTCCAGATTGCTTTGGGTCCCACAGTTATTTTGCCAGTGATAGCAAAAAACGGAACTTTATTTCTGAAAGAAACTTCTGTCACCACTGCCCCCATCTCTCAACCAAATTTTCGCCTGTGTTAATGCTTTTAATAATTCTTAGATGAATATAGATTAGAGGGATGCAGTCTTAGAAGCAATAACTTTTAAGCAGTCTCCAAATACTTTCTAGATATAAATATCTCTAAACAAAAAGAGTCCTTAAAATCCTGCCCTTCTGAAAAGAGTTTGGGGCCTCAGCTCCCCAGGATCATGATCACCAGCTACAATGAGCCAGAATAGCCAGGACTCCCAACAAAGAGTTGGATCTGATGTGCTCACAGTTAAACATACCTCTAAAATAAATCACAGGAAATATTTTTTCAACTCCTTATATACACATTCAAGCAACAGGAGGTACACTGTGCCTTTAGCAGAGGAAAGGAGGACTCTTACCGAAGACTTTACCATTTCAAGATCCTCGACACTCATCTGTAATCCGTGCTCTGATTGTGTCTGATCTGGTTCCTCTTCCAACACAGCTGATTTGGTGAGCATTTTTCCTATTAAAGAGATATCCTTTAAGGGAGAAAAGGAAATAATGAAGACATGTCAATTTAAAAACTCATTGAGGCACATTATTCAATATAACAAAATGCCAGTCAATCAATGCAGTAAATGAGAACTATGGAAGAGAAAGATAAGCTGGTTAATAATATACAGTAAATGAGAGGTGTATGAAAGGCACAAGGAAAATATTTTTGTATATTCTTTCAACCTCGTGGCTTTCTAAATTTCTGATCTTTGTAGAGATCTCATTAGATTTCCTAAGACAATTAGGTTAATATTCAATCAGATGCTGCAAAAACAATGCTATTAAATCAGATTCTGTAAAGCATTACACAAAAAAAGAAAATCAAAGCTAAAATTTAATTCAACCAAAAGCAAGAAGGAATATGAATATGTATAAAACCCCACTGGCTGTGGGGCCATTTTCACCACTACTGATGCCATTTGCAACGATACTCTCTACTCAGTGGAGGTGGCAGGAACACAGGTACCACAGTGACTCACAGACAGCAGGACTAGAGAGACCCAGGCTCTGTCCAGGCTGTGAAGCCACAGATCAGACATCAGCAGGGAATATATTCTGCTTTATCGTCTTTAGAATGGGCATTCAACTACATTATCTTTTAAGGCCCCCTTTTCCTCTAGCCTTTTAGTAATGTCAACAGCAAGATTCAAACACCCATTGTGCTTTAAAACTCTTATTTTTCTACTTTTTCTTTGGTTTACTGAAAGAGTCCAACTCTGGCCACTAGATTCTACTCCAACCTTCTGTCTATAAATAACTACAAAACTAGAAAAAATATAAGAAACACTTTTGGAAGTGGACAACAGGCAGTGAAGAACTCTGACGACAGACAACAGAAACCAGGTAAGAGCTACAATCACCCCCTGATTTCTGCCCGATGCCATTTCTGGGACACAAGGAGGGACAAATCAAACAGACCCTGGGTATGTCATAGTTGAAGATACAAAAATCAGATGAGGAGGAGACAAAGATGCTAGAATGCGTAAGGAAAAGTAGGGAGACGAGGACACGACGTAGAGAAAGAGCTGCTGAAATCTGCACAGGTCCCTTGAGTCTTTGGCTGAAATCTGATCATGCAATGGTGAAACTCAAGAGGCTAGACAAATAAGAACTTCCGGGAAGAAAACAATTACCCAGGAGCTGTAAGTCACAGTTACCAGAGCTAGCACGAGGCTGGGAATCATTAAAGCTCCCACCAGACATAAACCCTGGAAGAACTGCATATTAGCAGTATAGGAAACCAGCCCCAGAGTAAAGCCTCTCTGGACCTTAGCAATGCTTTAAAATAATTCTTGAAAATATCAACCTGCTCTTCAAGTAATTTAACTGCCTGTCAAAATGAATTCCAACACCTTTTAAAGAAAACAGAATCTAATCCTCTTGTCCAGCATCCAATCAAAAGCAACGAGTCATATGTAGAAGCTCATAAATGTGACACATAACCAAGAGAAAATCAGTCTAAAAAGACCCAGAAGTGACAGAGATGTGGGAAATAGCAAATAAGGGTTTTAAACCTCTAATATAAATATTCTGAATGTTCAAAGTTAAATAAAAATATAAACATAATAAGGAGCAAGTATAATATGAAAAAACAGAATCGGATGGAATATGTATAGATAAAATACACGTCATCTGAAATAAAATATGTACTAATTGATCTGTGGCATCAACAGCAGAGAAGACACTGCAGAAGAAAATGTTGGTTTCCTTGAAGATGTATCAATAGAAACCACGCAGAATGAATCACGGGGATAAACGAAACTGGAATAAAATGAACAAATCATCAGTCTAACACGTATTCAATTGAAGTCCCAGAAAGGAAAGTGGAGAGTAACAGAAAATATTTGCACAAAAGAAATGGCCAAAAGTTGTCCAAGTTTCATGACATCTATAAACCTTCTTCTACAAGAAGCTCAGTGAACTCTAAACAGAAGCGCTCATTTGCCTACATTTGTGTCATTTCTGTTACTCATTTCCATTGCGAGCATTCAAGTTTCAACATGTCATTTTCATTCTGCCTGAAGAATTCCTTAACATTTCTTGTAGTGCAGGTTTGAGGACAATACGTTTTTTTTTCACTTTTTGCTTGCTGAAGAGGTATTTCACCTTGAGTTTTGAAAGATGTTTTTGCTGGATATAGAATTCTATACTGACAATCGTGCAGCTATTCTTTCAGTACAGATACTCTTAAATATGTTGCTTCATTGCTTAATGACTCACATAACAAGAAATCTGCAGTATTAGTTTGTGACAGTTAGTCTTCAATAGTTCTTTGTTTCCTTGTATTTGATGGGAAGTTTTGAGTTGTGTTTATGAAATTTCTTATTATTGCTTTTCATTATTTTGATTACGATAAACTTAGTTCTGTGTTCTTTGAATCCATGCCAGTGTCCATTGTTTTCAGACTTGTCAGTAATGGCCCCTCTGACAGCAGTCAGGTTGTTTCACTGTGGTTTCAATTTGCATTTCCCTGACGATTAGTGATGTTGAGTATTTCTTGGGTTTTGGCCATTTGTCTATCTTCCTTTGAAAAACTCTGTTCATGTCTTTAGCCCGCTTTTTAATGGGAGTGTTTGGTTTTTCTTGTTGATTTGTTTGATTTGGGGTTTTCATTTCTTTTTTTTTTTTTTTTGTAGGTTCTGGATATTAGCCCTCCATCTGATCTATAGTTTGTGAATGTTTTGTCTCATTCTACAGATGTCTTCTTACTCTGTTGATTATTTTCTTTGATGTGCAGAAGCCTACTAACTTAATCAAGTCCCATTTATTTTAGTTGTTGCTATATTTATCTTTGGGGTGCTAATTTTTGAGATGACTAATGCAAATCTATATATGATAATCTCAATAAATACTGAGAAAAATCATCAATAATATTCAACACCCATTTCTGAATGAAAAGGAACTAGAAATAGGAGAAAATTTTTCACAAGAGATAGCTTCAAACCCTGCACCAAACACTGTGTTTCATAATAGGATACTGGGCAGGTCAAACTCAATGCAATAAGAAAAAATAAGTGACATAAGTAACTCAAGGGAGAAGACTAAAATTTTGCTATTAATAGATTATGTGACCATATATTTGAAGGGAGAAAGAAAAGCAGCTGAAAAAGTATTACACCAATGTAGAGGTAAAAGCATCTCCAATAAACTCAACAAATAAAATTTCACAATATCAATAACCAGTTAAGATTTCATTCTCAAAATAAAAATGAGATATATTGAATCTCAAAAAAAATTATGTTAAGCAGAAGAATATTGGCTAAAATGGCATGAGAAAAAATATTTGAGGATACAATTAATGGTTCAAAACTGAAAGCTATAATTACAGTTCAAAATACAATTAATGGTTCAAGATACAATTAATGGTTCAAAACTGAAATTTCAAAACTATAAATGTAAAGGTGGCATGCCACCATTTAAACATAATTAGTAGTCTAAATAATTTTTTTTCCTTTTTGAGACAGAGCCTCAAGCTGTCCCCCTGGGTAGAGTGCCGTGGCATTACAGCTCACAGCAACCTCCAACTCCTGGGCTCAAGCGAGTCTCCTGCCTCCACCTCCCAAGTAGCTGGGACCACAGGCACCCGCCACAACGCCTGGCTATTTTTGGTTGCAGCCGTCATTGTTGTTTTGCAGGTCTGGGCTGGATTCGAACCCGCCACCTTGGGAGTACGTGGCTGGCGCCTTAGCCAGTTGAGCTATACACGCCGAGCCAGTCTAAATAATTTTTAAGTGGGTCCAAAAACCAAATACAAATGTCAGGAATTATCAATACATTTTAAAAGACATGTAAACTATAAAAAGAAATCCAAGAAAAAATAGAAAACTTAATCAGATATATAACAAGTAAAGAGATTAAAACAATAATCAAAAATCTCCCAAGAAAGAAAAGCCCAGGACCAGGTTGTTTCCCTGGCAAACTCTGCCGAACACTTAAAAAAGAATTAAGATCAATTCTCCTCAAATTTTACTAAAAAGTAGAGGGAACATTTCCTAACTCATTCTGTGAGGCCAGCAAAACCTTGATACCAAAGCCAGAGAAAGACATCACAAAGAAAACCATAGACCATTTACCTTATGAATATAAATGCGAAGTCCTCAATAAAATAGAGCAAACTGAACTTGCAGTAAATTATAATAATTATAGGACACGAGCAAGTGATATTTATCTCAGGAATGCAAGAATGGTTCAACATGAAAAACTCAATCAATGAAATACACCACGTTAATAGAATGAAGGGAATTTAACCAACGCATGGTCACCATTATTAAAGCAGAAAATGGATTTAACAAAATCTAATACCCTTTCACAACTGGGAAAAAAGAAAAACACTCAAAAAGATCGGAATAAAAGGGAAATTCCTCAAACTGATAAAGAATATTTATGAAAAACTAGAGCTGATATTATATTCAATAATGAAAAGCTGAAAACTTTTTCCCTAAAATCAGGAACAAAACAAGGATACCAGATATCACCATTTCTATTCAAAATAGCACTAGAACCTCTACACAGAGAAATTAGACAACAAAAAGAAATAAAAGCTATCCAAATTGGATAGGAAGAAGTAAAATTATCTTTATTCATAAATTATGTGATCATAACATATGTATTGTGTTATAGGGAGGTCACTACAAAAGTTTTGAGACAGACTGTGTTATGGTCCACTATTTCACTTCCAAAAAACACAGTTGACAGCATCCTTTCTGATTCACCTATACAAGCTTCAACTCACTCAGCTTATCAGTGTTTCTGGGAGGGCTTCATTTGCTTCCATCCACACAAATTTTATGTTCCTCGATTTTTGTGTATTTCAAGACTTTTGTAATGACCCACATATATATATAGTTACATAAAACATCATGAAGAATACTAAAAAATGTTAGAGCTAATAAAGTAATTCACTAAAGTTTCAGGGCACAAAATAAATGTATAATAATCAGGTGCATTTCTGTACACTAGCAATAAGCAACTTGAAAACAAAGTTAAGAAAACAATTCCATTTTCAAAAGCATTAATGAAAATAAAATACTTGGGAATAAATTTAAGCAAAAAGGCAAAAGACTTGTACAAAACACTGCTGAAAGAAATTAAAGAAGATCTAAATGAAAGGAAATCCGTCCCATGGTCATAGATTGGAAGACCTAATATTGTCAAGAGGGTGAGACTCCCGAAATCTATCTACAGATTGTATGCAATCCCTATCAAAACCCCAGTGGTATTTTTTGCAGAAATGGAAAAGCTGATCTGAAAATTCATATAGAATTGAAAAGCTCTAAAATAGGCAAAACAAACTTAAAAAGAAAAATTTAGTTGAAGGACTCAAACTTTCCTATCTCAAAAATTTCTATCAAACTACAGTAATCAAAACAGCATGGTACTAGCATAAGGATAGAAAAATAGAGCAATGAAATAGATTTGAGAATTCAGAAATAAACTCATCCAACTATGGTAAACTGATTTTGGAAAAGGGTTCGAAGAACATTCAGTGAGGAGCAAATAGTGATGGGACAACTGTACATCAACTTGGAAAAGAATAAAAAATAATATTTTGAAAATAATATTTATTTCCAAACAATAGCCAGGAGTTGCGGTAGGTACCTGTCGTCCCCAAATTGGACCCCTATCACACATTAGATACAAAAATCAACTCAAAATGGATCAAATACCTAAGATGTAAGAGCTACAAACTATAAAATTATTAAAGGAAACAATAAAAAAATCTTTATGACCTTGGATTTGGCAATAGCTGTTTACACATGACAATAAAAGCATAAGTGATCAAAGAAAAAATAAATAAATCAGACTTCAAAAATAAGTAAATCAGACTTCATCAAAATTTAAAACTTGTGTGCATCAAGAAAGTGAAAATACAACATATAGAATGTGAGAAAATATTTGCAAATCATTTATCTGGTAAGGGCCTAGTATTAGGAATACATAAAGGAGTCTCAGAACTCACCAAAATTACAAAAATGAAGTTTAAAAATGGGCAAGGGACGCCTAGCTGTGAAGCTAATAAAGCTCTTTGGCAATAACACTATTTTTTGAGATGGAAAAAACAGAAGGAGGGTTCAAGGAAGTGTCCTGACTACTCAGCTTAAAAATTTCCCTCCCTCCCTTCTTCCCACCAGTTGTAACTATCCTGGTCACCTTACCCTTTCTGACCTTGGTCCTATTACTAATCATTCTTTAATGTCAATCATTTTAGTATTTCTCATAGAAAGAAAGTTTTTCCTCCCAGAATCACTTTCTCTCATTAATTACCACTATACAACAGATATCTATCTAGTATTCTTTCCTTTGGCATAGTTTTGAACTAGCATGCAACAAGAATATTCTAGGAGTCATAGCACTTTCTGCTTTAGAAAACCCTATGATTTACTTGGTGATAGTGAGAATAAAATCACAGGAGATAAAGTAGCACAATAAATCTTTATTTCTGGGTGGCTCTCATAGCTCAGTGGGTAGGACATCAGCCACATACACCCAGGCTGGCAGGTTTGAACCCAGCCAGGGCCAGCTAAAATCAACAATGACAACCGCAACATAAAATAGCCAGGCATTGTGGCGGGCACCTGTAGTCCCAGCTACTTGGGAGGCTTAGGCAAGAGAATTGTTTAAGCCCAAGAATTTGAAGTTGCTATGAGCTGTGATGCCACAGCATTCTACCAAGGGCAACATAATGAACTCTGTCTCATTAAAAAAAAAAAAAATCTTTATTTCTATTAAGTGTAAAAAATGGGCAAAAGATTTGAACATTTCTCCAAAGAAAATAAACAAAGGCCAACATGCACATGAAAAGATGATTAACATTTTTAGTTATTAGAGAAACACAAATCAAAATCACAATTAGATATCACTTTACACTCACTAGGATACCTATAGTTTAAAAAAAAAAAAAACAGAAAATAGCGAGAGTTAAAGAGGATGTGGAGAAATGAGAACCCTTGTTCACTGCTGATGGGAATGTAAAATTGTGCAGCCACTGTACAAAAGTTTGGTGGTTCCTCAAAAACGTGAACATAGTGTTACCATTTGACCCAGCAATTCCACTTTTAAGAATATGCCTGAAAGAAATGAAAGCAGATATGCAGATATTTGCACATCAGTGTTCATAGCAGCACTATTCACAATAGCCAAAAGGTAGAAACTACGCAAATGTCCATTAACTGATGAACAGATAAACGAAATCATGCTGATTGGAAGAAGCCAGATACCAAAGGTCATATGTTATATGACTCCATTTATATAAAACACCCAGAATAGATAAAATCATAAAAACAGAAGCCAACCAGTTGTACCAGGGGATGAGGGAGGAGGAATGGGGAGTGAATTTTTGACGTGGTGGGGGTATCCTTTTGGGGTAATGAGATGGTTTTAAAACTAGCTGAAGGTGCTGTTTGCTCAACATTATAAATATTGATGCCACTGAATTATGTAGTTTAAGATGGTTTCATTTATGGTATGTGAATTTCACCTCAGTGTAAAAAAAGATAAAGTAATTGGATGTGATGAGCACTTGAAAATAGCAGGTATGCAACAAAGGTCATTTCCCTGCCCTTCTAATATTTTTAACTAACACAGCAGCAAATGTATACTTCATAGTTATAATATATTGCCCAGTGACAAAAGGATTCAATTTTGTTTGTCTGAATTCTTATAAGGCCAGAGAAATAAAACTCATACTTGATATTTTTTAAGTACATGAAATATAAAAAAATGATTTACTGACAACAATAATTTTGTTAGTGTTGGATCTAACTTTTAATACCAAATAGGCAAATGTATGTGGAGGTAACAGGTGAGAGCAAAAAGAAAAAAGTGCTTCTTTCAACATTAGGGAATCCATTAATGTACAAGTTAAATAAAAAAAACAAAAACATCTTCATGGTAATATCAAGTAAAAATCGCATGAAAGGAAGTATGATAAAAGTGGTTGGCACATTTGCTCTGGTTTTTGTTTCAGATCTTGACTCAGTTCCTTTAGGGAAATCTTGTGCAAATTATTCAATCCCTCTGAACCTCCGTTTCGTTATATGGGGAGAATAATAGTATGTACCTCATCTGTTTGTTGTGAGTAAATGAAATAATACACGCAAAAAGAAATTATCATAATGATAATAGTTATTACCATTCACATAACTATAAAAAGCAAAATAAAGGGGCCTATTTGACATTATGCTGGAAATTCCAGATATGAAATAGAAATAAAACATATAAAAAACAAATTAACCACATTACTGTTATCTGAAAAGTCTATGACTATATACCTAGAAACCCCAGAATAACCTGTAGGAGGAAGTATTAGAAACAGGATTATTTAGACAGAAAATCAATTTATAAAAACCAAGTTTAAAAATTTCGAAAATGGGAAGATTTCCTGTAATAAACTATCACTGTATTGCTTCCAAAAAAAAAAAAAATTAGAAAATGAAAAAAGTAACAAAATCATAAAAAGAATAAAAAATATAAACTAGCAAAACAGTACCTTAAGAAATGTAAAAAATACTGGGTACAATGTACACTATCCAGGTGACAGATGTGCTAAAAACCCCAACTTCATACTATATAATTTATACACATAACAGAATTCAACTTACACCCCCTACATTTGTTTAATGGGGAAAAAACAGTAGATAAAACTAAAACATTTTACAGTAGCCTAAAAACTGACCTGAATCAGAGATCTTGGACTGGGGACCAAGAAAAAAATCAAAAGAGAAAAATTATAAGTGATACTATTGGTATTTTGTCTAACAGGCATTAACTCTTTCTAGTCTCCCTGTGTTATAAACTATAACTAGTAGTATATTCCTACATCTTCCACAGGGTCTGGGAAAGTGTTGGAACAAATTTTTTAAACTCCATAAACAACAGAGAATGTACACAGCTGTGGGCAGTCCAGCTTCACAATCCTGGATACCAAAACCAGAGCAATTCTTCACGTGTTTCACAGACCAACTTGCACGTGAGACATCGAATCCAAAATGTCCTGGAAGGAACTTGAAGGATCGGGAAAACCTGAAGGAAGTCCACATTTCACAGACACTGAAAGCAGAGCTTTGAGCTTCAACTGATGCTGTGTACTCCTCAAACACACAGAGCACATGGTCTTCCTAAACTGCTTCGAGCAGATGAAGCCGCACAGAGGCGGCAGCGTTCCCCTGGCCTGGTAGGCAGGCCCAGTGTTTTTTCAGCGATCATTACAAGGGATGGGGAGAGCAACTGCTCCCCCCCCTCACTCCTCACCGTGCAATCCAGGTTCTCCCCAAGTAACACTGGCGGCAATGACATGGGACAAAAGTGCATTTCCAAATACACTCTTTTATAGTTTCAGCAGCATTTATTCAAAGTGCACTGCCTTCAGATAATTTACTGTGAAATTCAGGTTTCAGAAAAAAGGAAAGAAAAGGCATTTATGGCCCTAAACAGAAGCTTGTCCACACAGGTTACTTTCCTGAGAAATGGCTCACATTTGCATTGACTTCCTCTTGCTTCCTGGAGGGAAAAACCCTGATGACATTGGCCTGGAGAATCCTGCTTACCCGCAAGAGAATGTGCCAGGGCTGCTCCCCATTCATTCTCACCACTTTTGACTTTTATTTCTAATTAAACATTATGTGGGATTATTCTGGGAAGCTGAACCCTGCATTCAGAAGAACTGTCAGGTCCAAAAAATGTAATTTGAGAAAACAACAGAATTTGAAGGGCTGCCATATAATGTAAACATCAGGATTGCTACAGGAACTATAACTAAATACGTATGGCATCCTTTCCACAAAGTCCTAACAGAGTATAGTCTATTACTTAAGCTTATTTGAAAACTATGCTATTTCCAGAAATACAGAATCACTGTGTTTCAAGTAAGATTTCTATTTTTCATGATATCACTTCTCGGTTAGGTGCCCCATCCTGTAACACTACACAGTGCTTTTAGAAAAACAAAATTACAGTGGAATTCATGAAAAGCTCGTTTAAAGCAAGTCACCAAAAACAGATGCAGTCAGAAACGTATTTCCTGAATACGACTGAGTCTATGATTGGGCAATGCACTGTCCTTTCCTACTTGACATTCATAAGAGAAAAGACAACACAAAATCCAAGCTTTTCCTTTCAGAAGCTTATAGATCAATTTGAGTTAATACGCATGCTGGTTACAGCATCTACTATGCCAGGCATGATGTCCCTTTGAATTAAGGACCAACTGTTAACACTGAGTGAGTCGCCACCCTCTGTGCGAGCAACACTGTGCTGCAGCCCTTCCCTGATTCACCCCTTTGGGGACAGGAATCCAAGAGAAGTAGAAGGCCAGGTTCTGCCCGCAAGAAGTGTATGATCTACAGGTGTCTCAAAAGTCATCCCTGAAGTCACCATGTATAGAGAAAGTGGGAAATGATAGCTAAATGTGCCTTTATTTATAAAATATTCATCACAAGAGTTTACAAAATATTTACAAAATATTCTCTACAGGTTGGTCACCTCTTTGTAAAAAAAGAAAAACCCTGTAGTTAGATGACAATGACAGACTAGAAATAATGTTTTTCAAAAGGCAACCCAGTATATTTAATCAAGTATAAACATTATGCACAGGCTCCAAGTTCAAGAGGGATCCAGTGTACAGAGAGAGATGAGGATAAGAGTAAAAATATCAGAAAATGCACCAGTTCCAACAATGCTATTGGAAAATAAATTTGGGAAAGGGCTGGGTTCTTGGGGCAGGAGGTAGGGGAAGGAGGGAACACAATTCTTATTTCATATTTTAATATAAGACCACCTGAAAATAAACATACATCTGATTGAACGCTTTTTGTTTATTTAGTCAACAAACTCCACAGAACTAAAATTTCTAAGACACAAACTGAGGAAGGATGAAAACATGTTTGTTGTGTTTTCTCAAAGGACACTAAATCTGTTTTTGCTTTTCCTGAATCAGACAAGAAACTCAATGAAGGCTCCAGCGCCCGTACTCAGTGGTTAGGGCACTGGCCACATACACCACGCTGGTGGGGTCGAACCCAGCCCAGCCTGCTAAACAACAATGACAACTACAACAACAACAACAACAAAGCCAGGCATTGTGGTGGGCAGCTACTTGGGAGGCTATAGGAAGAGTTGAGCCCAAGAGTCGCTGTGAGCTGTGACGCCACAGCGCTCTACCGAGGGCAACATAATGAGACTCTGTCTCAAAAAAAAAAAAGAAACTCAGTTAAGTTTCTTTAATGTTTTCTATTGTAAAACCATTTAAAAAATTAACGAAAATAAAACTTAGCAGCTTAATACACAGCTCACTTGTGCCTAATGTTCAACAAAAATGATTATGGCACCACTTGGCAATCTTACTACAAAAAGACTCTGGTAACCATCATCTAGGAGGATCCCCTTTGATTCCCAACTCCTGAGCAGTCCACCTCCTCAGTGAATAGGGAAGATCTGAGTAATCAATAAGACACGGCAGAAATGACAGTCATAAAATGATTGGCTACATCACGAAAGATACAGCAACTTCCATCTTGTTTTTTCTTAGATCACTTGCTCTGGGGGGAAGCCATCTGCCATGTTGTAAGAATACTCGGGTCCTATAGAGAGGTTCACGTGATGAGGAACTAAAAATAAAGCAGCCACGTGGACCTTCTTGTGCCTGCGGCAACCTGGACGCTGATCTTTCAGCCCCAGTCAAGTCTTCAATTAACAGTAGCCCCAGACGTGATCTTGACCACAACTCCACTGGAGACCTAGAGCCAGAATAACATAACATAGCTAAGCTGCTCATGGATTTCTGACCTACTAAAACTGTGTGAAATAATAAGTGTTTGTTGCTTTAAGCTTCTAAGTTTTGAGGTGCTTTTTGCACAGAAATTAGTAATTCTAAAAGCTTTTGCAAGTAAAATTCTAGCTTTTCAGATATTTTATGGCATTACCTAGAGAACCTAAGATCTCAAAATCACATAATTTTTATTTTTTAGGTGTCTGTTTTCTACCTTATTACCCATTATAGCATAATTTTTTCTTAGCCTTTTAAAACGATATATATTGCTTTAGAAAACCCACTAAAAAGTGAAGTAGTTCATGCTATTAATAGTTCCTTAAGCAAAACAGAGTATGTGTGCTAATAACATATATTGGGTGACACTTAATATGCGCTCCTTGGTGCTACATCATTATCCCATACATATGAAATATTAGCACCTAACATTTCATTCTATTTGTCAGCAGTTTTGAAAGGCACATTCCATGTGTCATTGCTATAGTATTTGTGAACACTATGGAATCACAAAGAATCAAAGAGCTTTCTAGAAGCAGAAGCAGGACTTGTCATAATCCCTTACCAAGAACATGGTTCTTTGTCTTATTATTAAACAAAATCAGTGAAGGAAATTTTGTTAAGACCCTCAGAAACACAAATCTCTGCATAGTAACACCGAGCCTATGTTTATATTTTAGGGAATGTATATCCTTTCCCTAGTCAAGATGAACAATAATTGATTAATGTAACAGTCCATAAAATAACATTAATAGAGAGAAAGGAACACTTTTACACTGCTGGTGGGACTGCAAACTAATGCAACCTTTTTGGAAGGAAGTATGGACAAACCTCAAAGAACTCAACCTAGACCTCCCGTTTGATCCTACAATCCCATTACTGGGCATCTATCCAGAAGGAAAAATAACCTTTTATTATAAAGACACTTGTACTAGACTGTTCATCACAGCTCAATTTACAATCGCCAAAATGCGGAAACAGCCTAAATGCCTCTCAACCCAGGAATGGATTGGCAAGCTGTGGTAAACGTATACCGTGGAATATTATTCAGCCACTAAAAGAAATGGAGATTTTGCAGCATTTGTATTAACCTGCATGGAGGTGGAACACATTATTCTTAGTGAAGCATCACAGGAATGGAGAAGCATGAATCCTATGTATTCAACTTTGATATGAGGACAATTAATGACACAATGGGGTGTGGGGGAAGGAGAGAGCAGACAGATAGAGAAGGAGGGAGGGGGTGAGGAAAAGGAAAAGAAAAAAAAATAGTGACTAATTCCCACATAAGTTGCATTTAATTTTGACCAAAGTACATTATCTGAACAATAATTTTTAATTCAACTTGTTAATATGTTGTTTAGGATATTGCATCCTCATTTACAAGTGAAATATGTTTGTAATTTTCCTTTATAATAACATATTTTTCCAATTTTATAGAATAAATAAATAAATAAAATAACGTTAATAATCAGCCTTCTGTTATCTCTTCTCCATACTAAATTCCATCTCCTCCAAACCTTTCTCATACAGATCTGGGAGAAGAAATGATAAATTTTCAGAAGGATCCATAAGAATATTCTCTCAAGCCTCCTAATCCCACATGTGATTTAATAACATAAATAAATACTTCAATAATAAAATTCAGAACCCCAAGAGTAAGCATATTTTTATTTACAACATTTGACAAACATTTATTTAGTGAGTGGCTGCTAAGTCCAAGGAATTACATGAGGTGATGTGAAGGACAAAGAGGCAAAAGATAAATAATCTTGCCTCTAGGATGTTTATGCTCTTACAAAACAAGACATTCGTTTAGCATTCGTTTGATCCGTGCTACTAAAAAAAGAAGGAAAAATAAGACTTGATTCTGCTCACTTGGGTAGTCACAGCCTAAAAGAATATATATACTGATGTGCAGATAAATAATAATAAATATCATAGGAGAGGCACAAAGTAAATTTGTGCCAAGGAGTTAGGGCAAGAAGGGGGACGATGAGATTTAGAATAGAAGGCAGCACTTCCTTTAAATAGTTCTTGAAAGAATAGTGTATTAAATAATTGAATGATTTTCTTTTTCTTTTTTTTAAATAATAGAGACAGAGTCTCACTCTATCACCCTGGGTAGAGTGCCATGGTGTCACAGCGCACAGTAACCTCCAACTCCAGCGCTATGCGATTCTCTTGCCTCAGCCTCCTGAGTAGCTGGGACTACAAGTGCCCGCCACAACAGCTGGCTATTTTTTGTTGCAGTTTGGCCAGGGCCAGGTTTGAACCTGCCACCCTTGGTATATGGGGCCAGCACCCTACCTACTGAGCCACAGGTGCCGCCCCAAATAATTTTCAATTCACAAAGCATACCGATGAAGTTTTTTCTTTGTATATTGTTCATTCCACTCGCACTGGGATACATGGTCTCCCCAAGACGCTGGACCCTCTCTTAACTCAGAGTCTTTGTTTATACTTGTCTCTCACTAGGAAATTTACTCCCCCAATACTCTCGTGCGTGCTTCCCCAGGGTAACACAGAAAGATGTTTTGTTTTATTTGATGGAGGGTGTCTTACTTTTTTAACAGAAAGCTTCTAAAGGGTCCAGATCCATTTCACTTCTAAAATGGACTCCTTTAAAGCCGTTGGCAACCTCTTTTTCACAGTCTGTACTGCGGCTACACAGTGTGGCTTACAAAATTGTTTAGAGTTTGAAACCCATCTCTCACCAGCCCATAAGGATGGGGACTGCACCCTGGCACCTGGCATACATTAGCTGCTCAAAGACGCTTGATGGGGGGATTAACACGGGGCACCATTTTATTCTTCACGTCCCCGAGGGCACCAACTACTTTAAAGGAGCCCATCTTAGAAGCTGAATCTAGACACCGTTAGCTTTGGGAGTATCTCTGGGAAGTGGCTGCAGAGACAGCTTGCCGTGAACAAAAGAAAATTTGACTTTGTGTCTCCCTCACTGCGACATCAGGACTTTTGACCCAAGATTGTTTCGTCCCAAAGTGTTCACCCATTTTACTTGCAAGACATTGCTCTAAGTCATATGTGGTTGTTTCCCAAGAACTCCACTCACCCGCAAAGGCTAGATGCTTGACAAAAGATAAGTGAAAAACACGCCACGGGACATGAGCGCTCACAACCACTGCACACTCACCACATGCCGGCCGTTCCAGCCACTGACGAGCACGTTACAAACATTATTCCACTTTGTTCTCACAAAAAACCCACGTAGTAGTTGTTACCATTCCAACTTTGTGGATTTAAAAAAATATTGACATGAAGAGAGAAAGTTAAGAGTCTGAAGATGTGCAGCCTTCCACAGTGGACTGCTAAGAGGAGTGATTTTGTGACAGAGTTCCTTATTTTTTTCTATTAAATCATAGCTGTGTACATTAATACTATCATGGGGTACAGTGTGCTGTTTCCATATACAACTTGAAATACTTTCATCCAACTGGTTAACACAGCCTTCATGTCATTTTCTTAGTTATTGGGTTAAGACATTTATATTCTACATTTAGAGAGATTCCCATGTACCCTTTTAGGATGAACCATAGGCGTGGTCCTTATTGATGTCGGCGGATGAACTGGCAGGTGGGGGGAGTATCGGATTAATGTTTCTCAGTGTCTCCGTATTTCTTAGGAATTCACAGTCTTACTTCATTAGCCTCCGATGGTCCCTGTTCAAAGTATCTGGGGCCCCTGGGTGCTTCTGAGTCATGCTGAGTAAGCCTGAGAGGAGTTATTAGGAAAATAAACATCTGGAGCAGGGAAAGCATGTGCCTTCATTAGAGATACGGCAGAAAGTTCAAGAGAAAGAGAGATTACCTCAGATTGACAGAAAGGGAGTTCTGGGGAAAAAAAAAAGGTTAAGCCTGCGTGGCTGTTAATACCCTATGAATTCAAGACATGCTGACTCATACTAATAGTGCGGTAGCAAAGTAGCAATACAGAAATGAAAATGCCAGGTTTTAGTTTAAAACTGCTGCAGATAGCTTAAAATGCAGAAAGGTAGGAATAGAAAAATTCATGAGAAAGGACCCATTTTGTTGTTAGAATGTTCTTTTTATGCCTTTTCTCAATCATTTGGTTTCTCTAGTCAGAAAAATATATTTATCAATTTATATGTTATCATAAATGTTTATCTTTATGGTATATAAATCTGGGGTGGTATTTGGCCGTGATTCTTGCTTTTCCAGTCTGTATGTCAAAACCTCTGGGCCTGCTCCACTGGACAAGCTGGCGGGCCAGGCGGGTGCTGCCCCTGTCACGCACACCACACTGTCACTCACAGAGTTCCTCGACCCATTCACAGGGTAATGGAATCAGACACTTCATGTGCATTACTTAAGGAACAAGTTAATCAATGGAAGAGTATCATCTCCAGATTAACATTAGGCAATGATAGTCAACTATCAAAATCTAACGTTATTCCCTGTAGATTAGAAAACAAAATTTTTCAATGACTCAAGGACCTGACTTACCCATATTTCTAGAAGTGCTACAATTGAAACTAATTTAAATTTTGTCTGTCTGGAAATACCAATGCTATGTTTTCTCTTTAATGGATGAGACTAAATAAAAAGGAGAAAGCTTATTCATCCCTGAGCTGCTAATGCTGACAGCAATTCTGTTAGTTCCAACTTCTATTTTCTTAAAGCTATGTTTAATGACGTCTTAGTAAAGGGGATTTCTAAAAAACGTCTATAGAAACAATGATCTCAGGCAAGGTTTAACTGCAAGAAGACACTGCTTTAAATAAACACTCTTCTAATTGGGAACAAATACATGAAAGGAAGTTTACTTTGGACATGACTTGATAGACAGTCAGAACCTCAAAACGGATTCTACAAGGCGGTTATTTATTCTCGTGACTTGCTGTTATAAGGCGTGAAGTAAGCGGCCAGTGTACAAATAAGTTAAAAAGGCATGCATTAAAAATAACAAACGTGAATAAACTGACAAGAGAATGTCTTGTAAATATTTTATTATTTTATCAACAACTCTCTATGAAATGTAACCACATTTTACAAAAATCAGAGCCCAGAAGCAAAAATAAGTCCTACCACAGAACCTCAGAAAGATTTGGGGATTGGAGGCACCAAACTCCAAAAGTGAGGTTTCCAGTGAGACGGGACACAGCCCCCCAGCCCCTCCTCGACATATCCAAACAATGTCTTCCCCACATCCAAGGAAAACAATATGCTAGGAAATGAACACAAAGAAAGAAGCTAAAATGGAGAAAATTCTCTGGCGGGGGTAGGGGGGAGAGAATGAGAGGGAAAATAAGAGAGAAAGATAAAATCCAGAGAATCAGGCCTGATCCCCAGCACCCAAATAATGGGAGCAAGGGCAGCACCTGTGGCTCAGTGGGTAGGGTGCTGGCCCCATATACTGAGGGTGGCAGCTGCAAACCCAGCCCTGGCCAAACTGCAACAAAAAAATAGCCAGGCATTGTGGTGAGCACCTGTAGTCCCAGCTACTCAGGAGGCTGAGGCTACAGAATGGCCTAAGCCCAAGAGTTGGAGGTTGCTGTGAGCTGTGACGCCCCAGCACTCTACTGAGGGTGATAAAATGAGACTCTGTCTCTACAAAAAAAAAAAAAAAAAAAAAACCAGTAGTTTTTAAGAGAAGAAGGAGCAAGTCACTAAAAGACGAACAAAAATGAGAACATCAGTGGATCCCTCCTCTACAACCACAAATACTTGAAGTTAGAACAACCCTCTGACTAAAATGATTTCCAACTAGACTTCTACTCCCAGCCAAGTGATTATGTTAAGAGAATGTACAATAATAACATTTTCAGATGGGTAGGATCTAAAAAACACTAAAATGTACTCCCCACGTCCCCTTCCTTAGGAGTTAGTAAGTCAGGGAGGGAGAAGATATGAGACCCAGATGACAGATGGACAAAGGCAAAGGCCAGGGCTGCAGCTGAGCAGGGAGCCAGGGCTCCGGTAACCCTCCCTCCCCGAGGAGCTCAGAGGGCTCCCCAAGGAATGCCTCGACCAGAACAGGAGAGACTGCCTCGTGTGTCTGAATGTGTTAAGAAGACACTTACACTTGCAGAAAGAGTTCAGGCAAAAGTTAGTAATATATACATAGAAAATTAAGTAATCAAGTTAAAAAGAAAACCCTTTGCAATCATTAACTCTGAGAAAAAACAGTTACTTGAGAAAGAAAATGATACTGTGATCTCTACCTGAATATAATATTGCAAATATTAAAAATTATGAATAACTATATTGAGAAGACAGCAAAGGAAACTGCATTACTGTGGGGTAGAGGTGGGTGGTAGTAAAAGCAAATAAATCCTAATATTCCATTATAAGAAATCAATAGATGCCATCTAAGATGGGGAAAATCAGGAATTAGCAGCATTAAAATATGATTTAGAAATAGAAAGACATACATATCCAGAAGACCAAAAACCACACTACAACAAAAATATTTGTATCAGAAGGTTTATTGAAGCCCAATTCATAATTGCCAGGTCATGGAGGAAGCCCAAGTGCACATCGATCCATGAATGGATCAATAAACTGTGGTATATGTACACCATGGAATACTATGCAGCCATAAAGAAAGATGGACACTTTACCTCCTTCATGTTTACATGAATGGAGCTGGAAAATGTTCTTCTTAGCAACATATCACAAGAATGGAAGAAAAAATATCCAAAGTACACAGCCCTATTATGAAATGATAGCCTAAGAATATGGGGAGGAGGAGGGAGGGGGGATGGGTGGAGGGAGGGTGATTGGAGGGATCACTTGTATGGTTTATCTTACAAGGGTACAAATGAATCTTTTGAAGAGTAGAATATAAATGTCTTAACACAATAATTAAAAAAATGACATAAAGGTTATGTTAACCAGTTTGATGAAAATATTTCAAATTATATATGAAAATACCACACCATACCCATGATTGCATTAATGTACATACCTATCATTTAATTTAAAAAGGTGAAAAAAAAATTTAAAAAAAGAAATAGAATGACACATATATAAGATGAAATAGCTAAAAGGCTGGAAAGTGGTTGTCCATGGAGAGTAGGAATAAGAGGTGTGGAGGGGTTTGGCAAGGAACTGTTCTTCTAAGCTGAGTAGCACTGTATGACTCTTTAAACAATGTTAGGCATTACTCTGACCAAAATACAAAAGTTAAAATATAACAAAAGTTTAAAATAAATAATAACAAAAATTAAATCTATCTTCTCTTCTATCTTCAATATCTCTCTCTCCTAAGTCTTTCCCTGCAGCATATAAACATTCATTTAAAAGAAAATCCTTATACCACCTCTTTTAGCTATAGTCTAATTTCTTTTCTTTCTATTAAAGGCAATTTTTCTGTAAATTTTTCTCTAATCGGGTCCTCACCATCCTTTCTCAAGCTGCTGTAGTGGATTAAGCTGAACCAAATGAACTTGCAGACTTGATCTCTTCTTACCCACAAAAACAGCAACTTCATATGGTCCAACCTTCACAGCTCACTGTCATCTCCACCAGCAAACTCTGAGCCCATCACCCATCAGCGTCTCCTCCTGCCTGGTTCACGTGTGCCCTGCTCTCCAGATGCACTGCCTGTGCCCGAATTCAGACGGTCTTCGTTTCTTTCTGGACTAAGGCTTTAGCTCCTAACTCACTTTCTGTAAGTCCATGTTGGTGTTGCCTCCAGAATGATCTTTATAGAACAGTAATTATATGATGTCACTTTCCTGCTTCAAGTTCTTCTGTAGCAGCCCAGTGCCATCAGAATCAAACCTAAATTTATTACCACTCAGCCTTAAAAAAAGAATGAAATAATATTCCTTGCAGCAACTTCAGTGGAGCTGGAGACCATTATCCTAATTAGAGTATACGAGGAATGGAAAAACAAACACATCACATGCTCTCTAACAACTGGGCGCTAATTGCTGGGCACACTGGGCACAAAGAGATATAAAGGTCATTGGAAACCAAGAAGTGGGGAGAGTGAGAAGGGCAAGGCTTGAAAACTTACCTAGTGGTGCAGTTAACACTCTTCTGGTGACAGGTACAGCAAAAGCTTAAACACTATACAAAGGTATCTCCAGAACAAGAACATTAGTATCCCTTTAATAGTTTGAAATTTTAAAACAATCAAACCTAAACTTCTTTCCAGGGCCACCTGTTGACTACTTTGTACTTTTCCAGCTAAATTTCCGGCCAGATTGCGCAGCCCACCCTGCTTCATCCCAACCATGCCCTCTATGCCTTTTTCTTTGCGTCTTTATTTTAGAGACGGGGTCTCGCTCTGTCATTGCAGCCTCGAACCTCTGACCTCCAGCAATCCTCCCACCTCAGCCTCCCAAACCCACACCATGAGACCTGTCCCCTCTGTCCCTGAGTCATACTCAACAACTTGCAGGCAGAAATGTTCCTTTTTTTTTATACATATTAAAATCTACATATGGGAGATTACATGTCCCTAATATTTGGCACCTTCAAGGTGCTTGATAAATGTTTATGAAAAGAAAATTCAGTATTTTCATACAGGAGCTAAAAATGAATCATGGATTAAAAAAATATATACAATATATACAGTAGACATTGCCTTTCTTCTAAGAACCAAGTGAAAACTGAAAAGGCTGACTATGTGCGTAATACTGACAGAATGAAAAGGACCAGAGAGAAGGAAAGAAAGAAAGAAAATAAAAAGAGGAGCAGGGAGGGAAGGGGGAGGGGCGTGGGACAATAGCTCAATTTCACAATGTAACTTTCCCTTTTCTTTCTAAGGGAAGAAAATTCATCAACATTACAATTAATCTGTGTGCAGGAGATTGTTCCCTGTTTCCTAAAAGAGTACTAAAACTTACAGTTGGCCTCAAAGAATGTATGTATGTAAGTACTATTACTTCTGTTTGTTTTCTGGTGAAGAACTGTGCATTAAGTTTTAAAAGCTGTCCAACCAGTTCTCAAGCTAGTGCCCTGTCCAACAAAGTTTAATTAGGTTTGGGAGTTTTGTTTAAACTGACAGCTGTGGTTCAAAAAGCCCTCAAGGTCAGCCTTATAGTTTGCATCTTAAATAATCAGATTGCCCAGAGGTATTCTGTGGTTTCATAGCTGTTATTTTTTTTTTTTCTGATTTGCAAGGGATCTAATTATTAGCTCCATGCTAAGAATATGACTTATTCAAATGCAGAATATTTTTACAGTATCTGTAAATCAATTCTTAAGAAGCCGTTACCCCTCACCTATTCACTGTGTAGACATCGGGCAACCTCGCGGATCTGCAGGGACAGGAAGCAGGATGTACACAAAAAGGGCTTAGAGCCCTCAAAAAAAAAAAGATGCCAGCAAAGGCCGGTGCAGAGGAGGCTCACACACTTTCCCATAGGAAAGCTTTGAGGGCTCCCTCAGAGGCTATTTACTCTAACTTTGCAAACAATATTACCAAGCTTATTTCTCTAGTTTCTAAGCCTCCGGCAGAACAGAAATAAGATATTAGGAAGAGGGCTGTGGGAGAGGAGCTACTTGCAGCATAGCGAGTCACTGACCGGGAGGCAGAGACAACTGTCAGCCTAATGGGAAGGAGGAAGCAAAAATCACAAGAAACAAAAGAGCTCAAAGCACAGCTGAACACAGAGTGTGGGTCAAACACTTTATTCACCCAGTAAGACCTTGACCTTGGGAGCATCATCATATTATGCCATAACATAAAGAATCAACATTCAAAATGGTGCCCTTTGTCTTCAAGAAAAGGACCGACTTCACACCTCCACTGGGGCATTCCCATGCTAGGTAATGGGACAGCAAGGAGGAATAAGTCACATCTGTTTTCACAAAGTGGAAAGAGGATAACAGATTTTTAGAAAATGCTTCTATTGAAAGAGTAAGCATAAAAGAAGGCATATTTGCTCTTACGCGATTGAAACCCTAATTGTCAAGAAAACACAATTTTGGCCAGGAACTGGTCATTCACTCCTGTAATCCTAGCATTTTGGAAGGCTGAGGCAGGTGGATTGCTTGAGCTTAGGGTTCAAGACCCACCTGAGCAAGAGCAAGATCCTGTCTTTACTAAAAATAAAAAAACTAGCCAGACATTGTGGCAAGTACCTGTAGTCCCAGCTACTTGGGAAGCTGAGGCAGGAGAATCACTTGAACCCAAGAGTTTGAGGTTGCTGTGAGCTGTGACGCACAGCTTACACCCACAGCAACAAAGTGAGACTCTGTCTCAAAAAACAATGAAAGAAAATGCAGTATCTAAAATGATTCGTTTGCTCAGGGACCCTCAATGAGAGCTGTTACATTGTATTTAAAAATCTAGCTAGGCTACACATTGGGTTATAGAACCCAACTCCCTAAGTTTTCAAATAACTGCTCAACAATAAATAACATCAAAAAATAAGAGAGTAGAAGTTAGGATATCCGAGGTCTGGGGTCTCCATGCCACCAACAACTTGTGGCCTTGGCAAATAAGTTTACTTCTCTGAGATTCTGTCTCCTCATCTGTGAAATGAAGAGGCGAAGGAGACGGCTGTGAAGTATCCATTGCTGTCTCCTTCAGCCCACATCCTCACTATTCTCTCCTCTTACCCACATTGGCTTTTGGGAGCCCACAGCCTCAGGTGAAAGGTGCTACAGCAGAACACAAAGTCACAAACTAAGGGTCTCTTTCTGACTCTCGGGTTTCCAAAGCCTAGAAAATGGGTGGGAAAAAGGGATACAGGTGATGTGGAAGAAAACAAGATGAAGATGAGTAATAGTTCCTTCCTCTGCAGCTAGAAAATAATTAACTCCTGGGCCAAAGAAAGTTGGCAGGGGG
>NW_003852447.1:1420754-1424600 GCF_000181295.1 Otolemur garnettii
GGGGACAACTTAGAAGGGACCTGTGTGAACTGACAGTGTTGGGAGACCTAAGTGGACCATCAGAGGGAAGTTAAGTATGGCTCAACAGAGGTGCCAGCATGGCATGTGATCTTAAGGAACTCTGTATATCCCAGGGACGGAGGAGGGATCCCCAAATTGCCCGAGACCAAGCTTCTGCGGCCCTGAGGGAATGGCAGCTCCAAATAAAGACTAAATTGAGCTCTAGAGAAATAAACATAGCTCCGCACATCTGTGTTTGCAGACTGAGGTGCACACTGACTGCATGCTGAGACAGACTCCCCAGCTAGGAAATCAAAAGGCCAAGCCACAGAATAAGAAGAAGTAATCTATTTATAACATAAATGGTACTAAATGTGGGGAAATGTGGACTGAAAAAAAAAATAGCTACCTAGAAATACATAAATTACAAAATTTACCTGAGGGGAAAAAGAAACTATAATGCCTAAATAAATTAATAATCATTAAAGAAACTGAGATAATTTTTTTAAATCTCTTTTTACCCAAGACACCAGGCCGGACAACGTTACAGGTGAAAATTACCAAACTTTAAATAAAAATAAATAAATAATCTCTCTCTTATACAAACTGTTTTTGAAGAATAGAAAAAGAAAGCAAGCATCTAGCCAATGAGGCTGGCACAACTTCAATATTAAACATGGACGAAGTATAAGAAAAAAGCTACACTCTAACCTCACCATGAACACAGTGCAAAATAACCTGATAGAATCATCAGCGAAAATAAACAAACTGTAACCATTCTGGGAAAGACGCAAGGATAGTTCAGATCAGCAAATATATCACAATAACACGTTAAAGAGAGAAAGTATTCAAAAAAAGTTCTCAGCAAGCTGAGAAAGGATGCAAACCTAATAAATCATAGCTATCCAAAAGTGATCCTTGGCTGGGTGCAGTGCCTCATGCCTGCAATCCCAGCTACTTGGGAGGCTGAGGCAAGAGAATCGCTTGAGCCCAACATTTTGAGGTTGCTGTGAGCTGTGACAGCACAGCACTCTACCAAGGGTGGCAACAAAGTGACACTCTGTTTCCAAAAAAAAAAAAGTTATCGTAAACGTCGTACTTAGTAGTAAAACCCTAGCGCCTTTGTTTTAAAGTCAAGAATAAAAGAATGCCCACTACCACTACTTTTTTAAAACACCAATTTTATTCAACAAGAAATTCTAAAGGTCCCATATATTAAAACTAATATAGTAGCAAATAATTAGAAGATGTAAATAGAAAATACATTCTATGTACAAGAGCAATAAAATCTGTAGGAAGGCTGTGTGTAGCTAAATGTTACAGTTTTAACACTACGGTTAAACCTAGCAGTAGCTTCTATCTTCATCTTCCTACACGTAGCAGCATTTGACCCAGTTGCTGTATCCTTCTTAAACTACAGTACTTTCCTTACTTGGTTTCCAAGATACCCTCTACATTCTCTTGATTTTCCTCCTATACCAGGCTCTCTTTCTTGATTTCTTTTGCATATTCTACCTCATTTCTCTGCCTCTACACAAGGGCAAGTTCCTGGGCTCTTGTCCTTGGCACTGTTCTCCTTTTTAGTTACACTAATCCTCTTATTCATCTCCTCTAGTTTCACAAATTCAAATACGATATGACCCTTTATGATTCCCAGTCTCTCTGGCCCCAGCCTCCCACGGAAACCCTTGAATTATAACTGTCTACTCAACACCTTCACCAGGAAGTATATTAGGCATCTCAAATTTAACATGTTCAAGATCAACCCCAGCAGCTGGCCCTCCCTTGGTCTGCACCACCTCAGAAAATGGAAATTCAGTTCTGCCAGTTAGCTACACATACACCAAAAATCATGGAGTCTCCCTCTCTTCCTCTCTCTTCCTACACATACACACACACACCCCCATCCAAGCTATACACAACCTTTAGAATAGATTGAGTCTGACCAATTCTCACATCCTTCTTTCCCACTGTCATCGAAGTTGGCCCAGGCCACCATCATCTCCCACCTGGCTCACTGTGATAGGTGCCTTACTGGTCTTCCTTCCTTCTCCATTTCCCACCTATAATCTGTCATCCAGACAGCAGTCAGATGGTCCTTTTAAAATAAGCTCAGATTACATCATGCCCCTGCTTGCAACCCTCCTATGTCTTCCCATGCCATTGAGAGTGAAATCCAAAGTTCTCTCCATGGGCCACAAGACCATACACCTCAGTGACTCTCAGCAGGGGAAGTACTACTCCCTGGGGGACATTTAGAAACTGCTGGGAGGGTGGGTATTTGGGGTTGCTAACTGGGAAAGTGCCAGTGCTATTTAGTGAGCAAAGAAAGACCAGGGAAATAGACCTCCTGCAGTTCAGGGGTCAGTCCCACAAAACCAAGAAATGCCTGCATCCTACATCACTTTCAAATCTCCTAAAACGCTTTCATATAGGTTTGAAAAAAAATTATAAATAAATGAGGCCAGAATGTCTAATTCTACTTTTATGTAACAAATATTTTCCCCATTTAACCCACACAATAATTTTTCCATAAATCCAAGTACTGTGTAAATTCTAGCAACTCTTCCAGTAATAGTTTAATCACCAAAATAACACACCTGTTTCATCCTGCCTTGGTAGCCATTACCTACCGATATGTACAGAGAATATACAAAGTGCATTCTGTAAACTTACAGCCACACATAATCGAATGGGCAGAAACATGTGAAATGAGGAATAACATTTCATTAAGTTTTTGAAATGTTATTGACAATCTATAGAATTTTTACATTTTTTACCAAAATAATGATGAATTTATGTTGTGAAAATTACATTTGAAGTTGTTTATCTAATTTGGAATGGGCTTTTGTTCACAGAGGTCTCTTTCTCCATGTATTCTTGTATGACTCTTTTTTCCAATCCATCCTGGAGTCTCATCTAGGACTGAAAGACATGACTTCTGAAGTCTTCATAAGTACCAGAGACTACATAACGGGGCTTGACATGAGACTTCAAGTTGGGAGATGTGTTTTGTTTGCTTGGGTTTTGTTTTGTTTTTGATACTTTGTCCCTTTGTCTCATGTCACACCAGGGATTTACTCTGACATTACGGTTATAAAGAGGCCAGGCTCTTTTCCTCCATTCCAAGGGTCTTTACCTGGACTTAGTGCACATCCCTACTTTGCTTAAGCTTATTTACCCTTTTCTCTTATCACGTGCACACAAGTCCAGCCTACACGTATTTTAGTACCAACTGCACTGTTATCTCATCTTCAAGTCCTTCTACATCAGGCGTCCTCAAACTATGGCCCATGGGTCACATGCAGTCCACTTAGGACATTTATCCAGCCCACCGGGTGTTTTTGCCACCGCTGCCTGTCCTGTTCAGCAGCCAACTCATCCCGGGGCCCACAGTCCAGCCTTCCAACGGTCTGAGGGACAGTGAACTGGCCCCCTGTTTAAAAAGTTTGAGGACCCCTGTTACATCATGGCTCCTTATATTCCTACCTGAAAGATATTCACTATTAGTAGATGAATGCACCCAACAATTTCAAATGCCTTCCAGGGGAGACATTTATAATTATGATTTAATTATAAATTATTCTCATTTTTCCTCATGTTACAAAAAGCATTATATTAATTTTTTACATTACATAGATAGGTAAAAGGTAATGTTCTACAAATTTTATTTTAGGATAGTAAAAGGGCAAAATATACCCAATGAGAGAAGAATGCTGTGTCTGATAGTATTGAGAACCACTGCCCTCGGCTACCTCTGTGACATTGCTTCCCACTGTACTCCCCATTCAGAGCCTCCTTCCTACTTTGCTGTTCCTCAAACACCATGGGAACATTTGTGTTTGG
>NW_003852447.1:1424620-1425773 GCF_000181295.1 Otolemur garnettii
CCTCTGTGACATTGCTTCCCACTGTACTCCCCATTCAGAGCCTCCTTCCTACTTTGCTGTTCCTCAAACACCATGGGAACATTTGTGTTTGGAGGCCTGTCTCTCCTTCTGCCTGGAATGATCCCCCCACCACCACCTCCCCAGGCATGATTGCATGGTGTGTTCCCTTATTTCCTTCTGATCTCTGCTCAAATGTCATATTCTCCTGTGGTCCTTCTCCAGCCATGTTAAATGTCTCTCCACCCCCCATTATTCCCTCTCTCTTTCTCTCCCTGAATTATTCTTTCTTAGTCACTTATTGCCACTTAAGACATTACTGATTTATTTGTTTACATTCTGCTTCCTTGCCCTAGATGATAAGCCCCAGGAAAGCAGGGACCTATTTGCCCACTGCATTTCCCGGTGTCTGGTATAGCACCAGACTCAGTAGGCCCCCAGTAACACTGAATGGGTGGACAAAGGTCTTAAAGGCTAAAGAGTGTGCTGGTGGGTGTGTAGATTGCATAGGTAGCTTCCAGGTTCCCCATTCCCAATTGAGATACCACTGATGTGCTATTAAATGTTTGGGATATTAAACTTTGACTTAACGTCTTCATTTGAAGAAAAGTTTTCACAACTGAAATGTATTGGAAAGACATTAGTCTCTATTAATTAGCAGAAATTCAAAAGCACAATAATGCACAAAACTTGGTGAGGATGTAGGGAAACAGGCTGGCAGTTACGACCAGTGGGAATGTAGTTGGCTGACTTCACTGGGGTGCAGTATAGCGGTATGCACTAAGAACCTTTTGAAAATGTGGCATGTTTAACATGGATTGTCTTATTTAAGAGCATTTTTTCATTACAGTATTGTAAGATTAAATATTATTAATGCTACTGAACAGATGAGAAAACTGAGGTATCCATAATTTAAGGAACAAATAAATTGCAAACCAAGGATTCCCGACCCAGGTCATCTGACTCTTAAACCCCAGGGCTTTCTCCACCATTTTCCATCATCTGCTGACTCCCTTCTGTGTTCTGTCACCTAACTCCTTAAAGCTAAAAATTATGTCACATGCAAAATCTTTCAATTCTCAGTGCCTAAGTGGTAATGATGGTAGGTACTCAATAAATATTTGCTGGGAGAGTGAATAATTCTGAGCTGCAGAAG
>NW_003852447.1:1425793-1468078 GCF_000181295.1 Otolemur garnettii
TGCAAAATCTTTCAATTCTCAGTGCCTAAGTGGTAATGATGGTAGGTACTCAATAAATATTTGCTGGGAGAGTGAATAATTCTGAGCTGCAGAAGTCTTTACAGAAGGTATAGACCCAAAGAAACCACAGAGCAGAGACCAACAGAGTCTACTGGGTATGAGCCTTGGCATGTGGCTGCCCAGGGCAGTGACTTCACAGTTTTCATCCTCTTTTGTAGCTGCATGTGGTGATGTAGCTAAATTCTGGCTAATTAAATACAAGCAGCAGTGGTGGGCAACCTCAGGTACATGTACATGTTTTTCCTGTTTAACAGCTTCCTGCTGGCTGGAGTTCACATGTGAACACTGGTATGGCTATATTGGACCTTGGGATGAACTTGAGAATGAGGATCAGTCAGTGGACAAGCAGAGGGCAGGATTCTGGATCCCTGGCCCTGTGGAACAACATATCAGCACTACATTTCCTTTATACGTGACTTTTTTTTTTTTTTAACAAGAGAGAAATAAACTGCCATCTTGTCTAAGCCAGTATTACTTTGGATTTTCCAATTATCAGGACCCATTAGCTACTCTGAACTAGTTCTATTAGGACTGCCACTTATTCCCTGTTTCCTTGTAACTTGATATTTGGTTAAAGTGATTTGGCTTTATACTAGTGACAGCCAATATGAATTATGCATTCCATTTAGCATTTTCAAAGATTCCATTGTAAATGGATATTTAATAAGCCTTTTCATTTAACCCCAAAGAGTAACAGAGTAGTCATGCATAAAAATCCGT
Source organism: Otolemur garnettii (assembly GCF_000181295.1). Taxonomy (NCBI): domain Eukaryota; kingdom Metazoa; phylum Chordata; class Mammalia; order Primates; family Galagidae; genus Otolemur; species Otolemur garnettii. The sequence continues at coordinate 1,426,574 of NW_003852447.1, forward strand.
AATTCCACAAACTGTTTAATAATCACTTTCCAGGGTAATAACTGATTGTCAAAGACTACACAACGAGGCAGGTCTCAACGGCGTAATGGAGTCAGAACAATGGCAAGTGCCTCAGCTGTCTCATCTTTCATTTTTTCCCGACCCTATTTCCAATGATTAAGAGATGAAGAGCTTGAGACTAGTGATGTTCTTGAGGGGAAATCTGGCTGAAATGATGAGGTCTGGCCTTATTATAATCTGCTCCTGTGTGCCTAATAAATTTGTAGTAAGCCAAGAAAATGACAGGAATTTTATTTATTGTATTATGTGTGGGGTCTAAAAAGAAGATAGACTATCTCTTTAAAAGGAGGAAATGGGTAGAGGGGAGGGTGCAGGGAACTTTACCAAGACTGAATAACTCTGATGACCAGAATGCTGATTAACAGTTGACCATGTGATCATGGCCATCCTGTAACTCTACTTAAATAATAGCCAAAGCACTGGCTCTTCCTCCTGGCTTTTGGGGATTCCTGGTAAGGCCACTGAAACATGCCATTCTCTTGAGTTGAGAATTCTCAGTGGGACCCAGAAACTCACCTCAGACAATAAGATTTCGAGTACAATCATGCACTACCTAAGGACAATTCAGTTGTACATGAGGGCATTTCAATCAATGACAGACGATGTATGATGGTAGTCCCATAAAATTATAACACTACATTTTTACTGGACCTTTTCTATGTTTAGATACATGAACACTTAACATTGTGTTACAGCTGCATCCACTGTTCAGTACAGTCACGTGCTGTATGGTCAGTAGACTAGAAACAATAGACTATACCATCTAGCTTTGAGTAAGTATATTCTGTGATGTTCACACAATGATGAAATTACCTAACAATTCATTTCTCCTTTGTTGTTGTTGTTGTTCTTGAGACAGAGTCTCACTCAGTCACCTGAGGTTGAGTGCTGTAGCATCATACATAGCTCACAGCAACATTAAACTCTTGGGCTCAAAAGCTCCTCTTGTCTCAGTCTCCCAAGTAGCTGGGACTACAGGCACCCACCCCAATGCTCAGCTATGTTTTTTTACAGACGGGGTCTCAGTCTTGCTCAGGCTGGACTCCAACTCCTGAGTTCAGGCAATTCACCCAACTTGGTCTCCCAGAGTGCTAGGATGAACCACTGTGCCCAGCCCTAACAATTTTCTTAGAAAGCATCTCTGTTGTTAAGTGACCTACGGACTGTAAGTCACTTCCAAAAACAAAAAAATGGAGACCTATAACCTATACCTGTCAGGCTAAGAAGAGAAATTACAGGTATTCAGTTTGAAAAGAGATCAAAGATTTCAAAAATAATAAAGCTAGTAAAATAAAGTGGGTCAGTCTGTTATTCTGCTTTTATGTAACTTGAGAGATGGCAGATAAAGGAGACATTATCTTCTATCCATATGAACAGCAACTTCAATTGATAGAATCAGTGATTTTTGACTGAATGTAACTGGTTAATGATCATATAGAGTGGACATAAAGTTCGTGTGCAATTTAAATAGTAAACTAATATATCTACCCTTTATAACTAACTACTAATGTCTCCATTGCATCCTCTCCCTTGGATGACACAATGTGCTATCTTAGGTGCCCAGGCCAAGTCCCTTCCCACATCCAGCATCTGACCAACATCACGGGACTCTAAGAGCAAATCCATGGCTGTCAAGACCTTCCCCGGGCCCAGGTGTGCTGAGCTCAAAACCAAGAGGCTACCTGGCCATCCTGGCACGAGAGAGTACAATAGTCCTCCTGCCAAGGCAGAGATATAAGAAATTGAAGTAAGTAAAAATTCTAGATGCCTGGGCTCTCAGTGTTAAGGCAGTGAAGGAAAAAAGAAGGAAAATGGAGTAAAAGAGAGAAAGGAAAGTGCCATCAGCATGGCCTAAGGCAAATAAAAACAATTCTGCAGTGGCCGTCAGAGGTATAAAATAGGTGCAGTCCCAACAATGCTGATTAGCGGTATAGCCCTGAGGAAGTCTCAGTCTTTCATTGGGTCTCAGTTTTATTATCTATAAGGTAAAATTAATCAGGTTAGCTTACAAAGGTAGACACCATTTTAGTGAAAAACGTGGGTAAGGAAACACTATGGGGAAATTTATCACTAGGATTCTGGAAATACTCTTCTATATAATGAGAACATAGCGTAAACATGTCAAAGTAAATTTGGTAAATAAGAATATATTACTCTTAGCCTCAGTAAAATACACTAAGAATTTATCCTTTTCCTCCCAATCTCATAAAAAGTTACAAAGATTTTATATATATGGCTAATTTTGTCGAGCCATCCCTCCCCACCATGGCAAGACCAAGATTCAGCAACACTTTGCAGTGGACTCAGAAAACCAGGCACTTAGGAAAGAATATTCACCCTAAAATGGAACATACATCCGAAACAACCTGAAAATGTGCTGTGTATTCCATTAGACTGTTTTCATTTGGAATAAGAGATGCTTAAACATGATTGTGCTTGGCTAGTTCTCAAGATTTTGATTTTACTGTCAAAACTGTTTATTTACCTAACCTTAAAACCCACATGTTTACCTATTCTGCTTTAAAACGAACACTTGTAAAGAATACACTAGCCTAGCTTCAGGCTGTTTATAGCTACAGCATGGCTGACTTCAACTGCAATCAAATACTATACTTTTCAGTAATAAAAAATAAATGGCTTCCCATGCATAATATGTGGATGTGTAACTTAACTGGGGCACTGATAATAGTTGGTTCAATTTGCTGTCAAGGTAGCAATATTATTCTAAGCACTGATGTCAACTTTACTCGTTGAACAACTGTTTTAAACTGTAGAAGCTCTTCCCTCTAGTCTTACACAAAATAAAAGAAAATCATGACTTGAAGCTGTCAAGAAAAGTACCCTTGAAGCAGACTGATACGCTATAATGTCAAGGTGGCAATGAGGGCTGGATTCTAACTACACAGCTTACCAGCTAGTGACCCGCCTCACCTCCTACTAAAGGAGTGGTGGGGGTGTCAGAAATTAGGAGACTATTGAAGGAAGAAAGCAGATTTTTTTTTTAAATGAGGACTGTAAATTGCAATACTATCTTATTTCTGCTAATGATAAAAGGATTTGCTTGCCTCATGATACTGCAATATCAAGATTGAGGAAATTCAATGCTCATCAGCATTTTAACACTAATACAGATTATAAATATTTTAAATTAGATGGAGACATGCAAAAGGTTGTATTGAAATTAAAAGATGAAAAGCAAAATCAAAGATAATTCTTTTAAGCAGCATTTAAACCTGGAAATAATGCCACTGAAGCAATTTATAAAGTAGCTTATATGCTCAGAAAAAAAGGGGTAGCCATTCAGCAATGCAGAAATTGAGAAAGAATGCATTACCAAAGTTGTAGGATGCTCGGACCTTGATAACATTGCAAAGTCCAAACAACCGCCTCTTTCAAGGAGAACCAGAACTGTTGGGCAGCATGAATTAGCTTTCAACTTACAGAACAACTCTGTGCAATATTTCAAAACAAACATACATATTATTCTATCACTTTGGGTGACTTTACTGATCCTACTGACTTGGTACAGGTTTTATACTTCATTTGGGTCATAAAGGAAGATTGTCTTTGCTACAAAGAGTTACTGTGGACAGAACACAGGGAATAGATATCTTAATCAATTTCCAAGGTACATATCGTGAAGCTGTACTGAATTTGGTAAATTTAGTGAGTGTATGTACAGACAGTGCACCTTCCAGGACAGGAAAATATGAAGGGTTTATTGCACAGATTAAAAAAAAAACATTAACAGAGCTAGATACTCTTGCATCATCAAAATCTCAGTGCTAAAGCTACTATTTTAGGTGACACTCTGCAATAAGTTATAAATATCATTAACTATATCCATGCAAATGCAACTAATCATCAGTCTCACAACACGCTAAAGTCAAAAGAGGAGGTACTCAGTCAGATTGGCTGTATCATTCTAAAGGGCACTGGTTATCTCAGGAACAGGTGTGAGCCAAAATTTTATCTCTTTAAGAACAGATAAATTTTATGAAGAACAAAATCAGCAATATGAGTTATTGAAAGATTTCTATAGGAATGCAGCATTTCTATGTGATATCACGTCAAATCAAAATGACTTGAATATTTCCTTGCAAGATAAAATGAAGTCTACATATGACGTGTGGCAAAAAAAAATCCAAGCATTGCAAACAAAGCTATCTTTTTTCAAAATACTTCCTCGAAAAGAAATTTTAGATGAACATTTTCCCCAGTTAGCAAAGGTCACTGAGGAGCAGGATGACATTTGTGAATCATTTGAAGAATACGCAGCTGTTACAGGCCTATTAATTGGAGGAGGCAATGAAAGGTTCACTGACTTCAAGAATCATGACGTCATGCTCAAATTAGCATTTCAGCCTCATCTAGTTAATACAACCAAAGTCTCTAAAGAACTACAGATGGAATTGAGCTCTCAGTAGATGACATTTTAAAGTCACTGTCTGATGTGAAGAAAGATCCAGTTGAAATACAGGAAAATACAGGAGAATGCCCACACCTTTGGCAACATGCCTGAGAAATGCTTTCTTGCTTTTCAGCCACTTATTGCTGCGAATCTACATTCTTCTGCCTAACCCAAACCAAAACACCCTTAAGGTCACAAATGGCTGATCGCCATCCAGAGGATCAATGGAAACTACAGGCCTCCATGTTGCACCAAATATTCAAATGCTTTCCAGAAAAAGACAGACATACAAAAAATGTCATCAAAAGGTTAACTTTAAAACTAACAAAAAATTTTCATTTTTTTAATTATTAAGTACATAATAGTCAGACTTTTACAACATAATGTACATTTTTAAGTATCTCTAATTGAAGATTCTTGAATGTGGCTTTATTTGATCACAGCTAAATTATTGCAGCCTTCCAACATGAAAAAGTTCCCCACCCCTGTTCTAAAGACTTCAGCCAGTTCTTAAAAGGTAAAAGCATTAATAAGGCCTATGTTCCCAAATCAAAGTTGAAATTGAGTTACGTATGAAAGCAATAGTCATGGGGTGTAAGGAGAAGATGCTTTTATTCTAAATATCCAAGTAACTGTACCTGAAATAACTAGAAAAAGCAACTATTTTAAAAAAACATTTTAAAATTCCTCACTTTATCTCACATGGACAAATCTTGCTGAAACCCTGGTATGTGTGAAAATGGATCACTTTCAAGATTGAAATGCACCTGGCCTTTGTCAGGAATTTAATTATAGACACAAGCAAAAGGAAAAATTCATTGCAAGTCACATGTGTACTAAGAAACAGAAAAAAATACATCTGAATTTGACAGTAAATTAACATCTCACTTTTCAAGTACTTCTTTTTTCTAAGCTTGAAAAGAAATTCTCATGGAAAATGAACTGTACTCATATCCAACAAAGAATAAGTTTATTATGAAGGAACAACTGCTAGTTTGGTTCAAAATCACTGTACAATCAAACTAGCTAAAGGAATAGGAAATTTCCTTCAAGAATTAATATAACTTATTTTCCATTTTTTAAAAAGTGCACAGAAATTAAATACATAAGCATCTTGTATTTACTGAAAGCATCTAAATGTTATCTGAGATATTTGTAATTTTCACAGGGAAAAAACCCTGTAAATTGATTTGGCTATAAAAGGAAACTTCTTAATCATTATGTTACTTGGACTACCATAAACTGTTACAAGGACAATACAGCACTTCACAAAGGGTTTAAGAGAAAAGTGGAATGCATCTGTCTATCATTTTGAATAGAAAAGATTTGCCTAAACAAGTCCCTCCCAATTGTACTGGTATCAAACATCGCCAGTTGCTTTCTTCTGCTGAAATCCTGGTAGGTTATCTGATTTATACCTTCCATGAGTACAAATTTGTTCCTAAGATAGGGAAAGATGAAATTTGAAAAGCAAAGGAAAATGTTTAAATACTTTGGAAGAATATGCAGCTCTTTAAAAGGATACAGTAGAAGTTATACATATTGATGTATGTTCATTGACATGCATTGACATGTTTGAAAAAACCAGTTGCTTGGGCGGCGCCTGTGGCTCAAAGGAGTAGGACGCCAGCCCCATATACCGAGGTGGCGGGTTCAAACCTGGCCCCTGCCAAAAACTAAAAAAAAAAAAAATCAGTTGCAGAGTAATAATGTGTATAGTATGTTCTTATTTCCATAAAGAAAAATACCCTATACATCTCATTTGTATTAGGAATTGAGATAAGTGCAGAAGCACAAACAACAGTAATTATGGGTTTAGGGAATTTGAGGAGGGCTTATAACTTGCAAAAAGCAGCACACACATTAATAAAGAATCAGCCAACATCTTTGTTTTATTTTGAGACAGTTATAGATTTATACTCAGTTGTAAGAAATAATACAGAGAGATCTCATGTACCCTCTACCTGGCTTTCCCCATGGTAACATTATGCAAAACTATAATACAATGTCACCACCAGGATGCTGACACTGACGGGTGGAGACAGAAAACGCTTCATCACCACAAGGACTTCCATGCTGCCCATTTGAGGCCACACACACTTTCCTCCCACCACAAGCCCATCTTATCTCCTGGCAACCACAAATCTGTTCTCCATTCCCGTAATTTTGTCATTTCAAGAACATTATATAATGGAATTATATAGTATCTAACTTTCGGAGATTGGCTTTTTTTGTTTGCTTTTTGTTTTGCCTCAGCACAATTCTCTGGAGATACAGCCGAGTTGTTGTGGGTGTCAATCCTTCATTTCTTTTTATTGCTGAGTAATATACCCATTTATCCCCTGAAGGACATCTGGGTTGTTTCCAGTTTCTGATCATTACTAGTAAGTCTTAAATGAAGATTTATCTCAAGAGTTTTGTGTGAACACATATTTTCCTTTCTGTGCGATGAATGCCCAGAAGAGCAATGTTGGATCACATGCTGGCAGCATGCTTACTTTTTAAATTAGCTACCAAACTGTTTTCCAGAGCGGCTGTGTCATTTTACATCCCCACCAACAATGTACGCGTGGTCCGGTATTTCTGCATCCTTGCTAGCACTTGGTGTTGTGACTGTTTTTCTATTTTAGGCATTTTCCACAGGAAGACAGTGATATGTCATTATGGTTTTAATTTGCACTTTAAAACCATAATGAGATGTCACTGTATACCTGTGAAATGATGCTGGAACATTTTCCATCTGCTTATTTGCCATCTGCTTATCTTCACATTCAATAAAATGTTTGTTCTTGCCTTTTGCCCATTTTCTAATTGGATTTCTTACTGTTGAGTTCTGAGAGTTCTTTATAAATTCTAGATACCGCTGCTTTGCTAGACATATGATTTGCAAATATTTCCTCCCAATGGGGCCTTTTGTAGAACAAAAAATTTTAATTTGGATAATGGTCAATGCTTCCTTCATGGAGCATGCTTTTAAGTCTCAAATGTAAGCACTCTTTGTTTTCCTAACCAAAGATCCAAAAAAGATTTCTCCTATGGTTTCTTTTCCTGAAAGTTTTATAGTTTTATATTTACATCCCCAATACATTTGAGTTAATTTTTATTGAAGGTGTGACACTTAGACCAAGGTTCATTTTTTTGCCTATAGATGTTCACTGGCTCCAGTACCGTTTTTTGAAATGAAATTGAATTGCTTCCCGCACCTTCGTCAAATCAGTTGGACGTATTTGTGTCAATCTGCTTCTGTGTTCTCTGTTCTGCTCCCCTGTCTCCACTCTCTCTCCCTCCATCTAAATCACACAGTCTTGATTACTGTGCCTATCTAATAAACCTTGAAATAAGGTACATTGGTGCCTCCCATCTTTTTATTCTTTTTCAAAATATTTTAGCTATCCTACTTCCTTTGCCTTTCCATATACATTTTAGAATCTGTTTGTCAATAATGGTAATAAAAGGGGCCGGGCAAGGTGGTTCATGCCCGTAATCCTAGCATTCTGGGAGGCCTACTCAGGTGGACTGCTTGAGCTCAGGAGTTCAACACCAGCCTGAGCCAGAGTGAGACCCCACCTCTAAAAATAGCTGAGGGTTGTGGTAGCACCTATAGTTCTAGCTAATTGGGAGGCTAAAGCAAGAGGATCACATGAGCCAAACAATTTGAGGTTGCTGTGAGCTATGACGCCAGGGCACTCTACTGATGGTGACAAAGTAAGACTCTGTCTCAAAAAGAAAAATATAAATAAGTAAATAAATAACTATAATAAAAGTTGCTGTGATCAAATGGTTTTAAACATATTTTTCTTAAAAATAGATCTCTTGTTACTTTCTTCAGTAATCTAGCCATTATAACATTAAGTGGGAACCTGGATAATTGATCTGATACTTTTCCTCTTTCATGCTATAAATTTCCCCTTAGTATTATTTGAGCTGTAGCCCACAAATTTTGAGATGTTGTATTTTTATTTTAATTCAGGTCAATATGTTTTTTCCCCTGAGACTTCCTCTTTGGCCCGTGGATTACTCAGAATTGTATCGTTTAGTTACCAAGCGTTTGGAGATTTTCTTGTTATCATCAGCTGTTTATTGATTTCTAGTTTGATTCCGTCATGGTCAGAGAACACACTTTGTGTGATTTCAATTCTTTTAAATTTATTGAGGCTCATTTTAATGGCCCAAGATATAGTCCATTTTAGTATATGGTCCAAAGTGTGCATTCCACTGTTGTTGGGTACAGTCTTCTAAAAACGTAGATTAGCTCCTGGTGGTTAATAGTGTTGCTGAGTTCTTCTATATCATTGGGGATTTTCTATCTAGTCTTTCTATCAGTTGTTGAAAGAGGGCATTAAAGTCTTCAACCATGGTTTTGGATTTGTGTATCTCTTTCAGTTTTTCTTAGTGAATTGGCCCTTTTATAATATAAAGCCCTTTGTGTCACTGGTAATTTTCTATTATCTGATATTAACAGAACCACTCCTGCTTCCTCTTGATTAATGCGTGTATTATATCTATTTCTTCACCTTTTACTTTCAACCTGCCAATATCATCACACAGGAAATAAGTTTCTTACAAACAATATATAGTTCTGTCATATTTTTAATCTACCTGCCAATCTCTGTCGTTATATTTAGACCATTTACACTCCACACAGTTACTAACAGGTTAGGGGTTTAAGTCCACCATTGTATTTTTGGTTTTCTTTTTGTTCTCTCTTGTTTTTACTTTCTTTCCTATGGGTTATTTAACATTTTTTAGAATCCTATTATTATTTATCTATAGTTGTTTTTTGTTTTTTGTTTTTTTGAGACAGAGTCTCACTATGTTGCTCTTGGTAGAGTGAGATGGCATCACAGCTCACAGCAACCTCAAACTCTTGGGCTTAAGCGATTCTCTTGCCTCAGCCTCCCAAGTAGCTGGGACTACAGGCGCCCGCCACAACACCGGGCTATTTTTTTGTTGTAGTTGTCATTGTTGTTTACCAGGCCTGGGCTGGGTTCAAACACATCAGCCCTGGTATATGTGGCCAGCACCCTAACCACTAAGATATGAGTGCCATGCTAGTTTTTTTTAATAGATCCTTTTGTATAGCTTTTTCAGTCATTGCTCTAGGTAATACAGTAGATATAGTTAACTTACCTCAGTCTACTGGTATAGTAACTTTCCAGTTAGAGGTCCACACGGAAAGTTCACCTCCTTTTACGTACATTTATCCTCCCCATTCATAATTATCTTAAATATTGCCTGAACATACATTTAGAACCACATCAGTGTCATAATTCTAGTATCAACCTTCAAACATAACAGAAAACTCAAAAGGAGAAGATGAGTCTATTGTATATGGCTATAGTTTTGCTTCTTATGTTTTCTTCCTTTCTCCTGCTCCAAACCTCCTTTTTTCTAGTAGTTCTTTTCTGTTTAGAGACCTTCCTATAGGCGTCCTTTCAGGATAGAACATCTAGTGACCAATTCTCTCAGTTTTATCTCGTCTGAGAGTATCTTCAGTTCACCTTCATGCTTAAAGGATCATTTCACAAGAAATAGAATTCTGGTGGACAGCCCTTGTCTCTCAGCACTTGAACAAGGTCATGCAATGCCCTCTGACCATCATGTGACAAATCTACTGTCATTTAACCTGCTTTCCCCTCTATGCAGCATGTTTCCCTCACTGCTTCCAAGATTTTTTTCTTTGACTTTAGTTTTCAGAAGTGTGATTACTGTGTGTTTTGCTGTGGATTTCTTTGCTTTGGCATTCACTCAGCTTCTTGGATATGTAGGTTTGCCTCTCTTGCCAAATTTGGGGAGTCGTTGGCCACTATTTCTCTGAGTACTTTTTCAGTCCTGCCTTCTTTTTCCTCTTCTCCCTGGACGATGTTTGGGATTGTATCTTTTGCTGTAGTCCCACCGGCCCACCTGAGCCTCCACCGGTTTTTTCCTGAGTCTACTGTCTCTCTATGTTCACTGGTGAGCTGGGTGGTTCTACAGGTCTGCTGACTCTTTCCTCCATCTTCACCTTGCAGCTGTTCAGCCCATCCATTGAGTTTTCATTTTACTTATTGCATTTTTCAGTTCTAAAAAATTCCTTTGGTTCTTCACATCTTTTTTTTTTCTTTCAAGTTTAGATGTTTGTGATTCTTACCATGACAAGTGATTTTTTTTTTATCGAAACCTGGACATGTTGGGTAATGAGAGTCTGGAAACTATCTAAGCATTCTCTTAAAGGATAGCTGCCTTCCTCTGATACCACTCTAATAGGGCAGTGGGGGGAGGGAATGCCCCCATTACTGCCAGGTAGGAGAAGAAATCCAGGTTCCCCACTCATATTCTGCTGGCACAAGGGTTGGGGGCCTCCTTGTTACTGCTGGGTAGAAGGTGTTCCGGCTTTCCACAAGGCTTCTGCTGATGCCATCCTGGTTGGGAGGAATAGATAATGTCTCATTACTGCTCTTCATGAAGCCTCCAGTGACACCATAGGAAGAAGGGAAATGGTGACCAGTGCTGAAAGTCTGGACCCTCTGCTGACACCACCTCAGTGGGGAGTAATTGGGGCACCTTGTGACAGCCTAGTCAGATTGGAAATTAGGTTCCCCATTTGCCCACCTAGTGGGGTGGGGGTGGGCTATCGGTTTTTCTGCAGTGTTTGGCTAAAGGTGCTCTCTAAAAGTTTTCTGTTCTACTTGACTTCCCCTTCCCTGAGCCTTAGGCTACAGATCAGGCTTTTGTTGGGCTTTTCCATCCATATCCATTGGCCTTCCTAGGTTACCAGCTTCTTTAGTTCTAAGTCTAGGAGATAAGAGGGAAAAAGAAAACCCAGACAACTCATTACCATGTCATTCACTCCTTGTGTCTCAAAGTCCCAAGCCATTCTGTCTTCTGCAATTCACCTTTTGGAGTCTTTTCATGTTTTGATTTGAGATATAAATAAATAAATAAATAAGGATATGTACATAGTTGTACTTAGCAGGAGGAATAGAGAAAAGAATATCTGTTTCATCTTCCTTGAAGCAAAAGTAAGCATTAAGTTTTATAATATAATATTTTTATTTGGACTATACTTCATTTGCTTATATGTGTAGACCTTATAACATGAATTTGCTCTTACCTAGCTCGTGTTAAAACATTTTCCTCTGGAGCTGTTGACCAAAAACAACTAAATGCGACTGAAGCAAGGACAGCCTAGCTTCCTTCACCCTCAGTTACCATCTGGAAAGTGGTCTCTGAACTCCGGTCTCATATAATTAGAATATATTTTATAAGTGATACTATTAAACTTCTCAGTAAAACAACCATAGGACTTCATCACAGTTCTATATCTCCTGCCATGGTGTAGGCCACTGCTTGTGATTCCCAATTGGGTAAAAGAGATTTTGCCCCTCTCCCTAGGGCAGCGGTTCTCAACCTATGGGTTGCAACCCCTTCGGGGGTCAAATGACCCTTTCAAAAGGGGTTGCCTAAATATACCCTGCATATCAGATATTTACATTATAATTCATAACAGTAGCAAAATTACAGTTATGAACTAGCAACAATATTAACAAAAATAATTTTATGGTTGGGGGTCACCACAACATGAGGAACTGTATTAAAGGGTCACAGCATTAGATAGGTTGAGAACAACTGCCCTAGGGACTCATATGGAAACATCTAGAGACATTTTTACTGTTATGACTTGGGAGGGGCTATTGGCATCTAGTAGGTAAAAGCCAGGGAGGCTTTGAAACATCCTAGGATTCTCAGGACAGCCCCCTACAGTGAAGAATTAATTAGCCCAAAATATCAAAAGTGCCAAAGTTGACAAACTCTGGTTTTGGTATCTGACCTACATTTGGCAGTGAAGGGTAATCTTCAGGTATTCTATATACCGCCTGGCCCATATAATCATGGAACTCTGAATGCAGGGCCTGGAATGGTCTTGCCCAAGCTCTACAGACGGACAATCCAGCCTTCCCAGACTGTCTCACTCTTTGGAGTTCCCTCTAGGGATTGCCATGTGGCTCCAGGTTAAGATTTCTAAAGTGAAAAATTCATGCTCCTTGCTTTTTTTCTGGATAGAATATCATTTACATAAACTCCAAATGTTTAAAACAAATGTCCTTATTCTAGTCTTCTTAATAATTTTTTAAATCACAATTTGGACTCCACTTTACACTTGTGTCCTCATTGCTCTCTCTCACTTACCCTCCCACTGCCATATCAACACACGCCCAATTTTCCTTTCTCCTTCTGATGAAACTTCTGAAACCACTTTTACCTTATATCATCCAAGTCCCATTAACCTGGGCTAGAGCCCCCGGCTCCTGATTCTAACGCCCCATGATCCATGCCACTCTCCAACAAAAAACAATTCAGGAACAGAAGTACCAAGGAAAGGACACACAAATTAGCACTTCTGTAAGAAGAATAGAATTCAATGTTCTGGGGTCATTATTCATTTGATACTCTGCCTTTGTATATCTCTAATCCCATTTGAATCTTTCAAACATGCTTTTTCTTAGGAGACCCTTCTCTGAAGTATAACTTCCCCAACTGTACAGGACTTCTGAGCTAGTTTATAACAGAGCCCCCTTGACTATATGATAAGATAGGAGGTCCACCTCAGAGAAGAAGGGGGACTAAGGCCTTCTCTGCAAGGCTCTTCTATGGGAATCCCTGATTTCTTATCCTATATTAAATTCACTGAAAGTCTAACTGGAAATACTCATTTTGAAATGGCCCAAGCAGTCACCCTGATCTTGTTTAGTAATAGCAGGGAGATGTGAATCTTAACTTGGAACATTTGTTGTACTTTGTCCAAAAATACTAGGTCAAAGGCAAAACTGTGGCAAAACGTATTCATACATGTTTTTGTTTTCCTTATGATCGATCACATTACTTAAGTCACAGCCAAGAGTATCCTATGGTCCTGAAACTATTTTAAAGACATAATGCAACAGCAGTGTTCTGTGTACTAATAAGAAATCTTATTCTTTTTTTTTTTTTTTTTGCAGTTTTTGGCCCGGGCTGGGTTTGAACCCACCACCTCGGGTATATGGGGCTGGTGCCCTACTTCTTGAGCCATAGGTGCCACCAGAAATCTTATTCTTATTAGAGCAGCAGCCAAGAGCAGTAATAGAATCTTCTTCCCTCTTACTCATTCTCATTGCCGTTCTCAAAAAAGACAATGTCTCGTTATTGTTTTCTTTCTCTTTCTCTCTCTTTCTTATTTCTTACTTCTTCTCTCTCTCACCTCAAGTTCCTCAGTTACTATTTTTGCTTTGAAGGTCTCTGTGAGAGCTAAGTGTATATAATAGGCAAAATTATCTTAAAGTTAAATATGACCTTGTATAGCTCTGCTTCTTGTTCTGGACATAACATAGAAAAGAAATGAACCATCCTGGGCACGATTCTAGTCAAGGCTCTGGGATAGACTGGGGTTGGATCCCGTTTCTGCCATGCCTTAGTTGCAAAACACTGGGTCAGCCTTATAACCTCACTAAAGCTAGAAAGCCTCCTACCTAATATAGGACTTATTATCTATCTACCTGACTGGGGAGAGGAGGTTGTTGTGACAAAAAACGCACACAACATGCATGTGTGTGTGTGTGGGCAGCACACAAGAAACACTTAAATCTCTATAACTGGCAAGGCCTGAAAGAATACTTTTTTTAACGTTTCAAGAGAACGGTTTTCACTGAAAATATTCTAGAATTCTTATAAATTAAAAATAGTCTCAGTGAAAGTGGCTTATGCCTGTAATCCTGGCACTCTGGGTGGCTAAGGCAGGAGGATTGCTTGAGGCCAGGAGTTCAAGACCAGCCTGAGCAGGAGCAAGACCTCTTCTCTACAAAAACAAACAAACAAACAAACAAAAAAACAGGCATGATGGTGCACACCTGTAGTCTTGGCAAGTTGGGAGGCTGAGGCAGGAGGATTGCTGGAGTGCAGGAGTTTGAGGTTGCAATGAGTTGTGATGATGAGGTCACAGCACACTAGCCAGTGTGACAGAATGAGACTCTGTCTCAAAATAAATAAACTTAATAGTAAATACTGATCTTAGGACATAAATTCACTTTTACTGAAACTCACTACTAAAAATGCTAAACTGTAACGAAAAAAGACTGAGTTTATCACATAAAACGTCTGGAGATAACCACAAGGTCTTTGAAGAAGAAGGCTAGTAGTGATACATTACTCAGGTCTTCAGCTAACGTTCTTGGAGCCAGTTTTTTAACATAACCTTTTAATTTCTTTCACTTTGACAAGACGATGCACTCTCTTGATGAAAAAATTGAGAAATTCAGGTGGAAAACTCAAAAAAGAAAAAAACGCTAAGAAGTTGAATATCGCCCCATGGTTTTGTTATAAGGTATCCTATCATAGACACTGAAGTATTACATATAATAAAACATTACACACAGTGTATAACGAATCCTAAAGTTGCATTTACCAGGAGAAATATTACTTTCGTTCTGGTTCACCTACTTCCATCGCAATGTCGTAGTTCTGGCCCAGAACGCTCTGGATGAGCTCTCTGATGTTCTGGTCCGAGGCCAGCTGGGCCTCCGACTGCAGCGAGGCCATAATCTCCTCGATGGACTTGGGGATCTCCCGGCTGGGCCCCTGGCTCTGCCCCTCGCCCTCCACCGCGTCGCCGGGCTGGACACTCTCCGCGACGGCCTCGTCGCTCGGCTGGCCGCCCTCGGGGGCGTCGCGCTGCGGGCGGCTCTCGGGCTCTGCCTGCTCGCGCCGTTGGTCGCGCCCATCCCTAGACACTTCCCGGCACACGAAGCGGCTGCAAATCCTCACTCTCCGCCGCTTTCTGGTCGCCTCCCAGTCGCTGTCCACGCTCACGCGGCTGCTGGCCTTCCTCTCCCCGGCCTGGGAAAGCCTGGTGGGCCGAGCCGACTCCTGGCTCGCGTCCGAGACCCGCACCGGGCAGACTTCCCGCCTGGGGGCCGGCGGCTGCGGGCTCCGCCGGGCCCGGCGCACCCTGCGCCTCACCGGCCGCGCGGGCGGCGGGGGCGGCGGAAGCAGGACCGCAGGCTTGGCCGTGCCGACCCCCGAGGCGATGGCCGGAGGCTTCCTCGGCGGCCGCAGCCGGAGGAACGCGGAGCTCCGCAAGTAAAAGTCGCGGGGGCTAAAGGGCCCGAGCTTCCCGGGAGCGACCGCCTCGCCCAGGCCCGCGGGACGCGCGGCGCCCCCGAGCGCCTCCTGCAGGAGCGCCGTGGCCGACAGCGCGGGGCCTTTAGCCGGAGGGTGCGCTCTCCACGGCTGGGATCCCGGGCCGGGCGGGCTGGGGACGGGGAGGCTGGGCCCGGAGCTTCCATCGATAGCCGGCTTGGAGGCCAACTTCTGCTGGACTCGGAGAAAATCCTTTTTACTCTCCTGGCGAACCTTCTCAAGCTCTTTTAACATGTACGATTCTTCTTTGGGTTTCAGGCCAAAGTGCTTTGGAAATGTGGACATCTTGACAAATCTGACCTGTAAAATAGCCCCCAAATGATATTTTATATATGCATAAAAAACTGTTCATAAAGAAAATTTTGGTTGAGCAAAGCTTCTCATGATAGACTCGCTGCGCTCCCTGATGCACAAGTGTGCAAACTGAGCATCTATTTAATAATTGTATATCCACCTGCTGGCCTTGTCACAGAACCAGGTAAAACCTCTAAGGCACTAATATTTTTCAGCAGGAGTTTCCCAAAACTCTACTGGATTTACTTTAGCTTTTCTTTAGACTATAATGTAGTGTCCCACTTTTGAGGCGAGAGAGCCCACACTAAGCGCAGGCTTGAAAAATCCAAAGTAGTCCCGCAAAGAGAAAATAGAGGGCACTAACTGTGACATGTGAACTGACTCCAGCCTAGGAACATTCTTTTCGATTGTTCGGGGCATTTCCACGATATTAATCCATAGCCAACAATTTTAAATTGGACGATTTTCACATAAAAATTCAGGTTTGCAGCTTCTCTGGAATAAAAGAAAAGTGAGGGCTCTGGCAATGCTAGGGCCAAGTCCCTACTCTTGCAGCAGCATGGCTGTTTCCCCTGCCTTCCCCAGCTGGTCCCAGGTGTCTCCCTCCTCTGACTAGCCCACTGCCTCAATGTGTCACCTGAGCTACAGCAGAGGGGAGAAAGGAAAGAGGTAGGTACTCAGCCCCAAGGAAGGCTGCAGCCGGATTGTGAGGCCTTGAACGCCTGGTGCTTCTATTTTTCTGCCAGCTACTGAAAATTATTTAGCAGAAAAGTGACTTGATAACATCCATTGCATGAGGGATATTAATACGTTATGAGTAAAAGAAAGAATAAAGGCAGGAAGGTCAAATAAAAGTTGACCTTTGGTAGCTGGAATCCAACCCCAGGCTTTGGGAATGGCGCAGAGTCAAAACGGAGACAGAACAAGGTAAAGCTGGTAGGACCAGGGCAATGATGATGAATAAAATGAGATCAAGTAAAAATCTTCGTAAAATAAGATCTTAATAAAGTCTTGGTCATAACCAAGTACATAGTAAAACTTATGGTGTTCACTGAACTGTACACTTCACAGTGGCTAAGAAGGTAAATTTTATGTTATGTGTATTTTACCACACTTTAAAAAACAACCTTCTATTCATCAGGGCTCTGAGATCATTACTAAAAAACTTCCATATCACTAAAAGCCAGGCTAACAGAAGTAGAGACAGGACCAATTACAGATTCTCTGGCACACTCACCTGTGCCAGGTGGGTGCGGAAAGAGCAACCGGGGTTAGGAAAATAAAGAGAATAGAGTTTCACAGACAGAAAGAGGAGGAGCATTTTAAGAAATAAGAGTAATACAATGAAAATAAAAACAAAAAATAACAATGAATTAGAAGACTGGTAAATGTTTTAAAGCCCAAAACCAAGGTTTTTTGAAACAAAATAAAATAATAAAGCAGAAATACCTCTGGACTATCATCACTATTTCCAGTATGATTATCTACTAAAAAGCCCAGGCACTAAAGAACTATTTAGAACTACAGTAGAATTCTATGAGGGATTTAAATTTTTTGATTTTATAAAAACCAATAGCTTCCTTTATACCAAAATGCTTGACTCAAAAATATAATGGTAACATTTCATTTATAATTTTTGAAAAGAGTAAGTCTCAAGGCATAAATAGAACAAGAAATGTATACTAAAGCTGCATGAACACATTTTTTGAAATTTTACTGAAGGACATTAAAGAACGATTTAACTAAATAGACAGTTAATGTTTCCTTGATAGAATCACTAGACATTTTAATTATATCAGGTCTTCCCAAAATACTATGTTAATTTCATGCAAATACAAAAATGTAAAAATGGTATTTTGAACGTTTGAAAAGTTATTATAAACTCATTTGAAATAATCAACTACACTAACTACAAATTTTATAAAATGGAATGAGGGATGAGAGAACAACCAAATAAATAAATTTATGCAGATTTAAGAAGTGAAGCTGAAGTAATTGCTGCAAGAATCAACAGGTAGACTGAGAAAGTGAGAGAAAGTACAAAAAATAATGTCAGTTGGCTCATGCCTGTAATCCTAGCATTCTGGGAGGCTGAGGCAGGTGGACTACTTGAGCTCAGGAGTTGGAGACCAGCCTGAGCAAGAGGGAGATGCCATCTCTATTTAAAATGGAAAAAATGGCTCAGTGCCTCTGGCTCAAGTAGCTAAGGCGCCAGCCATGTACACCCAAGGTGGCGGGTTCAAATCCAGCCCGGGCCGCCAAACAATGACAGCTGCAACCAAAAAATAGCCGGGCGCCGTGGCGGGCGCCTGTGGTCCCAGCTACTTGGGAGGTGGAGGCAGGAGACTCGCTTGAGCCCAGGAGTTGGAGGTTGCTGTGAGCTGAGATGCCACGGCACTCTACCCAGGGGGACAGCTTGAAGCTCCTGTCTCAAAAATAAAATAAAATAAAATAAAATGGAAAAAATTAGCCAGATGTCATGGTAGGTGCCTGTAGTCTCAGTTACTCAAGAGACAAAGGCAGGAAGGAACCCAAGAGTCTGAGGTTGCTGTGATTAGGCTTACACCATAGTACTCTAGCCTATGACAGTCTAGTGCAAGACTGTCTCAAAAAAAAAAAAACTTAAATGCAGAATTATTCTTACTTTACTTTGCGCTTCTTGGCTTGTCACTTTTCCACATTTGTTGGTTGGACTCATATCAATTTATAAAAGAATTCTATTTACATTTAGAATTCACTTGTCGGATAGTTCAGGTGGTATGAAGAGAACATCCTATTTATCCTCCAAATAGTCATACCACTTTAAATTTATTTGTAAAATATGAGCCACAGATCTCAAATTGAAGATCCTGCTAAAGCTCTCACCTGGGAACCAATAGGCTTTCTTCTTCTACCTGACTCCACCACTGACTAGACCTTGGACAATTCAACTCTGTCCATTCCAACGGTTTATATAAAAAAGTGAAACTGATAATCTATTGCCTGTTTTCCAGACCATCTATAGAAAAGCTTTCTAAAGACTTAGAGAAACTTTCCTTATTTTAAAAAATGCTATATAATCCTCCTCATAGTATTCTGATCATTATTGTTTGCACAGGTGGCAACATGTTCACACCAACACCACCTGTGCGTCTTCCTTCAAAAGCCTGAAAGGTAGTTACTGGAACAGAGCACAGCGCAGAAGTATGTGAACACCTGATGAGAACGGGACTTGCCTCTCCCAACTGCACTTCCCCTTTCTTTCTTAGTTCCTGCTTTGGATGCCCTTCCCAACTTCTCCCAGGCCTTCAGTTTGCTATTGAAGTTTAACAAGTATTCATTGTTTAACACTTCTCAGTACATTCCCCTGAGTTCTTAACAGGAAAGTTGCTCTTTCTATCAAAAAGTAAAGTAACAGGAAATAGAACTTCTAAATTTGACAGGAACTTCTATTGTGCATTCAAGGTGGGTGGTATCCCAGTGCTTCATGGGCCAGTCCATCAGAGGTCAGGTGCCTTTATTCCCCCACCCACCCTTCCACAACACAAAACAGTAAAGTAACGTAGATATGTAAATATCCACTCTTCTGAGAAAATAGCATTTTCTTTTTTTCTTGTGAGCAATTTACCAAGGAAGACTAGTTCTAGTTTGGAAATATGCAAAGAAAGATAATGCAGTCGTCTCAATGCAGAACATAATCCAGGTTGATTACATTTACCCTACACTTTAAAATGGGATAAAATGCACTTAAAATCTTTGCGACCCATTCAGTAATGTTACTCTCCTCTTTTTTCCAAAATATTGGACCTCTGTGTATACTATTTTCTTTCTTCCCTCCCAGGAGGTTTTAGGCCTGAGGAGTTGCAAAGGCCAACAGTCAGCCCTTGTCTCTCACAAGGCCAGCTCAGACGTCAGGAGAAAGTTCTCTGGCCAAAAATGGCTGAGGGCCCAGGCATGGATTCTCTAGAGTGGACTCTGTTGCAAAGTTCTCCCTGGTTCTTACAGTTATGGCTGCTCCTTAAATTGGAATAGAAAATCCAAATTCATCTCTAATCCTAACTAAGGTAGAAATAAATAAAGTACACCACAAGGTGACTTTGTTCCAACCTACATAAACCCATCTCACAAAGGGAAACAAGTCCAGCATATGCTAAGCCAGCTCATCACAGTGTTATCTGGAGAATGGGCCCAACCGGCAACATGGATTCCCTAACTTTGACCTTTTCCTATATGATAGAAACAGGTGTACCTGCCCAAATAGACCAGCCCCACCCAGATGGGACTGACCCACCTAGGAAAAGATCAAATTCATGTCCCGCCCAGGAAAGGTCAGACTCATGTCCCTCCCAGGAAATAGGAATGCCACTAATTGCTGCCCTCCCTGACCCTTTAAATCCCCATCTGACATAACCCACGTGTGGAATTCCTCTCCTGATTTCACCCCACCTCCATTCAGATGGAATAAAAGCCACATTGACCACACACACCAACTCTGTTTTCCTTTCATCTTGTGCCTCAGAATAATCTCTCATCTTTGGGTCCATAACCTCTCACTATATATAATCAGGATACCTCAGTGGGAAGGATGACCCATTTCAAGAACAGGATTTGGGTTCTCTTAGGTCCATAGCCAAATATCATCTCAATTTACCTCCTAAATTTCATGCCAATGTCAACTTCCAATGCGCAGTACTAAAGTTCCAAAAGAAACTTTTAAGTATAATTTATCTCCTCTAGTAAAGTTTTCAGTGCTACGAGAAAAGTATTCATAAGACAATATTTCCTTTTGAAATATTAATATGTAAACTATCAGTGCCCTGCTCATAATTTACCAAAAAAAGCCTAAAAGAAAAATACGAACATATGCTGGGCACAGTGGCTCATGCCCGTTGTAATACTGGCACTCTGGGAGGCTGAGGTAGGTGGATTGCCTGAGCTCACAGGTTCAAGACCAACCTGAGCAAGAATGAGACTTTGTCTCTAAAAATAGCTGGGCATTATGGCGGGCACCTGTAGTCCCAACTATGTGGGAGGCTGAGGCAAGAGAATTGCTTCAGCCCAAGAGTTTGAGGTTGCTGTGAGCTATGACACCATCGCACTCTACCAAGGGTGACCAAGTGAGGCTTTGTCTCAAATAAAAAAAACAAAAAGAAAAATACAAACATATTAATAACTTTGTTTAGAGATAACAATAATTTTTTCTATTTTTCCACACTTCCCATCATATTTGTATGGCTGCATAGAATCCTTATATCAATAATAGTAACTACTTTTTATATGTGTTCATTTTTTAAAAGATATAAAAAATAGAGAAAAAACTGTTTTCAACCTTACAAGAGGCTTTCCTCTAAACTATTCAGAAGCCCACAGAAATTTTAATGACTATAAAAATTTATCAGCTCTTTACAGCCCATACCTAGAGAATGCCCATATCTCTTGTGAATATATATATATCTTAAAAAATACATGCATTTATAAGTATATAATAGCTAATGGAAAAAAAATAGTCTCCCTGCATTTCTCTTCTCCACATTATTTATCTTTCCTTCTTAGACTTCCTTTACCTAATTGCTTAAATAACTAAAATTAAAAAATAAAAGGTGTGAGGTTTTTTTCAATTCTCAGCATGCATTTGATATGTTAAATATTGCACCCTTTCAGTTTCAAAATTAATTTTTTTTTAGTTCCACAGCTACATCTTATTGACCATTCCCTCAAAACAACTTATAAACTCTGGACAAAATATTTTATTAAATGACCTGAGGATTCTTAGGAATAAATAAAAATAGGCAGATTGTGGAAGAGAGTCAAAACATGTGGAAACAATGGCCTGGAAGAGTTCCCAGGTTTATTGTGGCTTTTCCTTAAACACAGTCTGTAATTGCAGGATGGCACAGTGCAAGTGATGAAGACTTTGACAGAAAGCCCTTCAACTTTTGGTCAGAAGACTCAGTGAGAGGAGCCCAGGCAACACCCATCACTGAGAAGTAAGAGAAACATTCCAGAGCAGAGAGAGAGCCAGAGAAGGTAATCCCCCAATTCTGTGTCTAAAGCCCACACAAGTCTCAGACTGACCTTTAAATCATGTAGATTTGGGACAAACTGAAGGCAGCACAGCAAAGGCTTAAAAAGCTGAACTGAGATTTAGCTGGACTGAACCACCAACCACAGATAATGAGACAGAGCTTACAGTGAGTCTAACTTGGTGAATGGCCAGCACCAATATTCTTCAGAGGAGATATAACAGAACCCACACTTTACACAACAAAACATTCACAATGTCCAGGATATGGCCCCCAAATACTTGGCATAATAAGATCCAGGAAAAGTAACCCATCCTCAAAGGCAAAGACAGTCAACAGATGCCAGTCCACAGATGACCCAGCTGTTGAGATTATTAGACAAGACCCGTAAAGCAGCTATTATTACTATACTCAGTGATGTAAAGGAAAATATACTAGATGAGCAAAAAGATGTAAAATCTTGGCAGAGAAATAAAAAACTAAACAATAGAAAGTTTTGTACCTGAAAAATACAATATTTTCTACAAACATTTGATTAGCAAAATGGAGATATCACAAAAAAGTAAGCTGAAAGATAAATCAATAGAAATTATCTAATATAAGAAGAGAGAAAAAAGGCCTTAGAGCCCTAGTAAGACAATATCAAAAAGCTCCAACATACAAGTAATTGGTATCCACAAAGAGAAGTGAGAATAAAGCAGGAAAAAACATTTGAAGAAATAATGTCTGAGAACATCCCAAAGTTGGACAAAGACATAAATTTAGAGATTCAAGAAGTTTAGCAAACCCCAAGCAGAATATCTTTAAAGAAAATCACATGGAAGGTATTGAAAGCCAATGACAAAGGTAAAACTCAAAAGCAAACAGAGAGAACTATTTACAGGGAAACAACAATTCAAAGGACATCAACTTCTCACAAGGCACCACTGAGAACAAAAGATAGGGAAACACGATTTATACCACAGCAATGTTCTAATGTAAAAAATAAAAATTCAAACTTTAAAAGCAAAACCTGTCCACCCAGAATTCTGTATCTAGTATGTATATTCTTTTTTGAAACATAGGCAAAATGAAGACACATTCAAATAAAAGAAAACTAAGAGAATTACTCACCAGCCAGTTGGAACTACAAGAAATACTAAAGAAAGTTTTTCAGGCTGATGAGAAATTATGCCAGAGGGAAATATGAATCTTCAAAAACAAATGAAGAAGATCAAAAATGGCAAATATCTGGATAAGTGCGAGAGGCCATTTTTTCTTTGGTTTTTAAAGATTGTATGAAAAATTATAATACTGTCTTGGGAGATGTCTGTGTAAGTAGATGCAATGCACATGACAACAACAACCAAAAAAAAAACCATGATAAGGGTAGGTAAAGGAACTATGTGGTTGTATAGTTTCTGCATTTTATGCAACTAGTTCAATATTAACTCTAAATAGACCATGAAGCATTAAGCATATATATTGTAATTTTGATTTCTAATGTAATACAAAGAAGTATAACTAAAAAGTCAATAGATAATAAAGTAGAAAACAAACGATATTAATTACATCTTAAGGGGAAAAAAATTTTTTTGAGACAGAGTCTTTCTTTGTCACCCTTGGTAGAGTGCTGTGGCATCATAGCTCACAGCAACCTCACTCCTGGGCTCAAGTGATCTTCTTGCCTCAGCCTCCCAAGTAGCTGGGAGTACAGGTACCTACCACAGAGCCCAGTTAATTTGAAAGATTGGGTCTCGCTGGGCTCAAACCCCTAAGCTCAGGCAATCTACCTGCTTCAGCCTCCCAGAGTGCTAGGATTACAGGTGTGAGCTAGCACACCTAATCCTTAGAAAATATTTTATAATAATGAAAATACAGCATATCAGAATGTACGGGGTGCAGCTAAAGCAGTGATTAGAAAGAAACTTATAGCTTACATCAAAAAGGAGAAAGGTCAAAAATCAATAACCTAAGGTTCTACCTTAAGAATCTAGTAAAAGAAGACCAAGGTATACCCAAAGTAAACAGAAAGATGGAAATAATAAATAGAAAGATGAAAACAGAAAAATAATTGAGAAAGTTAAGAAAGCCAAGAGCAGGTACTTAAAAAAAAAATCAATGAAATTTTAAAATTCCCTAGCTAGATTTAAAAGCAATAGAGAACAAAAACCACCCTATCAGGATTGAAAGAGGGACTTTCACTATAGATCCTAAAGACATGAAAGTATAATAAGAGGATATAATAAACTCTATGCAAATAAGCCTAACAATTAGATGAAATGGGCAAATCTGAAAATTACAACTTACCAAAATTAACAAAAGAAACAAAATCTGAATAGCCCTATATTTTTTAAAAAATGCATTTGTTATCAAAAAAAACCTTACCACAAGGAAATTTCCAGGCCCAAAATGTTCTTTCAACTATTCAAGAAAAAAAAATTTCTTATTCAGAAAATAGAGGGGATGGAACACTCATTTTATGACATCTGCTAACTCTAATACCAAATCTGACAGAGGCAGCTTAAAAAAAAAAGAAGAGAAGAAGAAAGAAAATTACCTGCCAGTATCCCTCATGATAACACATGCAAAAATCTTTAACAAAATATTACCAAAACCAATCCAAAAATATGTATTTTAAAAAGGATACTACAGTCTGACCAAATAAGAGTTTATCTCAAGGTTGAAAAATTGATTTAACTCTATTGACTTAATTACATTTATTTGAAAATCAGTATAATCCACATGATGAACAGAGAACAGGAGAAAAATATGCGATAATTTTACTAGGCAGGGGAAAGACATTTGACATCATTCAACAACCATTTAGGATAAAAATAAATACAAAACTCTGTGTAAAATGAATCACAGGGACCATCCTCAATATGACTAAGAGAATCCACAAAAAAGTCATAGCAACTACGTATTTATGATTTCCCCTAAAATTGGAAATAAGGCAAAATGCCTTGCTCTTACTATGGCTATAATACAGTATACTAATATACTGGAGGCCTTAGCCATAGCAATCTGGCAAGAAAATGAAATAAAAGGAATAAAGATGGAAGAGGAAAATGTAAAAGTATCCATATTTCCAGATGATATTATTTTTAGGTTAAAAATCCTCAGGAATCTACCAAACAACTATGAACAAATGTATCAGTTGCACAATACAAGATTAATGTAAAAAAATAAATTTTTATTCTAGCATGAAACAATTGGAAAATTTTTTTTCACTAATGCCCTTCCCAAAACATAAAGTGCTTAGAAGTTAATCTTAACAAAAGATGTCCAAAATCTTTACAATGAAAATTACAAAACATTAGCTACAGAAATTAATGACCTACATAAATGGAGACATGCCAGGTCCAAGAACTGGAAGAGGCAATAGTGTTAAAAAACTATAATTCTAAGTAGATCTATAGATTCAAAGCAATCCCAATCAAAATTCCAAAAGGCTTTTTCATAGAAATTATAAACTAAGGCTCTGCCCCTGTAGTTCAAGCGGCTAAGGCACCAGCCACATATACCAGAGTTAGTGGGTTCGAATCCAGCCTGGGTCTGCCAAACAACAATGACAACTACAACAAAAAAATAGCCAGAGGTTGTGGCTGGTGCTTGTAGTCCCAGCTACTTGGGAGGCTGAGGCAAGAGAATCGCTTAAGCCCAAGAGTTGCATATTGCTGTGAGCTGTGATGCCACAGCACTTTGCCCAGGGTGACAGCTTGAGGCTCTGTCTCTAAATAAATAAATAAATAAAAGAAAAAAAGAAAAAGAAAGAAAAGAAAAAGAAATTACAAGCTGATTCTAAAGTGTATACAGAAATTCAAATGACTTAAAATGACAAAAGTGATTTTTTAAAAAAGAAAAACAAAGCTAAAGGACTTAAACTACCCAATTTTAAAACTTATTAACAGTAATCTACAGTAATCAAGGCAAAGGTTCTGACATTATGCTGAACAAAGAAAGTTAGACACAAAAAAGCACATATGGTAAGCTTCCTTTTAAAGAAAATTCTAGAAAAAGGCAACCTGTTTGTAAAGCCACGAAGCAGAGTAGTGGTTTATGGGGGCGAGGGAGGTGAGAGCAGGGGCGGACAGCAAAGGGGACAGAGGAACAGAAAAGGTTCCCTTACCGTGACTGCAGTAATTATTTCAAAGGTGTCTACCTCTGTCAAAACTCGCCACATTGCACACTTGTGCGTTGTATAAACTGAACATTTGTGCAGTTTACTGAACGTAAATTATACCTCTATAAAGTTGCCAATAGAAAAAAAGCAACTTGTTAAACTTTTAGATTTGCATATTTAAAAAAAATAAACTACTGACCTCCTTTAAGCTCCTGCAAGTGTAGTCTGCAAAAGTTTCCTTTAGGGTCTAAGGCCCTCAATAGTCAAACAGCCTTCTTTTCATTAAGCCCACAGTGTCTCCCTGCCCACCAAAGAATCAAAGCCAAACTCCAGAAACGTCTCTGTTTTGAAATTAGACACATAGATCCTACCGGGAGCGGTCACCTAACGGTGGTTAAAGTTTGCCCAAACGACCTGCTAGGGAGATGGAAATTAAATTACTCCACTGTGATCTGTCACCCTGCGCATAGCCCCTCTGACTCCACACACACCCCCTTCTGCCTTCGTAACCCCCCTTTTCTCCTTTCCCCACAGGCAGGTCCAGCGCAATCTGTCAACCTGTCCCTTCCCCCAAGTTTTTACTCCTGGGCGCTCCTCTTCAACCCGCACTCATCTTTCCACAAAAGGCAACCCTTAAGTCCAGCCCCAACCCCTTCTCCATCCAGGGGAACCGGCCAGAGCAGATTACAGAGGGAGAAAGAACTGAGAGGACAGTTGCCCTGTCCAAACATCTCAGCCTTTCCCACCCCGCAGCGCCCAGACCCAGTCACTCCCGCCCGGGTCTGGGTCCCCCTCTCACCCCGCACTGGGGAGGCCTCTGCTCCTATGCAGGGGGCTGGGAGAGATCAGCCCTGCGGCCGCCGCCGGGCAGGTAACCGACTGGCCTTTCCGGTGCCCCAGGGGCCGGGTGGGCTCGTAGCTCCACAGAAGGAAAGGACGCGCTCCGTCGCCCAGCAACCGGCCGCGCGCCCCTCGGCCCCGGCCCCGCCCGCAGCCCCGGGCCCCAGAGCGTCTCCCAAATCCTGGTCTCACTCCTGCCATGGTGAACCCGCTATGCCAAAAAGCCTCCTGGTTGGTCTCTTAACCACCGCCTGCTCAGCACACTTGCTCTGTCCACCTGTCCACCTGTAAATGATTCATGCTGGCCACTGAGACTTAAAATCTTTGGGGATTTTGATTTGTATGTTGTTAAACAACACACATGCATGCTGTCCACTTTGAGTGTCACTTGTAAAGAGCATATTGACAACACGGTTTCCTAGAGGCTCAAAGGCATGACATTCAGACTTCTGGGAAGTTCATATTAAAATCTCTGATTCAGCCATATTGAGAACTTCAGATGTGGTCCAAGATAAGCAATAATTGGCATAGTCTATTAAAGTAGAATATACACAGTTCTATGATCCAGCAGTGTCACTCCCAACAGAAACACGCCCCAAGAAACACGCATGTATTGGTAGTAGTTTCAGTCACAATGGCTAACAGTTGAAAACAACCCAAATCTCTATCAAGAGTAAGATTCATAAATTCATTGTGATATATTCATACAATGTGATACTACACATCGAGGAAATGAACAAACTTCAGCTTTGGGGGACAACACAGATGAGTCTCTCACCAATGTCATGTTGTACAAAGAAGCCAGAAGGGATACTTGCTGCAAGATTCCATCAGATAAAGTTCAAAACCTATTGTGCCTATGGAGGTGTGCACAGCTGGTATATTACAAATAAATACAAGAATATGAGAATAATAAAAGTGCAAATAGTAGTTATCATGGCAGAGGGGAAGGTGATATTGAGGAGATAGGAT
This sequence comes from Otolemur garnettii, assembly GCF_000181295.1. Lineage (NCBI taxonomy): Eukaryota > Metazoa > Chordata > Mammalia > Primates > Galagidae > Otolemur > Otolemur garnettii. Next base: position 1,454,409 of record NW_003852447.1, read on the forward strand.
AGGTAATGCCAGGGTGGTCTCAGGGTACCTAGTGATAGGTATCATACTTCTCCTTGTAGCAAAGGGAAAACTTTGTTCTGTTCATGTTCCTATGTAAAAATTCACCTTTTTTTCTGAAGGGCAAAAATAAAAAGAAAAACCAATTAGATGAAATAGTGCAGATGGAAGTGCTTTGCTCAGGCAGGTACTGAGCAAAGCACACATTATTTTATATCCCTCTACTCTCTACCAACCCCTCCAAATACTCAGGTAACTAAAACTTGAGGTCAGGAAAATGGCAGATACAACCTGCTGGAGTTCCTCCTTGAGACTCTGCATGTTGGAAGCAAATGTGTTTCCCAGAGGTTCAAAATAAAAGAATTCCCTACTGCTGAGCCTCTGAACAGCCCAACTGTGGAGACTGATGCACTTGAGGCCCTCTTGGGCCTTCAAGAGGGAAACTCCTCCTGTAGAAACAGACAAAGCCAGGCTACCACATCTTTGCCACTTGACCAAGTTGCTTCCCCTCTCAGGGTTTCTTGTAAAATGGAGAGAATAATCTTACCTCAAAGGTTTGCTACTTTACTACCTTTCATAATGTGTTCAAAAATGGTTGCTTGAATGCTCTAAGATGAGAAGCATTCTTCAGAAGAGGACCTTCCATCCCCGAGATTTCACTGCAGTCACATCACATCCCAATTCCCTCAGAACACTATAAAGTATGAGAGTTACTCCTTAAGTCCAGGAGTAAATTGCTTTTCTATGCTAATGAAATTAATAAGCCAACAGCCAAAGTGCTTGTGAAATGACGAACTGCTCATGGTACCTCCTGGATGCTGCTCAAAATAACATATAGGCCATGTTCTCGAGCTAAAAAAAAGTTTTTTAATTAACATAACCTTAAAATATGTCTATTATGTGGTTAGAAAACAACTTAAATGGTAAATAAATATTGTTCATTAACATTTTGTACAATCAAGAAATAGTAACTAAGTATTCAGGCAACCATTTCATAGGATAATACAATCCATTTTTATTTTCATTTTACAGAGAAAGCACTGATGTTCAAAGAAATTCAGGAATTCACCTGAGGTTCTGTAGCTAGTAATCTTGTGCTAGGAACTTCTGTTCTGTGTCTAATTTCATCAAAAATAAAGAAAAGGAGAGGGAGGGATGAAGGAGGAAAAAGAGAAGTTGATTACTAATCTAGAGGTATTTTAAATGTATTGTTGATATTGTAATACTTTTATGTGAAAATGGTAATGCTTTTGATACCATCTTAAAGAGAGGGTAATTAGAAGTACAGCATAAAATTACTCAAGCAGTCATTTAAATGCTGTGATTTCATGCAGTTTTTGTTTCATTCCAATAATGATCTACCAGTCCTCTTAAAATCTAGTTTTGAAACCCCCTGTAGCTCACTATGCTGCAGATGAAAGCAGACCCGATGTGACTCCCCAGCTTCCACTCAAAGTATTACCATAGAACAAAACCCAAACAGTTCCCCGATTCAAGGAGAATTCAAGGCTCCTCACAAGGAGGGCCTGCCCCAAGGTTTAAATATTTGGAAAAATAAACAAAGCTACATCTCCCTATTGCACAACAAAATAAATTTCAACTGGATGAAAGATGTTGATTTTGTGTAGTTAACACTTGTAAGCATTAAACCATAAAAGGCAAGAACTATAAATTAAAATATTGATTTTTAAAAATATTTATGCATTGAAAATAAAATTATAATGCAGATGAAAACCTGTTGAAAACTGTACATGTACAGTAGACATGGGATCAATATTTTGTAGATGAGAAATAACACACACATTTTTCAATTAGCCAAAAGCAGTTCCCAAATGAAGAAATACACAGCCAATAGAAATATAAGGATATTCAACTTCACCAAGCTCAGAAATATAAATTAAAACAATGGTATATAATTTTCACCAATCAAATTATGAAGTTAGTAATAGAATTTGAGCTTGGGAATGAGGTAACAGCATCACTCCTAGATTTCTGATGGCGTCCTAATAGATGGCAGGTAGCTAAATGTCTTAAATCTTTGCATGTCTTTTGACCTGGGATTGTCATTTTATAAACTGTTCCTACAAAATTATTTAAAAATTTTGCATACCTTTTTATAAACTGTTCCTCTGGTTTCCTAAGGTAGGCAAAATTTTTAAATAATGATACTGAAATATTGTTTTACTCATTAGAAGGCAGAATCGTGTATTAAATGTAATGTCCCGCCCATCTAGCACAGTGCCTGACACACAGAATTCTCATTGATGGTCACACCTAAGCAACGGCGCTGATTTAGCATTAGTCAAGACTGAGTTGTTGCCAGGTCACAGGCCTGAAGAGAACTGAGCTCTAGACTTGGCGTTCTAGAGATGAGGGAGCTAAAGATGCTGAACCCTTGGGGAACACACATGAACATTTCCCATGAGCCCCTCGGTCACTTGACTTAGTTCAGTGTCTGAGTCTGTTAACACAACTTTCCACTAGTGAAACTCTTAGTCCTTGATTTACAGGAAAGGTCAGTTCATTAAAGGTCCAAAAGACTTGGAAATTATTGACATACTTATCAATTACTTTCAAAGTCATATTGAATGCAAATTGGCAAATTACAGTGAAGCAAATAAACTCAGAGTCTGTTTTCCCACTAGACCCAGAGACAGCCTTGTCTGCAGAAACCAGCCACCACAGAAACCCTGGGCCTCCACAGCTGCACCTCAAGATGGTGATGGGGAAGGGGCAGGGGGGCAACTTTGGATGAGTTACAGCATAAGGATGACACTGGAAATAATTGAAGACATCATACTTCACGTCCTTGGATCCTCATTTCTCTCCTCATCAGTCAGATCCCCAGAGGAAACAGATGACATGCTCAAAAGAGGGTTTTTTTTTTGGTGGTGGGGCGGGGGGGGGGGGGAGGCAGGGAAGAGAAGAAGAAGGGGAGGAAGGAGGGGAAGAATTAAAGTGAGATTAAAGGGAACCAACAAGAGATAGAGTCACCCCAAGGTCTAGCAGTACCTGAAAGGCATTACCAACCTTTTTTTCTGAAAAGGCCAGGAGGGAAGGAGGTATTGCAGAGGCTGGTGAGAGCTCTGGAAGAGCAGCGGCTGCCTGATAGGGACACAGAGAGGAAGTAAAGCAGGGAGAAGCAGGAGGAATTAGGGCTCCTCCCGCTCAGCCTTTAGCACTTTATTCCTGTATCATTGTCCCTCCTTGGCCAAAGCCAAAGGCAAGGAAGACCTACTGTGGCCCAGAGGTCAGCCTCCTAGGGCAGAGAAAGGAGCATAACAGAACATAACCAACAGAGTCCCCTACCAAAAGCTGCCTTACTGCCACTGATCCACAGAAAGCGAAGTCTAGAGACAGCTTACCTTGCTGTCTTCCTGGCCTGGGTTACATTCAGCCTCCTCCATGCACCCCACTCACCCTCACCTTCCTCAAAGTGACCTAATTAACATATGCTGACTTCCCTCTAGATCCTAAATTCTGACGGGGTTCTAACACCTAAGCTTTGGAGTTGGAAATGGATCCTTGGGAAGCAAACTGCCACTCTCCGTGGAGAGCCTCAGAAGTCAGGCACTGAGGCTTGAACTCAGGGTTCTTAAGGCAAGACCCAAAAATAAAATAAAATAAAATTGCAAGCACTGAGCAGAAAGAAAACCCTGTGAGCAAAAGTACGCATTTGAGAAGAAAAGCTACAAATAACACTAATAGGCCTGGTCCAAAGCAGATGTACCTGGCTGACAATAAAGATTTATTTTTCTTGACGGTAGTGACCAGCGTTTAGCACTCCAGTTACACTTTATACCTCCAAAGGCCTTGACTAAGGTGTTCTCCAAGTACAGTAATGCACTAGAGACTTTGCTGAATTTGAGGTCCTTTTCTAAAGGTAGGTATGTAAGACTGTTGTTGTATGTGCTTTGTAGCCTAAATATTGAGCTTAGAGAGCCAATACCTGGTTTATGCTTAGAAAAACTAACAGCTCTCCCAAGTAAGCTGTAAAAACAGAAGCTGCATTTAGCCAGAGATCACTGCCTAAGACTTCTGTGTACCAGCCCACTTCCCCTTTACTCACCTCCCCCAATACCAATCCACGGAAAATCTTTGAACATGTGTTTCTGTTCTCCAGTAAAGGAAATATTTTATTTTGTCCAACTGGATTTTGATTACTGAGTGAAGAAGAATTCAAAAACTTACTAGAGCCTGTACATAAAACCTTCTTAAGCCATCCAAGCCCTGTCTGAAATTGGTGGGAAATTTTTTCAGGAGATGCCCCTACATCCACAGCCTTTCCAAACTTCCTCAGTAGGAGGGGTTAATCAACCACTGAATCTTCACTTTAGCCAAGGGATCTATACCTGGAAAAACCTTTCTGTGATTTGGCATTTCTGCACACTATCTTGTTTGTCCCAGTTATGCTTCAGTACCCCACTAAGCTTCCTTGCGCATTCAAGGTAATACTGAAGGTATTTAATGTTTGAAGGATACATCAAAGCCCCGCATGCTTCCTTCATTTTAGATAGACTTGAACTCTTGGTAAGAAAGTTTTTAAGGGAATTTTAATCAAATAATTTTCAAAGACAGCAACTAAAGCTTCCTTGCTATAATAACAATTTGGGATTTTAGAAAATCCTAATACTGATACTTTTCCAAATGTATCATGAATGGTTCTTCTAAGTGTCCATGAGAAGAGGAGGGAGGAGGACGTGTCTGGGTGAAATCGAGGGTCCTGCTTTCTCTTCTCAATTCTCCACAAGTTCAGCTGCTGAGGGCTGAGTGGCCTTTCAGAAGCTCAGACTCAGCTTCCTCTTCTTCCTTTCCTCCTCAACTCCCATCTTCTCCAGGGGTGTCCTGGATCCAGGCCACAACAGCTGTTTGCCTAAGGTTCCCATTGTCCTGGCCTCAGAGAGAGGCATGCCAGAGATACTCAAAATTTTAGGTCCAACTGGTGAACTGGGCACAGATGACCATCTCAGGAGCCCAGGGGAGCCACAGGCAGGCTCTTGGAACAGAATCTCCTCCTATCATGGGGATGGGGGTGGAAGGAAAGACAGTTTGTCCTGCTGGCCTAGGCTGTTCTGCAAAGCCTAGCGGGTGTGTGAGGTTCCTGACCGCTCATCTCCTCTCTTGCTCAAGCTTCCTGCCCCAGAAGGTCCTTTACATAGGGCCTGATGTAATTTTGTGTGATTAGAATGATGCTTTTCCAAGATGCCCCACCCTTCTAGGAGATGGGAGGGAAAATCCAGGTGGACACCCAGACTTAGGTCCTGCTGACTGCTCAGTCTCCTGCTGACAGCTCAGTCTCCAGAGCTCCTCCAGGAGAGGAGCTCTCTCCTGCCCTACTGTAGCTGGGAGAAACTATGATGTTAGGGAGCCAGGCTGGTGACCACACACAAAAGACCTAGTAGGGAAACACAGATGGAGGCACACTGGCCCCAGCTGCAGCACTGCCAGGCTTCCAGAGGCTATTTTTGCTACCACTTACCACGTACTTACTCCGCACTTTACTAATATGAGGTGAATACTAATATGCCCATTTTACAGTTGAGAAAAATGAGGCTCAGAGCGGGATTGTCTCTTGCAGTATCTGGATTAGAATCCAGGACTGATGCCAAACCCCATGCTCTTACTCAGACACTCCACTTGTCCTTGTTGATTGTATTGAACATGCCTGGTTGGGGTCTGTCTAAGGGGGCCTGGCTCAAGAGATTTGCAGTCTCAGACACCAGCAGCCTGGACTGCCAGCCCTTCAGAATACTGAGCGGCTGGCTCCCTGGAGAGGTTGTGTCTGCACTTGGAAATTGGAAGGACAGGCTTGTCTCTCCTGTGGCTGCTGAGATGCTAGGATGTGAAAAAGGCAACCTTCACCCAAGATCTACCATGAAACATAGACCATAAAACTAGATATTCAGCAAAAAGAAGAGAAATCTTGGCAGGACCTATTCTCCTGTGAACAGGCTCATCCACTTCAGGAGCCAGTCCCACCACCGCAACCACAGCAGCTGCCTTTCTAGGTTCACCCAGGTCCTCATTCCCTTGGGTAGGACTGTCAGGTCCAATTCTGGAGTGCCAGCCATACCAGGCTTTGTTTTCACCACGAGGACTAACAGGACCTGGGCATCATCTGAGCTCCTCACCTGGAAAAGATCCGCTTGGGTTTCCCAGCAAATTCGAGGTGGGCAGCACTGGGATCAAGCTTCTTCAATTCTTCACTAGTACACACAGATCCTCCCTCTCCCACCTCTTGGGACAGTGACCTGGTTTATTCCCCCATTCCAGCACCTGCAGGAGTTTTCGAAGCTCCTGCTCTAGTGTAAACTGACCTTCAACCCCAGAACTGGGCTTTATTTATTGAAACCACTTCTCTTAGAGGAGGTGGAGGGAGGGTCATGAAGAGGTCAGAGGAGACCAGAGATTCACAATGGAAGGTATTTTGGCAGGAGGTGGCCAGTAGGGAGAGGAGAGTGGGACCCATCCCGCGACAGGCACCTCTGAAAGCGTTAGAAAGAAAACAAATCTGCACCAAATCTGCTAAAATCCCAGGCCTGAGCCTCCAAGGCAGATTGGGCGTGACCCGAGTTCCCAGCTCCTCTCCCCTGATACGGTTTCTAGGGTCAGGGGTGGAGAGCAGACCCAGGAAAAGAACTTGAAAGCGCAGGGGTTGTGGCCAGATCCCAGGTCGCATCCAAGCCAGGGCTGAGTCCCACACCAGCAGGTGAGGGATTGAGGGAATGGGGTGCGCCAGATCGTTTAGCCCTGTGGCTTCCGGAGAGCCGCCCAGAACAGGAGCAGTCCAGAGTGCTCTTGCGCGAGCACCCCTCAACGCCTGCGAGCACTCCCCCAACGCCTGCTTTCATGGCAAGTAAACTTCACAATGAAAAATTGACATGAGGAATCTCCAGTTAATACTTTGCAACAACACTGCAATTTCTGAGAGAGATTGGTTATACTTTAAGAAAATCATTACATTGCGCACGGAAGGTGTGTAGAATAAAGCACTTGGCATACGAAAGACGGAGAGTCAAGGCTTGGCGGGACACATCGCATCTGTGGCACCAGCCCCCGCGGTCACCCAGGCACCAGGCGCCCCCCAGCGCCAGGGCGGGACCACAGAGCGCAGCGCTGTCTAAGCGGCGCACAACCTGTTAGCTCTGTTGCAAGGTTTTTCCTTCCCAGTCCGTGGGTTCGGCTTTATTTGTTTGCCAATTAAACATATTATTTAAACACGGACGTTTTCCTTGACAGCTCCGAATGAAACATGTTTCTTGGTGGAAAATTGATGAGAGTTCGTTACCTTTACTTACTCAATATGTGCTATTGAAAGGCGCGGCTGCTGACTTTTCACAGCAAGGAAAAGTGAAATACTTGCCACCGGTCACACGACCGCCCTACATGGGCAAAGCGCTTATTCTGCCCATGATCAGGTACCCGGAATCCGGAGCATTACTGATTTGATCATGTCACCTGAAGATTTTGGTTAAAATCAGGCAATGATGCCAGGGGAAGAGCCTGCCCAGCCGTCTGGGAAGCCCAGGGGTTCCAGGGCTTGGAGACCCTGTCCCTTATGCCAGACAGAAGCATCTGTCCCACCCAGTCCTTCACTCCTCAGTCTGTTGGCCCATTCATTCCACAAAACTTTTGTTTTTCAAATGTCCCTTGGAGCCTCTCACTTGAAGGTTTTGGACGCAGGGATACTGTTTCCAGATGGGAGAATCCTTCCCTGCCTGACTCTGTCCTTGCCAGTATCACAGTGGGGTAGTTAATTGATCTGCTCAACAAATCTTTATTGAAAGTTTTCTATGCTCCAGGCTCTGCTCTAGCAGAGGGAACAAGAGCAGTTCCTGCCCTCAGGAAGCTACTAGACCAGTGGGAGAAAGAAAAAATGAAAAATAAACTAATGGAATCTGTCCATGAGTGATAACCTGGCAGGAATCTAGAGCAAGTGTGGACCTAAGGAAGTCAGGGCTCAGTTGGGGAAGGTCTGCAAAGTTCTCACCAGGGACCCCAGGAGGCTGCTCTGGACTTGCCCCCACAGGTAATGCCCAACGGTGGCTGCTGCATTTCTTTACTGGGAACCATGGTTCTGGTAGGCAACCAAAACCACAGCATTCAGAAAGTGGCCAGAGTTCCTGCAAATCTCACTAATATCCCAGCAAAAGCAAATGCTGCCAACGGGGCCTCTTCATAGGGTTGTTTGGAAGCAAACTTACTGCCAGGTGAGGGAAGCACTACGTTTGCTCTGTGGCCCCGTTAGACAAAGAAAATAAAAAAACTTCAAACAAGTGCATCATTTTTAAAACAAAACTTTCCTCTGATGTTAGCTCTGGAATAGCTGCTGGGAGTCCCAGAAGCAGTCACCCAACAATGCCCTGCAATCCAATTTTAATTTTAAATAATGAGTGTAACCTCCCTCTACTCATGCCAGTAAATTAGTCTTTTTTTATTAGTAGAAAGCACAATTTCAAAATTAGGGGGAAAATCAGGAAGCAAATACAATGAAAAACTACGTATAGAATGCATTTTTACAGTTTATTTTCTTTCCAAGGGTAGGATATGATTTATATGACTGTTACTAAAGCATCCACTAAGTAGAACTATGAAAATTTGAGGGTAATCATATTTGAATAGCCAAAGTTAAAACCATCAGGGACAACTTTGGGACTGTGGGAAAGCTCCTGGGTGTGTATGGGGGCGGGGGGTAGGGGTGCGGGTGGATCTGAGTGAGGGTCTGGTTGAATTTGACCAAGAAGTTAAATGCTCCTTGTCCGTTCAAGGAAGATTTGGGTTTAAGTTGCCAGCTTCAAGGCAAGAGATGAAATTCGTTAAATTTTCTGAGCCCCTCAGCTTCAATCACTGCTCCCCATTCGCTCAGCTATCTGCACGGGAGAGGGGTCGAGGTCCTGACCTACCTTCACCCAGGCTTCCAGCCTCCCAAGAAGCAAATGGGAAAATGCCAGGATCCCAAAGCTTCCCACCCAATCACTGAAAACGGTAGGACCTCAACCGCTCTGGTCCTCTTTTCTAACTCAGACCTCTGTGTGAAGTTGCATATTTCTATTCTCTCCCCTAGGCCTCCAACCCCTAGAGGCATTAAAGCCAGAGGATAGCGTAGGCATCACGGAGTGCAGCCCGCTCTCCCCAGGAGGACGACTGCTGGGACCCAACACGTTCTCCAGCTGGCGCTGACCAGTGTGAATAAACATTCGGTAACACAGGGCACACAGCTGCCAGGAGAAGCACGACGGCCGTGGGGACCCAGGCTGGGGCCGGGGCGCCACATAGCTCCCAGGGTCTCCAGGGAGGGAGGTTCCCGTTCTCCCTGGGGACCCTTGGGGCACGTCTTCCTTCCAAGGCTGTTGATTGCCCAGGCGGGTAAATCTCCCTCCCCAACCTTTCTCATTTGAATACATGAAAATGTGAGTTGGTTTTGGCAAAGCGAAGCTCTCTCACAGCCAGACCGACGGTTTTGTCGCCTGCGGGCGAGGCCGGGTGGGGAGCAGCTCCGGCTCTGACATCCGGCAGCGGGCGAGCCAGGTCGGCGCCCCGGGCCGCTCCGAAACCCGGCGGTGACTTAGGGAGCAGTAGGGGAAAAGAAGAACAGCCAGCGGCTGTTTGTGTTCGCTTCAATAATACAAGTGAAAGTCCTGGGTATGTATTTATGTTGGTTACACACACACACACACTCAGGGGTGCGACTGGGAAAAATAGAGGACTCCGCACAGAACTGCCTGCAATTGCCGGTCAGGTGGTCCGAGGACTCCTACCTACTGCAGTCAGACGCCTTGTGAGTTGTAAATTAAGTCCTCAGTGATTTAATGATGGAAGTAAGGGGGCGAGGAAGGAAGGTATGAGGAAAGAAAATGAAAAGAGGTAGCGTAGGACAGAAGCTCCAATGCCGTCGGAGCCCCTGCTTCTTCCCTCTCAGCGGGGCAGCCCCGCAGGCCTGGCCGCCGGCCTCCTAGGGTTGTGGGCCGGCTGCTGAAGGTTAAGAGTGGGGCCGCCCTCCAGCCGCGCCCAGGCCTCGGCCCCAGCCCGAGACACACCTCTGATCACGAAGGCCAGGCACACCCAAGTGTGAACACTGCTTCCAGCGTGCAGGCCTTCCTCACTCCTAAGCTGAGCCAGTCGGCTTTGAACCGCGTCGAGGACCACAAGTCTAAGTTTCAATGCGTCCAATTCGCCCCCCACAGAAGGGCTCTTAAGCTCCTTATCCGAGTAGAGGGCCAGGACTGGGGTTCGGGACTCGGGGAGGGATGGCGTACTCGGGACCACCCCACACCGAGCTGGGCCCCTGGTGGACGTGACTTGACAATAGCCCCGTCGAGGGAAGGGGCGGCAGGGAAAGGGGCAGTATTAGGAGAGCCAGAGAGGGAAGAGCCTCCAGTGGACAGCTGCCGCCCCAGTCCCCCCTCTCGGCCCACCCTGCGGTCCAGCTAAACGCGAGAGACTTCGTCGCCGCGAGAGGCAGCCGGCTGGGCCCGAGGCACGGGTCCGCGGCCTCGCCTTTCGCTGTCATAATTTGAGTCTCCCTGCCCAGCGAATATGCAAGGCAAGTGCTTCGGCCGGGTCATGCTGGGAAGGGTAAGCCGAGGCAGCGCGTTCGGCTCAGGACCGCGTGCCGCCCCTCCCACCGCGGCGCTGCGCGGGCCCCACGCGCGTAGCGGGCGCAGCTTCCGGCAAGGGCGGAGCTGCTTCCTCCGCTCACGGCCACCTGGAGTAATCGCGCACCCTACCGTCCTGGCCGCCGCGGCCTCCTCCACCGGGGAAACCGGCCCTCCCTGCTACCTGGGCCGCCCCAGGCTGCCGCAGACTGGTCTTCATCCCGGCGAGTTTGGCCCGGGATGCCCCAGGAGTGGCCACGTGGCTGTCCCCGTGGCTCCCCTGCCCGGAGTCCACCCTGTCTCTCCGGAGCTGAAGACCAGTCTAGTTCCCCTGAACGGTCAGCGCAATCTTTGCAAAGCAGTTTTGCAATGGTGTAAGGCCGTATGTGGGAAAAGGCTGAAAACCCAGCAGGCTATGGCAGTCGAGTAAGTTGTTGCCTGGCCGCCTACAGGCCAGCAGCCCCGAGGCAGCAGCATTAGTTTACATATGTTTGTGTGCATGCATGTACGTATTTTCCAAGTCAGAAACCCGACGTGGCCCCGCTGATTTCGCTTTTAAGCCTTGGGGAAAATGACTGTCATCTGGGTACTCTAGAACCTCACCTCTTGAATTTGTTAAGTGTCTTAGGATGCCGTCACTGAGATGCAGAGTGGTCCGGAGCCAGTCGAACTACCATTTCTCCTTCTTCCAAACTTGCGGCTCTAGGAACCGAAATCCCTGGCTGTGGGACGCCTGCGGGGTTCAATCAATCGGATTTCGCCTAGCGGTGCTGCGTGGGGCATCTGCGGAAGAATTCAACATTCTCTTCCCCCTTCTCCACGACAGGAGGCGCTGTGTTCGTGGGAATCCCCTGGGCTGCAGACCCAGGAACGCCCAAGTTGGATCAAGGATATGAATGTGGCAGTTTCCATCTGCACCACCGGTCTTGGGTTTTTGAACAGACCTGAGAGAAATTTCGCTTTGGCCATCACACCATGAACAATGAACTTTTTTTTTTTTTAAGTCAACTTAAAAAAAAAAAGATGAGACCTAATAGATTTGGGAAATATGTTTAAAGCAGAATATTTGATATGTTCATTGACCCTCTTCAAGGGGACAGCGTTTTTCCCTAAAAGCACTGGCTTCTTGTACGCCATAAAAGCTATTACTACATTGTTACTATCCACAGAAAATATCCTAGTCTTGCTCCATGTTTTTGGAGAGCCAAGAGGACGTTGAAGAATCAGTCACCTCAGGAGGGAAGGAGGAAGCTCACTGGCACTTAAATTCCCCCGTCAGGCCGAGAAAGTTAAGCATCCGTGTACTTTACAAATGGAATTCAAGTCCTGCTGATGGGAACTCTGCACAAAAGAAATAGTTTCTGACACACATTCGCAGATACATTTACACAAACTGATGGGACAGAAGGCTGTATTGGGGAGGATTCCTGTTTTGTTGAGTTCCAGGTGGATTTAATTTCCTTCTCATTCCTTTCCTTACAATGTGATGCCCCCCCGCTTTTAAAGAGAATTGCAACTCAATACTTTTATCTTTTTTATTTCCTTAACTGCACATCTTCACCCTCTATGCTCCCTGCTGATTTAAGAGATTTGTTTGGTTCGCGGATTTAACATGATTCTTTTGCCAGATTTCAAGGAGAGATTTAAAAGAACAAAGGGGGTGTGTAATAAGGTCTGTTTGGAAGACAAGTTAAAACACATTTCTTAAATGAGATTAATAACATTTAAGAAACTTTACAAAACAAGAATATTTTGCAGATTCTTCATGACTCGAAGAAGATTTTACTTTATTGCTTCTTAAGGAAGCCTAGTGGTTCTACAGGCGGTACAACGTCCATGGTCAGATACTCAGAAACACACATGGTCACATCCACTCAGAAACAGTCACACATGCTCAGAAATACATGCGCCATCTCCCAACCTGTCACCCACTCATTGCCTATTACCCAGCCTTTCAGCTGGTCTCTTCCCCCAGGACTTGTGGGTAATCTGCTATCCAGGGTCTCCTAAGAGTCAAGAGGCCTTGCGTGGGAGTGAGGGGAGAAATTCCCACTGGCATCCGGGAGCGATTAGAACCAAGCAGACCCCAGAGATTCCAGCCCGGCCTCTCCAGGTCAGAGACCCGATCTGGCACCAATGTGGTCTGGTCCCCAGCTTGTGCCTGGCACCTCTTCAGCAGTCCAGATGCGTTCCGCAGCCAGGCCTTTGCTTTCCTAGCTAACGCGTGTGTTAGGGAAATGCCCCTCCCCCTGACCTTTCCTATCAGAAACCAGACGGTCGCCTACAGCCCAGTCCCCTTGGCTGCTGAAGGGGGGCGGGAGGAGGAGCCCAGCAGAGGTAGGACGCCCGACTTGGATCCTGCCCTATCACACAGACATCTGCTCTCAGTTTCTTCCTCTTTGCGATCTCTACAGATGACAAGGGGAGTGGAGCGGACCGAGGCGAAAAAAAAAAAAAAAAACTTATGTCATAAAGATATAAAACGGTGCTGTGACTCACCTGCTCCTAGCCGCAGGTACAAGTTTTGTGGCAGCGCCTCCGCTCTGCTAGCCGGGAGCCCTGGTCGGCCTAACGTCACTTGTCTAGGCTGACTCAGATGACCGGGTTTCTAGTGACGAAGCAAAAGTGGGGCTTTTTCCCTGTTCTAGTCTGAAGGTCTGAAGCCCAGGAAGAAAAGGAAAAAAAAAAAAAAAAAAAAAGAAAAGTCTGTATTCTCCAGTATTCCGGAGTTGAACTTTGGGTCAGGAATCAGGAGGGAGGGGGCAGGGAGCGCGCAGAAGAGCTAGAGGTGTGCAGGACTGGGCCACAGCAGGGCTCCACGGGTGGTAAGCGCTTCTGGGGAGGAGCCCGGGGTCGTTTAGTCTGCACGGTCTCTAAGCCCCAGCTCCGATGCCACCGCCCCCGGCCTTCTCCCGCCGCACAGTTCCCCAACAGAGCCCCGGCCTGTCGGTCCGGCCCCGCCTATTTTTCTTTTTTCTTTTTCCAAAGGAGGTAACACCCCTCCACCCCGTTTCCCTCTTTCCCTAGCTTCTACGCTTAAACCAATTACACTGCTTTGCAAACAAAGTGAGGGCCGGG
>NW_003852447.1:1468749-1487464 GCF_000181295.1 Otolemur garnettii
GGCTGCCCGCCTGCCGGAGCGGCCCCGGCCTCGGCCGGACCCGGAGCCAGAACCATTGCCCTATCTTCTCCCTCACCCCCGGCTCTCGCAGCGGGGGAGAGAGTTTTAGAAAACTTCGGGCTTTGAAAACACCCCCCTCTGGGAAGCGCTTGCTTCTTCCCTGAGGAGAGCGGGAGCCGGAGCCCAGCCCGGGTTTCGGCGTTGTTGGCGGGCGCCGGCATGAGTTGGAAGCCTCTCTGAGAAAGCCAGAACGTGCTGCAGGGTGGTCTCTTCGCCCGCTGTTAAATTTGGAGTCGTTTTCTGATGAAAGCGCTCTTTAGATAAGTTGAATGTCTCAATAATGAAACGATTCCTAAATTTTATAAAACTTGGTTCTTCAAAAGCCCTGTTTGGGGGAAGTGTGCTCATTCGTCTCCAGCACCGCTGGGTGGCGCTGATGCGAACAGAATCTTCTTCCAGAACTTGGGACCGAGAACCTGTTTCTCTTCATTGTCCCCTCGGTGGCACGTTCATGGGGTTTGTTTTACAAAGTGCACAAAAGGATTACAAGGAAAACCAGGTACGGGCAGGGCTACCCCCTATTTAAAGTAGTTTTTTGGAAACAGCTAGCGATTACCCCTCCTCCCCCCCAAACTTTAATTACCATTATTGAAACTGCGTTTTGAAACTGCTTTGGATAATCTTTGGGAGAGGAAAAGAAAATAAACCCCAAAGTAAAAAAATAGTTTACGGCAAAGACAGAAGAACTATAGAGTCAGGAAATACTTTGATGGCAACTATTTTCTTCAGATCTATATATTCACAAATTTACCTCTGAGTTTATTTGCATGTAATGGCTCACAGGGTATTCCTATTTCCATCTATTTCTTCACCTCTTATGTTTTCAGATGGAGTCATTTGCTGATGGAAATAAATGTGAGGACATCATTATTCTTTATTAAATTATCAGAGAAATAGTTTTAACATATCTGCACTCTGTATTTTTAAAATACTGTACCTAAGGTATTCCCAAATTGCTGTTAATAAAGGTTTTCACGTGGTGATTTTAAAAACTCAGAGCTCTTCCAGAGGGTTGATTCTGATGCAGTTTTCTGGACCCACCAGTCCATTAAGACCCCTAGCAATGAGCTTTCTTACATGTGAAAGTTCAGAGTAAGTAGAATAGCATTAAGAGGAGATAAGAGTTTGATTTTGAAATTTTAAACTATTCAAAACTACTCATGTAGTTCCAAAAGCCAGGCATTGAAATGATCAGCAGCAGTATATCAGTATGCGGGAGAAAAGTAGATCATTATTTCGACAAATTTTCAAATATTAAGAGGCTGTAAATTGGTAAGAAAATTAATGCAAGTTTTTGAGTGGCTTGCAAAGGTGTACATGTACACTCATGCTGAAGTTAAATGTATATAGCATATTGATATTATGCACTCCTCTTGTTTTATTTTCCCAAAACTTATTTAACTTCTGAGTTTGCTTCCCTTTTAATATTACAGTTTCTGCAAGTAGGTAGAAAATACTACTTCTAAATACAATAAACGACAAAAACTCATCCCTTAGCGAAAACTTCTAAGACAATAACGCCAGTTGCTGGAAAATAAATGGTTCCGGGGGTCCTATGGCCATAGATGATTTGTTCTATCAGGGAGAGTTGCATTAACAACCACCCAGCACAACTAAGACCGTTGTGTGGTCAGCTGGGCCTGGTAGACTTTGGGGCAGCGGACAGAAGCTGTGCCTCGTGGCCTGCTCAGCGGGCGTGCGCCGCGGAACCCCCTGCACCACCTTAGTGGTGATGTGAATAAGCAGAAGGTCAGAGATTAATTCTGTTTGGGATTTTTAAAGACGATTTGCCCCCAAAGAGCTCTTTGCTCAGTCTGATTGGGGTGGAGACTTGGGATACCGCCTGAAGTGGATGGAGGAGGTAATGAAGGGGCCCTGGAAACCAGCCTCTGAGCCCGGCGTGTAAGGCGATTACACTTCTTCCCGGGGACATGTTTTCTGTGAGCGCTTATCTTTCATGCCTGCAGTGTTAGGATTTCCCCCCGCCCCCCCGCGGTGCAAAACATCTTTGCTCGGTCTGGGAAGGCGCCTAACAGTTTGCCCCGGGTGGGAGTGTCCCGTGCTTTCCAGAAATGGTCTCCGCTCGCCCCCTGTTCGCCGGGCCGGCCGCCCTCCTGCGCCCACTACTAACCCCGCCCTTCGGGGCCTCTTCGCCCGCTGTCTCTGCTCCAGGCCTACTCCTCCGTCCCAGTCAGCAACATGAACTCGGGCCTGGGCTCCATGAACTCCATGAACACCTACATGACAATGAACACCATGACCACGAGCGGCAACATGACCCCGGCTTCCTTCAACATGTCGTACGCCAACCCGGGCCTGGGGGCTGGCCTGAGTCCCGGCGCCGTGGCCGGCATGCCAGGCGGCTCGGCGGGTGGCATGAACAGCATGACCGCGGCGGGTGTGACGGCCATGGGGACGGCGCTGAGTCCCGGCGGCATGGGCGCCATGGGCGCGCAGCCCGCGGCCTCCATGAATGGCCTGAGCCCCTACGCGGCCGCCATGAACCCCTGCATGAGCCCCATGGCGTACGCGCCGTCCAACTTGGGCCGCAGCCGCGCAGGCGGCGGCGGCGATGCCAAGACGTTCAAACGCAGCTATCCGCACGCCAAGCCGCCCTACTCCTACATCTCGCTCATCACCATGGCCATCCAGCAGGCGCCCAGCAAGATGCTCACACTGAGCGAGATCTACCAGTGGATCATGGACCTCTTTCCCTATTACCGGCAGAACCAGCAGCGCTGGCAGAACTCCATCCGCCACTCGCTGTCCTTCAACGACTGCTTCGTGAAGGTGGCGCGCTCCCCGGACAAGCCGGGCAAGGGCTCCTACTGGACGCTGCACCCGGACTCCGGGAACATGTTCGAGAACGGCTGCTACCTGCGCCGCCAGAAGCGCTTCAAGTGCGAGAAGCAGCCAGGGACCGGCGGCGGAGGAGGAGGCGGGAGTGGGGCCGGCGGCGCCAAGGGCGGCCCGGAGAGCCGCAAGGACCCCTCGGGCGCCGCCAACCCCGGCGCTGACTCGCCCCTTCACCGGGGCGTGCACGGTAAGGCGGGCCAGCTAGAGGGCGCGCCGGCCGCCGGGCCCGCCGCCAGCCCCCAGACTCTGGACCACAGTGGGGCGACGGCGGCAGGGGGCGCCTCGGAGTTGAAGACTCCAGCCTCCTCATCGGCACCCCCCATAAGCTCCGGGCCCGGGGCGCTGGCATCGGTGCCCCCCTCTCACCCAGCACATGGCCTGGCCCCCCACGAGTCCCAGCTGCACCTGAAAGGGGATCCCCACTATTCCTTCAACCACCCCTTCTCCATCAATAACCTCATGTCCTCCTCGGAGCAGCAGCACAAGCTGGACTTCAAGGCGTATGAGCAGGCACTGCAGTACTCGCCCTATGGCGCCACGTTGCCTGCCAGCCTGCCTCTTGGCAGCGCCTCCGTGGCCACCAGGAGCCCCATCGAGCCCTCAGCCCTGGAACCGGCCTACTACCAAGGTGTGTATTCCAGACCCGTCCTAAACACTTCCTAGCTCCTGGGACTGGGGGCTCAGCAGGCATTTGCCATGCTGGTAGCAGAGAAAAAAAAAATCAGCAGCAAACAAAACCACATATATCAAACCAATAACAGCATCATTAAATCTTAGCACCTATTTTTATTTCATTTTTCGTGCACAATCTTTTCCCCAGTGCAAAAGACTGTTACTTTATTATTGTATTCCAAACTTGTTGTGTACATTATTACAAAGACAGCCAACCCCAAACCAACATTTTTTTTTTCTGTGAAGTTTAATGAACCACAAGTGTATATATAAAATCCTCCTCCTTCCTTGGCCCCACCCTTTCTTCCCTCATTCCCCTCCAGACAACATTGTAGTCTGTGCAGGGTTTATTTAACAAAAAACCAAAAATCAAAAAAAAAAAACCCAACGAAAAAATGGAAGATGGTCGAGTTTGTATAATATTTGTTTGTGCTTTTTCCCCCTCCTTAACTGATGCAGCCCCACAAGTTTACAGGTCTGTGGCAATACTCTTAACCATAAGAATTGATATGGTGAAGAAACAAGTAGACACTAGGCTCTTAAAATTATTGAAAGAATACTGCTGTTATGCAGCAAGACGTGAAAACAGACTATAAACATCAGAGCCATTGTTTTTCAGTTTACATTTCTGATACATTCAGTTAGCAGATGTCTTTAAATGAAATACATATATATTGTGTACAATTATGCACATGCTCAGATATGTAGACATCCTCCATATATTTACATAACATATAGAGATAATAGATAGGTGATATACATGCTACATTTTCAAGAGTTGCCTGACCAAGAAGTTACAAGGACCTCAACCCCCTTGTCCTCTTTATTCGCGTATGGCCCTGGGAATCAATTCCTTAGGAATCGCCCTCTTCAAGAACTCTCCTCCTTGCTTTCCAGGGTCCCATGGTCATGTCATTCGGAGGTCACAGAACGTGTATAATATTAGCTTCTATGTGTGTATGCCATTTAAAGAATATTTTTTTCCAGAGAAAAAAAGGGAATATTACAATGTGGGAGGAGAGATAAATTATAGAGAGCCGTATTTCAAAATTTGGTCCAAGATTCCAAAATCGTATTGATTGTGGCCATTTTAATTATTGCCATCGTGTGCTTGTTTCATCCAGTGTTAATGCACTTTCCACAGTTGAACATGGTGTTAGTATAGCCAGACGGGTTTCATTTATTATTTCTCTTTGCTTTCTCAATGTTAATTTATTGCATGGTTTATTCTTTTTCTTTACAGCTGAAATTGCTTTAATTGATGGTTAAAAGTACAAATTAAAATGTTAATTTTTATCATGTGATTGTAATGAAAATATTTTGATTTAAATAACAAAAATAATAACAGATTTTAAGCAGTGGAAAATGTTCTTGATCATTTGCAATTAAGGACTTTAAATAAATCAAATGTTAACAAAAAAGGATTTCTGTTATTTTCCTTCACATAAATCCAAAATGGATATTCAGAATAAGACACTTTTTTAAAGTTTTGGAAAGGAGAATAGTCTAAAGTAAAATTGTTCTATGATTTTAATGAACATGTAGCTACTAAGAAGCAGTAAAAGGAACTGAATTAAAATGGACAGATAAATTGGTTTAATATTTCCAGAATTGCAATGTTTACAATTCTTTATTCCTGGTCATGTTTACTTCATCTTTATAAACATAGGCTTAAGCCTTATGTGTTTCCTCTGGGTCTTCCCATCCACTATGAAATCGAGTATTGTTAATTTACTTTCCCCCCCCTTCTCCAACATATCATTTTTCCTTTATCTGAGAAGTATTTGAGTGAGAATAAAATGTAGCTGTGGCTGATAAAATTGTGTATAACAGATGCTGAGCCCTCTTCTCATTAAAAGAGAAACAAAATGTAGCCATCATGGTAGCTTTGGAGGAGTGGGAAGAGGAGAGTTAATTCACTCCTGCAAGGGAAGCTTGTTTTAGGAGGGCATTTGGGGATAGCTACTATTTTGTATTTTGTGAAGATGCTTTTTAATATTGTTTCTAAGAAGATTGTTCCTAGGAGCTTAATTATTAGATTGCCTTTCAACAAGATTTTAAAGGCAACTTCACACCCCATAGTTGCTCGGAATCACAAAATCATTAATCTCCTTGGATAGCAGCCTCACTTTCCAGTCCACCTATTTCTTTGTAAGTCTTGTTCGGATTGACGTCAACAATAACACCACCAGCCGGAGCAGAGGCTGGACTGCCTGATCCCTTGTGTATGAACTCCATCCTCACTAGGGCTTGAACTTGGGCAGCCTTTGCTTTGATCGCCCTACTCCACACCGCAGACAAGATAAAAAGATCTGTGTGAGCCGCTTAATTATCGCGTAATTGCCTCCCCATATGAGAGAAGCGGTGCCACGTAGCACTTGAGAAAAATTCAGAAATCTCACCACCCCCCTCTCCCACTCACTTCAGCTAATAAAAGGAGAAGGGCAAGGAAATTGCCTGTTTGAATAATTTCAAAACGTAATTTATAGGCCTAGGAAGGACGTCAAAATCCCAAAGAGACGAAAAAGCTTTCAATTCCAATAGTTATTCATTCATACTTATATAGGCTAAACAAACGTGGCTGGCAAATTCAATTTCCAAATAGTATGGGAGGCGAGGGCTTGGGCCTCGGATTGTCCCGGTCCCACTGAAATCTAAGACTTCTAACTCGTGTGCTGTCCCCTCCGAGACGGGCCCTTTTCTTTAGCATATCAGCAACATCAGTGTCTTGCCTTCGCCGCACCAGGCTTCAGTCGGCCTTCACTCCGCTTACTTGGCGGAGACTTTTTCTGGTTTTGAAGAGGTGGGGGGGCCGAGGAACTACTTTGGAGACCCGCCTGGGAAGCTAGAACTTCGGGGTCGCGGGGAGCAGGTCTGGCCCAGCTCCGGCTTCGTGGGTCTCCCGCGATCCCCAGACCTCTGGGCCCAGAAAAATGCGACCCGCGGTCGGGACGCCCAGGGCTGCCGGTTGCCGGGGAAGGAGGACAGCAGGACCGCCGCAAGCTTCTCGAGGTGACAAGTGCAGTTAGTTCTTCATTGTTGGAGCATTTTCCCCTCCCAGAGAATAAATCTTCTGTTGAGCCTGAGACCCAAAAGTCAACAAAGAAGGCCAGCCGCCCGGTTACGGCTCCCCGGCCCCAGCGGTCGGCGCTGCCGCGGCCGCTCCCGCTGCGTAATCCCTTCCTCGGAAACCCGGACACACAAACGCCCGAGCGCCGGGGCCGGGGCGCCGCGCCCCTGGGCCAGGAGGAAACCATCTGTGGTTCCGAGGGCGTGCGGGGACCCTGCCCGAGCGCGCCTTCTTCCCGCGACCCGCGCCTTCCCCCCTTTTGTCTGGGTGTTTTCATATTTCTTCACCTCGGATGCTCCAGGGGACGAGGGCCGGAAAGGGGGTGCTGACCGCTCTGCCGCGGTCCCCCGGCTCTCTTTATTTAGGAATTTCGCTCGAGGTGGGGGAGGGGTCTTGGGAAGGGGGAGGGAGGGAGCGAGGAGGGGAAACGTCCATCTGACCCAAGTGTAAAGCTCCCAAGGCCCTAGAGCCACTGAACGAGCCACCCAGCAAACACGTTTAGAAAACGAAAAACAAAAATGTTTGGGGAGTGAGTATAGTGCAGGGGAGGGAACCTTCAATTGTTCCTTTCACCTTGCGTCTGGGAAGAACAGGTCTGAAACATTTTTTAACATCATAAAAAGAGAGGGTAACCAAAGAGAAGAAAAACTCACCAGTTCTAATTCGGCAGAAACCACCCAGAAGTGTTCGCAAGTAGAAGGCAGCTAGCTCCGTTTTCTACGTAGCTAATTCAGTCTTTAAATCCAAGATAAAATTTAATTTCCTTTGTCCATTTGTGACCTCCCTCATAGCAGAATAAACTGGTGAGAATTATTATAGGAGGAGGGATTAAAACAAACGAAATCCTATTAGAGTTCTTAACTTTTTTCCCCATTTTCTGAAGGCTAGATACTTGACTGATTTCATTGACGGTATAGAAAACATTTTCCTCAGAAGTCTAATACATGTGTATGGGCAATAACAAAATAATTCCTAGAGAGTTGAAAACTTTAAACTTTGTTGTTCTGGCATTTAAAAAATTGGTCTCGATTCCATGGAAATGCTTATTAAATTTCTTTGCAAAAGAACTGCCACAATCAATACAAATTTCTTTCAATGTGGGCCAAAGTAAGAGACCTGTAGCCCAAATTCATTAACCTTTCCTGGAGATCAATTGGTTTTCTGTTGATTTAGCAGTAATATTGTAGGACATTTAGCTATAATGTATTTTAATGTGATACTTCAGTATGCCAAGGAGAAAAAGAAACTCATTGAAAAATAAAATTGCTTAAATCATTTAATAGATATTTAAAACACTTGTAAAATATAGCTTCAAAAATTAAATCTTAGTTGTTTATTTGAATTGTAATAAAATGTGTTTTGCAACTAAATGGAGTTAAGATAATGCCTAATTACCTTAAGATAATTATGTGTGAAAGGTGATTATTTTTAAGCTACTTTGAGCTAACTATGTAATCAAATTATACTGACATTTAAAAGCAAAATTTTCTCAAACAAATAATCATTAGCATCAATAGATACTCATGAGAGTTAGAGTGTAAGAAAATAAAACAACTTGAAAGATTTTACAACCTTCCTGTTTAGAAACAGAATCCATTTGGGGAGATAAAAAGGTTTTATAAAGTAGCTATTTATGCATGCAAGTTTTATTTTCAACCCATGATGCTGTTTACTGTATCCAAATAACACTTCAGAACAGATTACTTTAAATCGTTTTTACCCCCAAAGAGTTAAGTTGGAGGGTGTAGTGGTTCCATGGGTTTTCCTCTTTTTAGCTTCCAGCCCAACTTGCTTCATTGAACTTTGGCCAGCTCGGACTGCAGCCCTCACTTTTTTATCCCCCCCACCCCCCCCACCCCCCCTCCCGCCATCGTTCTAGCAAGCAATGGAAAACAGCCATGCAGTTCGATTTTTAACTTATAAAATGCATGCATTTTTCTATTATAAACATTTTTAAACACCTGACAAGGGGAAAGTCCTCACTTAACTACCTTTCTTCTTCTAACTTCCTCATTTCTCCAATTATATATAACTGTGAGTGCACAGTGTAAGGGCAAAGCACACGGTGAGCGTGAGCTCCCCTCCCCCTTGCACCCTTGGGAAGTGAGGAGCCTCCCTTCTTCTAGATGCCATTTAATGACATTTTGGGGTTCTCTTAGTTTCAGTTATCTTGCTGTACAGAAGCAAGATAGTCTCCCTAAAAATCCAGAAAGGAAAAGGCTGAACTAGAATCATTCTCAAGGACTTGGCATCCAGGTGTGATGCTGGTCAAGCCTCTGGGGAAATTAAGTTCAGCACCCCGCCAGTGACGCCCGCCGGGGGAGGCCTGATTCAGACTTCTCAGTGAGAGGTTGCATTGTGTTGACTTTCTACTTCTCTAAACTTCTCTTCAAGATTATACATCGGGACTCCCTTCCCCTCCCCCCACAGCCAAGAAAAACAACCTGGAAATTCCCCCCCTCCACACACACGCAAAGGATTGCCTGGAAATAGGGAACAATTATTTAAACTGGAAATCTTCTTAATTTCTCCCCATGTCCCCCATGAAATTTGTTACTCCTCTGCTTGTCTATTCATGTCTCAGGGTCAGTGTATTTTGTTTCTCTCCCTGGCAGTAAGGAGTTATTTTAAAACACAATTTCATTGAAAGAATGTAAGGGGCTTTGTAGTGGTTTGTTTCGTTTAACATACAGTATTTAATTTTAAGGGCCCATTATATATGCGAGGGAGGAAATAGGAGCTGGCCCAGTGCATTGCCCCCTGGACAGCTGATTTTATTTGCCTGGCTTAGGAGACTGGGGCATTTTTGGAACATCCCACTAGCTCTGAGTCCCTCCTGGGAGCCCTGGGTTTCATTTCTTCCGCCCAGCTATAAATGTCCAGCCCAACAGCCGCTCAACCTGGAGCGCCAACTCCGGCCGCATCCTCCACCGCTTTTGCTAGGTGGAGGCCGATTCGCCAACTCAGACTGCAATGAGCCGTGCTGGGGCCCAGGACATCTTCCAGGTTTCCTCGCCTCTCCCAGGAGTCACACTGCCTTCTGCTGACACACGCTTCCTTTGTGTTATGCCTGGCTAATATATTAATGGGGCGGATAACCCAGATCCTTGGAGTAGGGGGGGAGGAGGAGGCTGTAGATGGAGAGGGAGAAGGGAATGACACAGCTTTCTGGCTGCTGACCCTCGAGCCAAAGAGCTCAGAGGCGGGGCAGGACGGGGGTAGCGAATCGAGGTAGGGAAATTTCACCATGAGGACGCCCAAAGTTAACTTAAACACCTGCAACAAGTTTTAAAGAAAGGTGACCTGATGCTAATGTGCCGTCGTGTGCTCAGAGCTGCGAGGCCAGAGCCGGCGACAGCCCAGGACCCGGCCCCTCCGCCGAGCGGCCGCGCGCCCGCGGCTGTCTCCGCCTCCCACCCCACCCCCGGCCGAGCGCCGCCGCCAGAGTCCCAGGTGAGCGTTCCAGCTCCGAGTCCTAGCAGTGCCCCTTGAGTCCTACCTAGTCCTCAAGCTCTAGCCAAGTCCGCCACCTTAGATACTGGGTCCCAGTGGTTAAAAATAAAGAATTCACTCAGCCCGGCAACCTGCCCTCGGAGAGACCCCGGCCTCCCCCCAACCCCAGCGGGCAGTCTGGCCTCCCGGTGGAGGTTTGGGCCGATCAGCCTTGGCGGGCACCCTGCGCTCCGCCAAGGGGTGTGAAGAGGCCTGGGGCCTGGGGTCCCGATGCTGGGTGAGGACCTGGTCGCCCGTCCCGGCCTCTCGGCGGAGCGCCCTCCCCGCCGGGCCTGCGGCCTCGCCTGCCAGACGGTGCCAGGGCGCCCGGAGACATATGCTGCCCGCAGGCCGCGCGGCCCGACGTGCTGCTCATTGCCGAGGCGGTTCTCAGAGCATCAAAAGCCAGGGCTTTCTTCAGCCGTATGGGCCGCGAGGTGAACAACAATGCCCGGGCCCCTTCACTTCAAAAGCTGCGATCAGGGGGAAGGCTCCCCCAGAGAATTTTTTTTCTCCTCTGCCTTTCATTCCCGGCTTCGAAAAAAAAAAAAAAAGGCACCAGCAACTCCAAGGCCCGGGCGAGCCTAATGCCCTTTGATGGGGATTGAATTCATTATCTCCAATAACACAATTGTGCTTGGCCAACGAAAAGAGCAAAGCAAGGCTCCAGCCCGCCCGAGGGGCCCGGCGGGGCGGGGCGGGCGGCCGCTGGGCGCTCCCGGGGACCCGCGCAGAGGCGCGGTCGGAGCTGCCCGGAGGGCTGCGGCGCCCCCTGGGGCGCGGGGGCCACGGGGCTGCAGGACCCGTGGCGCTGCCCGCGGAGGCCGCGCGGGGAGGGCGGGGCAGCTCTCCCGTTGGATTTATTTTTCGTTCCCCCCTTTGCAGCCATCTCCCGAGGGCGGCCCCCGCGGGCTGGGTGTTTACTCGCCTGACTCCCAGCCTTCAGCTTCGAGGCAGGCCCCGAAGTGCCCGCGCGAGGGCCAGTAAGGCCGCCCTGCGCCCCCGGCTGAGCACGCTGGGCTCTAGACACCTCGACCGCGCCGCCCAATGTGCCCTGGGCTTGGAGCCAGCTTCACTCTCAACCTAGCTCCGGTAAACCGGGCCCCTCTTCTCAGGCTCTCCCCATCCGCGTCCACGCCGGTAATAGCGGAAAGGCGCCCAGGCAGCCTGACCCGGGCAGCGGGACACCACGTCCGGCCCCCTGGTTTGGGGTCCACGCCGGGCAGGATGCACCGTCCCTTCCGCTCCCTGGCAATTCATGCCTCCTCCCAGGTTCCACCAACATCCCTGTCCTCTCAGGCCCCTCCAGCCCCTGCTTCTCTGCTCTTCTGAATGTATGGAGGTGAAAAGAGACTAAAACACTGACCTCCAGATGCGGGTGAATGTTTGTGTGTGTGTGTGTGTGTGTGTGTGTGTGTGTGTGTGCAGGTGAGAGAGGGAGGGAGATTTTGAATCCCTAAGAATCATCATCAAAGAAGACTTCTCTGTAGCTTTGTAGCTAAAATACCAGTTCAAGTCATTACTGAGTATGTTTCCTGCACAATCCTTTCTCCCTCATCACTTACTGGGGAAAGTGTGTACTGCAGTTTTATTTCAATCAGATAAAGAGTAATAATAAAACAACTTAAAGAACTTTTTAAAAGAAAAAAAAAAACTAGAGCGCGTTTAGGAATGTTCTGTGGTAGTAACTGGATTGGTTCTTCCTCATCAGGGAATCAATCACGACTTCCTCAACCTTGAAGCAATCCACTGTTGACCATCAGAGAATCAGACATGCCATGGGAGGTATATAGAGAGATCTGGAGAGATATCTAGACATGTTTACACTAATGGATTTTCTGACTTAGAGGAGCTTCTACCAGACCTTCCCATCTAGAGAATGTTCTCAAAGCAAGAAAGCAACCAATTGTGTGATCTGCTGATTTGGGGTAAACAAACAAACAAAAATGTTTCTGGTTTAACACTTTCAGTGAGGGCTGTTCTCATCAGGAGATTTAAGGATTTAGTTATTTAATTCTTTTCAACATAAAATAGAGTAACCTTTACAAATTTACATGGAACTCTGACCTATTTTTAGGCCTAGGCACTGGGGGTGGGGATGGGGAGACAAAACAATTCCACTGCGGTAGGTAAGATTAAAGAGAAAGACTTCAGTTCTTCCTCCCTCTTAAAAATTTTTCTTTTGTCTTACAGAGCAGCATCCTGAATATAACTTGCATTAAACCACATATTTACCTTTGTGAAGTCTTTACAGTTTTCATTTGCCTCAAAAAGGATGTAAAACATTTACCTTGCAGATATTCCTAGTGTCTAATAAAGAGGTCTATGGGAAAATCTATTCTCTAGATGAGTTTTAAACTCCCGATCCTACAGGTTATCAAAAAATGAGTGACTTCTCATTTGGACCTTTAGCCTACTTTTTATTAACTTATTAAAAAATAGGCTGAATCTTAGTGATGGTTCACTTACAGTGCAGTGACTTACTTCAGTCACCTTTTATAAAATCTCTTGCAACATCAAGTGGAGGTTTAATCTTTGTCTGGAATTGTAGCACACATACCCCACACCTGGTGGACTGCGGGGGCTTCCTTTGCATATTCATTATCACATGCTTAGGAATACCATAAAGAGAAAGGCATTTACACAGGATAGAGATGGCAGTGATTTAGATTTTACATATTAGCAATCTGAATAAAAGTTCAACATAATATGAATGATCAGAATAAGTTACATGTAGGTATAACTATTTGGGAATTCATTCTCATAATATTTTGAGAACTTCAGATTAATCACACTCGGGACTCAATGCAAGAATTATTTCCTGAATAACAATATTTCAGAACCACCACAAAAAAAAGCTTTAATTCTGACACTTATCCACCAGACCACAGAAGCAACAGGACAGTTCTGCAGTTTATCACATAAACAATTTGTCTAGTGTCAGGGCACACATGAAGCATGAGGCCCCACAGGATGGATGAATTACTAAACAAAAGATACCATGATTTTAATGTAGATGTCTTTGACCATGGAAAAGAATTAAGGAGGAAAAAAGATGTAAGCATTTCAGTAGAAATGAGAATTCAGCGTTATCTAAAGTACAACAACATTTCAGCCTTGAGATTCACTGAATCAATAGAAAAGACTCCTTGTATCTCCTAGTTCACTCATCTGCAAGATTATTCCCCTCAGACCATTCTCAAGCCAGATCCAGAAAAGACTGAAATGTGAAAATCTAAAAGACTCTCGTTTCCTGAGTTTATCTGTGGAATGGAGAAGTTCTATATTCCCGGTGCACAACATTTTGCCAAATGAATATTTTCTCTGATATTAAGGTAAAATTATCTTTCATTCTTTAGGGTCCATTTTTATTAGGTCTCAAACCTGTTTTAGATACATACTTGAATGCTTCTATTTATTTAGCAAGTCTATACATGTTTATTTTTTTTAGTTCCTACTTAAGATTGATCCAAATAAAACACCCAGGTGGAAAACACCTTTAACATGGAAATGCAGTTGATTTTCTTTCCTTAATGCTAAGAGGAAAAAGTGAAGTTAAACCTCAAATTCTTTTGAATGATACCAGCATTGTAAACACAAGACTTGGTCCATTTGTGAGCTGTCACCCAAATGCTAGGTCATGAAGCCTCTTTACCTTTTAAGACTTATTTATGATAAGAAGTCATAGGACTTTAACTTCTTAAAATGTGGCCTATCAGGAATATATTATGTCAGAATTTATATAGTAAATAGACCAAGGCAGTTCATTATCAGACTTCTGAAGAGAAGTAAAACTTTTACATTTCAATTCCACAGATTCAGAAGCTGGGGCTGGAAAGTTGCATTATGATTTGCAATCTCAGACTAAGAGCTGGACTGTGGGCTCCCAGAGTGCTGAAGGACTTGCCTGTCCTCTGTACAGGGACTGTGCCATGCCAAGGATTAACCCCTTGTCTCTTAAGTTACAATACCTCTACTGAAACAGGCAACTAGACTCAGTAGATGCTTATTTAATCTGACAAATAATTCACTTTGGGAGTATAATCGTGGCAAGAACAGACTGTGAGTTAAGTAGAGAGAGGAAATGAGAAATGATCTCCAATGCATTCCATTCACCTATCTCATCCCATAAAATAGAACAGGTGAAAGGGAAAATTGGAATTGTAATCAAAATGAAAGATGGCAGGGCCCTGATCATTCAGAGAGTAACATTAAGAAGTTGTTAATAATATAGTGCATTGAATCCAAGATCACAAAGATATCAACTTCCCTCCAGTTGGCTCTTGAGCCCTGAGAAGGGCCAGTTCTTGATGCATAAGATAAAACAAGTGGCAGTGTTGGGTTTTATTGAACTCCCTGTATAATGAGTACAACTATTAAAATATTCAAAGAGCCTTCTTAAGTAAAGTCTAGTTTTTCTTCAGGATTTGTAGTAAATACGTATTATATTTTAAAGTCTTATGTTCTCTTACCATTGTTATCAGATGATGCTGTTTGAGAACTCATCTGAGATTTTAATAATAAAGCACAAATTAACATTAACAGAGAATAATCCAGCTCTTTTTGCATTAGTCTTACCCTTAGGAAGGGTGTGGTAGCCAGTGCTCAACCTGAAATACAAAATGTAGTGAGATTTTTCTCAACTACGCTTAAGACTCTTAACATTGGATTTGTCATGAAGGATAACAATGATTACCATGCTTTAACCAAAACAAATTTTTAAAGCGTTTTTAACTCTTTTGAGGGCAACTTGTTTTTGAGAAGAACAGAAAACAAGAGATTTTTCAGGCAAATGTAAGTGATGGAAAGAGGCAGGAAACAGAGAGCGGAAGAAGAGAGGCACTGTAGCAGAAGCGGCGGAAAGTGTCAGGTCGCCTATAGACTCACAGACCAGAGGGAGTAGAGAGGTGGGACAGAAGCAAATTAATAGCTAGAGAGCTACACAGAGTGTGCTGAGGAAGGGCCAGGCGTGAAAAGATTTGGTGTCGTCATAGCAACGGGCTCAGCCCTGCTCCCCCTGAAGCCCATTCAGCTCTGAGCTGCCGGAACACGTTTTTAATTAAAGCGTATAAAAGTTGTTTTGTAAGGACTTCTCCTCATCCGATAGATTTCAAAATGGTTAATCAGGCTTCATCTCCTTTTGATGTTCACAAGAGCATAGGCTACAGCAGGCACAGAAACTGCTGCTGCCGCTGCTGCCACTGTTAAGTGAGTTATCTCTCAATCACACCTAACACCAGGAATGAGCAAGACATCTATTTATTTAGATACACAAAAACAAAGAATTCAAGTGGGAGTGAGGAGTCCATTTTTATGGTTGTGGGTGGAGCGTTAATTTTCTGTGCTCTGGGAACTATGGAACTCAGCCTTCTGGATGGCTATTGTCCCTAGTTGATGTTCTATTTAGCTTTAGAAAACAGCAAGATTTCGCCCCCTCTTTGGGAGATGCAGTCCAAAAGCCAAAATAAAAGCTATAAATTTGGGGGGTATTCCAAAAAAAGTTTGGTTTTACCACTCACATAAAAAGATAGCAAGCCATCTCATTTTTTAAAGAACATAAACAAATTTTACACCTAAATCTTCTATAAATTCATGACATATAGTAACACTTGCACTTGTTTTTTCCATATAAGTGACTTAGTCAAAAACAGCATTGTTTGTTGATTCACCATACAATTTTGCTTAGATGAGTTCAACCTCCTCTGGGGTTTTTCATCACCCTTTCCCCCAAACATTGGCAAAAAATCTTGTTCCTATCTTCACTAAAAAAGAGGGAGAGATGATTTTACCTGTTATCTATTCCTTCATCTACCCTATATTCCAACTCAATATTTCTACTTCTATACAAATAAATCCAATATTAGGTTGACGAGGAAGAGTCTTGCTTCCTCTCTGGGACAAACATACCCACCAAACAATTTTACTCAACACCAACATTAGACAGGGCCCCTCTATAACCATAGAGAAGGGAGACAAAAACAAGACCACACTGTAGTTTTGTCTAAGCACAGATAGAAACAAGGTCACTGTGTAAACCACAAAAATAGCAAACATCTCCCTCACATCAGCTAATAGGAGCAACTATTGCTTCTTTACAAATTACAGTTTTAGCTTCATTTTAGTTTTGCCCTTGAGATAAGATTCAACATGCCCAATCATAGAAGTATTCTTGGTAACATCTTCTAATCAAAAGTCTCACTTTCTTGAACTTTCCCCCAAATTATCTAACTCAAGACCCAATCCTGTATATAGAAAGTCCTTTCTAATTCTCTCTTACTGAAATGCCACACAGTTCCCCATGGTGTGTGGTCTCCCTTATTTGCAACAAGCAATAAACCCAACTTATTCAACTATAGGTATGTCCCTAATAGTCTGGCTAGAGGACATTGACAGGCCTTTTGTTCCTTTGTTTCATGGCTTAAATTATCACACAGGAAGCTAAAACTCTGTCCTTTAACAAAAAAAACTCCATCTTATTTCTATACCTGTCTATAAGGTATTTCCATGAATATTCAGTATATTTAATTTAAAGCAACACACTCTTCCCAGTAACAAACTACCACTTGTGACTTCCATATTTTTTCTTACTTCCCTCATCACTCGAGCTTGAAAATCATACTCAGGATTGACTTGTCTCTTTATGGCCCATACATCTGCAATAATTCCCATTACTCCAACCTCTCCTTCCTTGACATTCTAAATATCACAATTTTACTCCAGACTACTGTCCCCTATCTGTTAATATGGCTTCCAGATTCTCTTTGGGCAATTTTTGTCTGTACACCATTACTAGCCCAATATTCCTAAACAAGAGCTTTCAATAAACGCAAATAAGTCCTAATCTCTTAAGGCCAGAGTTTCCAAAGAGGTAAAATTAGAAATCGCATATGAATAACTACCATGATTTTTCTTGTTTGGAAAACGTAATGTCAACTGAGGCTGCACGCAAACGGAATGGGAATGCACTGGTCAGCATAGGATTGTGCTTTATGTGTTGGGATGTATATTCTGAGGGACTTAGAGAAAGTAAATCACATTTAGAAGATTCTGGATATACGTGAGAACTAATCCATGCTTCGTGAAGGATTGTTTGGTTGGGGGATGTTTGGCCACAGAATAAAACATTTCTGTTACAATTGGATGATATTGGTTATTTCAAGCTATAGGTGATAACAGAGGGAAAAATTAGGGGGTAGACATTACAGAATTAATGATTTCAATTTAGGTGAAGTAAACTGTAACACAGTTACAGGTTGAGTAGGTTACCTCAGGAAATAGCTTCTCAAAACTGAACACTCAAGTGTAGACCAGATGACCTTTAAATAAACATTTCCTTCAAATCTGTGCTTTATTTACTTACCTGTGGTCATTTGACTTTAAATTATGATAGACATGTCTGTTTGAATGAAATGCACTTTTCATGTCGTATTTTTTATTTTTGAAAAACAATATTCATTTGCCCTTTTATATTTGTCCTTTCTGGTGCTCTCATTCCTTCCTACATCATCATGATTTCATCTCTGATCATTTTTCTCTTTTCAACTTTGTTTAGGATTTCTTGTAGTGGAGTCCTGCTTGTGATAGTCTCTCACTTTTTGCCAGGCATTTTCTTTCACATTGTTGATGTTTTAAATTTTCAACATTTTAAAGCTGCTATTTCATTTTTTTTTCTCTGATTTGTTTCTCTGTGAAGTCAGCTGTCAGACTTATTCCCACTATTTTGAAAATAATGTTTTTGTTCTTTTCTTCTTTGAATCTCTAGTTGTTCCAATGTCTGGGTCATCTCTGGGCCCAGTTCTGTAGGCTATTTTATCTTTTCACATGGGCCTTTTTCTTTTTAATGTGGCTCATTTAAAAAAAAATTAAATGCCAGAAATTATATGTAGAAGAACAGTAGAGGGTGAGGTGGATGCCTAAAATTGAAATATCTCTTACTCTGTCAGGCCATTAGTGTGGGAATTTGAGCCATAATTTGCATTGATTTGGGGTTTACTGTTGCCATAATTATCTTCAGTGTACAACAAATTGGAAATTCTTCCAGTGGTGGACTCGACTGCCAGTAGCAGGTGCTTACTATGAGGCCTAAAGTGTAGGAGGGCTTTTTTCCTCTGTTTCCTTGTGTTGCCCTCTGATTTCAGCAGGTTCTCTATGTCTGCAGAATAGGGATTTCTTTCCCCCTTTTTGTTCCATCCTCAACAGCAGATGACTGTTACTTGTTACCAGATGCAGGGCTCCTGATGGAGGCAGGGTGGGGTTTCTCTGCTTTCCTGTTCCTTTCTCAGTTTTAGGCCAGCCCTGTGCACTTGAGCCTCCTCCCGTGGCAACTGCCTCTGCTTCCTATTCATTGCAGGGTCCCAAGGGCAAGCAGGTTCCCTGCTCCCTCCTCTAAATTTTACCTTGTATTAGTGATGTCTTAGATGTGAATGATTTTCTTGCACCCTATCAAGTTCCAACCAACTGGGCTGAGGGGTGGGATGATTCCTTCCCCACTAACAGCTTTTGCTGTCAAGAATTTGACATTCGGCTCGGCGCCTATAGCTCAACCGGCTA
Organism: Otolemur garnettii; assembly: GCF_000181295.1. NCBI lineage: Eukaryota > Metazoa > Chordata > Mammalia > Primates > Galagidae > Otolemur > Otolemur garnettii. Next base: position 1,487,450 of record NW_003852447.1, read on the forward strand.
AGGCGCCAGCCACGT
>NW_003852447.1:1487991-1494855 GCF_000181295.1 Otolemur garnettii
AAAAAAAAAAAAAAAGAATTTGACATTCTTATGTCAATGCAGGGGCAAACCCAGGATATGGACGGATTTCTTGCTTTGCTCTCCTTGGTTGATGTTTCCGCTTCAAATCAGTGTAGGTGGGTTTTATATCTGTTCTTAGCCATGGCCATTCACCAACTTGCATTGCAAAGGGGCTTGGAACTTTGGGCTTCTCTGGGCATCCTCTATCCTCCAACCTTGGCAGGCCTTGTACAAATCTACCACTGGGAAGCAGACTCGCTTAGGTCCCTGCTCTGCTCTCCATCTTCCTCATGAGGACTCTGAGAAGGATCCAGGAAAGAGTGATAGTGAGTGTGGTCAAACTTCCCCTGTTCTCTGGGGCTTCCAGGGATTCTCAACTGTCACATTATCCACAGGCGCCTTTAAGGCTTTACTAACTTTCTGTTTTCTTCATACCCATTTATGGCTACCAACTTTCTCCCATGCTCTGCCAAAAAGGAGATAATTCATTTCTGCTTTCTCTTTATTTCTCCTCAGAGAGGTTCATCCCTCTTTGATAGTTACTTCATCTGGTTGCCTTGTGATTTCAGCTCTCTCATGAGCTAAGAAATTAAGATTTTGTATATAACTATTTTTTCCCTCATAGTGAAGGCATCCCTGTGGTGTTTCTATATCCTAAGTGGAAGTAGAATTGTCTTTCTGATTTAGGGTGACCAGATTTCAACATCTGTAAGGCGGGACAACATGGGGGGGTGCAGAGCAGGGCAGAGCAAGGGGCGGAGAAGGGGCGGAGCGGGGGGACGGGGCAGGGCAGGGCCTGACAACAAGGCAAACCTTGATAAGCAGTTCTCGATAATCACTTCTTGGCAATTATTTATTACAGTTTAACATTATAAAATTAACAAAAATAATATAAAACTCATATTCTGGTGAAATAGCCATATGGTGGCCAAAAACTATATATTCCCCTTCTTGTTCTCCAGCCCGTTAGTGCATTCTTTCCAAAAATCGGGACTTTTTTAAAACACTGCAGGACGTGGGACAAATTGTTGAAAAGCGGGACTGTCCCGCCCAAATCCGGATGTCTGGTCACCCTATTCTGGTTGCTTTTGAGATTCATTTATTTGGTGTTTTTTTTGAGACAGTCTCCCTATGTCGCCCTGGGTAAAGTGCAATGGTCTCACAACTCACAGTAACCTCAAACTCTTGGGCTTAAGCGATTCTCTTGCCTCAGCCTCAAGCAGCTGGGACTATAGGCACTGGCCTCAATGCTGGGCTATTTTTTTGTTGTTGCAGTTGTCATTGATGTTTTAGCTGTCCTGGCCTGGGTTCAAACCCGCCAGTCTCAGTGTATGTGGGCAGCACCCTACCCGCTGAGCTATGGGCGCTGCCCATTTATTTGGTTTTTTAAAAGTTAAAAAATTTTATTTTAGGTTTTTAGAATCTCTTGATTCAGAGGCATGATATCATTCATTAATTTTTGGAAAATTCTTAGTCAATATTTATTCAAATATTAATTCTACTGCATTCTTTTCTGTCCTGGGACTCTGCACACATTAACATTTACTGTGTCCCATATGTTTTTTTCAATATTTTGTAGGTTTTACATTATTTTCCAATATTCTTCAATGTCAATATTAGATTTACTTGTGGGCCTGACATTATTTCCTTTTTTGTTTGTTTGTTCATTTGCCTTGATTTTTTTATCTTTATTTTCTACTGTGCCTATTATATCATATGTGAAAAGAGTGGGATTTTATCTTTTTATACAGACTTTAATTTTCTTTAGAGTTTGGGAAGACCACCTGGGTAGAGTTGAGGCTGGCTTACCTACAATTGGTCTGTACTTCTATATGGCATAGCTTTTCTAGGACCTGAACCAAAAGCGGAGTCTCTCCTCTTTGGTGAGATTTGCACTCCAATTGTTGAGTCCTCAGAATTATGAGACGGACAATTTCTCACCTTAGAGTTCCATCTTTTTAGTAAGTGTTTTCTACTTGGTTTCTCTGTGTCTTGTCTTGAGTCCAGCCTGTTAGAAATCAGAAAGCGCCTTGAGGGAGAACTACACATAGGAAGTTGGTGTCCACTGCCCGTAGTGCCATTTCTTCTCTGCACGTTAGCCCCTCGGTCGTGTCAGAGCTGCACTGTTTAAACTCTGAATCCCATTTCTGGTTTCCTCAGTTCAGTGAAACTGCCATAAACTCATGAATGCTGCGCTGGGTACGCTTCTCTTCTCCAAGCTTTGAATCAGCAAATATCCCAAGGGGAAAACACAGCTGTGAATGCAGAACTCACTGTAAAGGTGTCTCCTTCTCTCCAGGATCTTGGCCCCTCAGGTCCTGGCTGCACTGGCTGTTCTCCAGAGCTTTCAGATTTTGTTTTATTTTGCTTTGTATTTTGTCCAAGTTTTATAGTTATTCTCAGTGAGCGAATTACTGTGATTCTAGTAACTGATATAGCCAGAAGCAGAAGATATTTCCTTACTATATTCTAAATCTGAGTCCCTACTATCAAGTTCTCTTAATTACCTGTGTTCAAGCCTCAAATTCACTTTCTTTTCTTTCTTTCCTTTTTTTTTTTTTTTTTGAGACAGAGCCTCAAGCTGTTGCCCTGGGTAGAGTGCGCAGCTCACAGCAACCTCCAATTCCTGGGTTTAAGTGATTCTCTTGCCTCAGCCTCCCAAGTAGCTAGGACTACAGGCACCCGCCATAATGCTTGGCTATTTGGTTGCAGTTGTCTTTGTTGTTTGACAGGCCCAGGCTGGATTCGAACCTGCCAGCTCTGGTGTATGTGGCTGGTGCCTTAGCTGCTTGAGCTACAGGCACCAAGCCTCAAATTCACTTTCTTATCAATATTTTATGGTTGGCATATATTTGAGGTCACAGTTATGGTAGCATTTATTTTTCTATAAACTTTGGTTCATTAGTCAACTAAGATCATCTGATTATATTTTGTAATTCTAGAAGAGTTGAAGATCTTAGTACTATTTAATTTAGTATGTGTTTTATCTGAAGGGCATAAAATCACAGATTAACATTATCATGAAGAGCAAACCTTCACTCTTAGAATACAGATCAGTATACAGGACTCTTATTGGCAATTACAGAGTTTGAATTAGATAATGACCATAGTGGAATATTCTTTTAAAAGGCAAGATAGATAAATACATATTTGATTCAAATTTATATAGTAGTTGAACAATATTATGGGAACCAAGGGCAGTGATAAACAAATCTAGGTTAATCAAAAAACTCTTATGAAAGTGGATTTTAAGCTGGATTCTAGAGAGTTGGAGTAGTAGTCCACCATACAGGTGGTAGAAGTGAAAAGGTAGAATATTCTAGGGGTGAATGACATTTTAAGCTAAAGATGGTTGCAAATAGTAAGAAAATGGAAGATTAGAAAAGAAATAGAAGTGTTTTAGTATAAAACAAGTTTTAAATGTTTATAGGCAAATGAGAAATTTGACAAGGAACATCCTCTGAATCTATATTCAAAGATAACACATGTAAATATAGATTGAAAGAAGGAAGACAGTGGAGTTGAGTGAACCTTTTGAGAAGGAAGTTATAGTATGGTCACCAGCTAAATGAAGTGGTAATGGAGATAAAGTGGAAGGACTTGATTAATGCTGTAACCTGAAGAATCAGTTGAATAGATGGAGCTGAGGACAAGGAAGAGTTTAAAAATAAATATAAGAAAACCAAATACCGTTTAAAAAATGCCATTATAAGACATGCAAGCCAAGAAAGGGTCAACAGTATTCTTTCAGGTAATGGTAGAAGGGAAATTCACAGCAAGGAGGGCAAAAGATTCGGGTGTTATCTTTGCCCTATTGAATAACAGGGATGAATCTCCACTTGAGATTAATTTAGTCATTAATAGACACAACATATTTACTGAATATTGACTATGTGTGAGGCATTGTAATAGACACCTAGAGAGTTACAAAAGATCCTTATCTCAAAGAAATTATAGCCTGATATGAATGATGAGAAAAAACATGAATAAGTACAGGAAAAAGAGAAAATGGCCATTTCAGTTTCTGCCACATAGTAGGCACTCAATTGAATGAATATATGAATAAATAAATGAATGAATGGCAGAGGAAGGCCATATAAAATACTGAGAGTTGAGAAGAAAAGTTATTTATATGTGGAAAGATCAAAAAAGTCTTTTGTAGGGAATATGACAACTGAGTAAGACCATAAATGTCAGATAGGATTTAGATACGAGATTGCAGGGAGCAGGCAATTCTAGGTAGAGGTTATAGTGTGAGGAGTTGGAAGGCAGAAAGTTCAGGGTGCATAGAGTGAAAGGTGACTCTAAAGCATGAAAGAGGAGGTCACAGGAAGATGAAGCTGAGAAAGTAGGACAGAACAAAAGTCTGGAGAGCTTTAAGTGCTCTAAGAGATTTGCAGTTTATTCATTAGGTAACTGTCAACATTAGAAAGATAATGTGGGCTCGGTGCCTGTGGCTCAAGCGGCTAAGGCACCAGCCACATACACCTAAGGTGGTGGGTTCAAATCCAGCCCGGCCCCCCAAACAATGACAACTGCAACCAAAAAATAGCCGGGCGTTGTGGCGGGCGCCTGTGGTCCCAGCTACTTGGGAGGCTGAGGCAGGAGACTCGCTTGAGCCCAGGAGTTGGAGGTTGCTGTGAGCTGTGACACCATGGCACTCTACCCAGGGCGACAGCTTGAGGCTCTGTCTCAAAAAAAGAAAGATAATGTGTAGATAATAAAATATTTTAATCACTTGCAATATGGTTAGAAATATAAAAAGAAGCTATCAGGAAAACAGAAGAGAGGAAGGAAAGACAAAGAGTCTCATCTAGGTGTACTTGGCAATTGAGACTGAGAAGCTCTAGAGTAGAAAAAAGGAATAGAAGAATTGGGATTCAAAGACATTCATAATGCAAAGGTACAGAAATGACCCTCCTGATTCAAGTGCTACGGTTCTTGCTGGAAGGACTCATTATTTAGCTTGTATAAAACCCCAGGGGGAAAAAATCTATTGCTATCATTAGCACTTAATTGTGTGATGCAATATGAAATTCCCTATTAAATCTTTTTAGAGTCAGCAATAAGAAGAGTTAGAAGGTGTTTTCCTGGAAAAGTAGTCTATATTAACTGTCTTCATTTCTACATTTTTCATTCACCTCTCAGTTACCTGCAAATAGACTTTGTCTTTCATTCAGTAGAAATCACTCTCATTAAAGCCAACAAAGGGGCTCAGTACCCGTAGCCCAGTGGTTAGGGCACCAGCCACATACACCAGGGCTGGTGGATTCAAACCTGGCCCCAGCCTGCTAAACAACAATGACAACAACAACAACAAAAATAGCCAAGCGTTGTGGCAGATGCCTATAGTCCCAGCTACTTGGGAGGCTGAGGCTAGAGAATTGCTTAAGCCCAAAAGTTGGAGGTTGCTGTGAGCTGTGACGCCATGGCACCTACTGAGGGCGACATAGTGAGACTCTGTCTCAAAAAAAAAAAAAAAAAAAGCCAGCGAAGCACTTCTTAATTGCCAGTCCTGAAGGCTCTTGGCTCAAACATCATCTCTCCTTACTCTCATACATAGGGCAAGATGCCCTTTTCACTTCTTCTGAGTTTGTATCTATCATGGCATCTACTATACTGTATTACAATTACTTAAAGCTATATGAATTCCCTCTGGATCAGGACTTCCATGAAGTCAGAGACTGTGTCTTACCAACTCTACATCCCTAGCACCAGCCATGGTAATGCCTGAATTATTAGTAAATACAAACAATAAACTCCTGTCTATTATCTCATTCAGTCTTCCCTGCAAAATATAATTTTAGAAAAAATATTCAAGATTTATAAGTATGATCAGAATAGAAACTTTCCTGAGGAATTCCAAACATAACCAGAATAGAAACATTTCCCTTGAGAATATTATTTTCATCTTTCCCTGTACTGTACATTATGTGTAAATCACTAGCTTATTAATTTGCAAATAAAGCTTTGAGGTTTTACAGTTCGTCCTCTTGTCCTGTACCTTCAGCTATTGCCACAGTTTCTTATCCATAATTCTTGCAACTCTATTGTATTGAAATTTCATTGGATATGGACTATTTCAATTTAGCTAAATATTTTGAGTCTCCTATGAAATTCAAAACTAAATAACAATCAACAAAATTAAATACCTTCCCTAAGCAAACTTACTGTCTTTTATTTTTAATTTTACCTGAGATACTTCTGTCTAGTAATACAGCTCATGGTCAATAAAGAAGCTCGATAAATATTCTAATTGTTTTGCCACAGTCTTATACCTTTAAAATGTAACACATAAAGACCACTCTTGTCTGTATTTTAATACATACACATGCACTCTTAATCTCTTTTTAAATATAATTTTGCAGCTACTTTAGGATTTACCAATACTGATACATGTGACAGTTTGTATTATCTTTGGTTCTTTCTCTTCTTTTTGATCTTTTATTGCCAAATTATTTTCTTCCTGTCATCCTACAAAGTCCACACCTTTCTTTCTTTTCTTTGATTCTGGTTAACATTTGTCTTTCAACCTTATACTTACCTATCTTCACTTCTCTCACTATCTTGTTCATCTATTATTTTGACTATGTTACTCCTGTGAAAGATCTTCCCACGACTATCTTATGGTGGGACCATGAATGAATGGATAACTGTATAGGATCTACACATACCACAAAGATAATTATCCAAAATCATCCTTGAAAAAAAATTGGGGGCAGCATTTAGTAAGAAGAAGTAGAGGGCTGTTAAGAAAATTTGCATCCCGGCTAAGGCGCCAGCCACGTACACCTAAGGTGGCGGGTTCGAATCCCCAGCCCGGACCCGCCAAACAACAATGACGGCTGCAACCAAAAAATAGCC
>NW_003852447.1:1494978-1510253 GCF_000181295.1 Otolemur garnettii
AAAAAAAAAAAAAAAAAGAAAAGAAAATTTGCATCAAGGCTTGGCGCCTGTAGCACAGTGGTTAGCGCTGGCCACATGCACTGAGGCTGGCAGGTTTGAACCCAGCCCGGGCCTGCTAAACAACAATGACAACTGCAACCAAAAAATAGCTGGACATTGTGGTGCCTGTAGTCCCAGCTACTTGGGAGGCTGAGGCAAGAGAATCACTTAAGCCGAAGAGTTAGAGGTTGCTGTGAGTTGTGATGCCATGGTACTCTGCCAAGGGCGACATAGTGAAACTATGTCTCAAAAAAACAAAAAAAGAAAGAAAAGAAAATTTGCGATGTAAATCAAATTGCAAACTTGTTATTGCTCTAAGTGAGTTTTTAATTTTCAAGAAGAAACTTGGTACATACTAGGAAGTTATTTTTTATTCCTATTTTATTCTTCTCAAATGTCTTGAGAAGAATTTAAATAACAATGGTAGTATATAGCCAAGTGTAACAAGAGGCAGAGAGAGTAAGCTTCAAGGGTAGTTATAGGAGGGCTGGTTGAGGTGGAACCAGTATCTGTATATTGGTGGGGCTGAGGGAACAATGATATCCTGATTTGATGTTACTTGGGATAAAGGTCCTAATTTTCTAAATGTATTATGTGTACACTTCACATAAAAAATGTCTGTCAAACTAATTTCAATATTATAGTTTAAATGAAATATGAGACAAGGAACTATGTCACCAAAGGAATCTGTACATGTTTTGCTTTAAATTCTTTTCTTTTTTGGTAAGAAATTTTCAATCAATTAATGCTGAGGATAGTTATTTTGAGAGGGGTGGAATACAGGTACATTCTTAAATCATGTTCTTTTTTTCAGAATGAATCGATATCTAAGCTCATATTTGAATATAGTTTGTGATTTTTCTTTAATCTAATAAAACTCAATAAAGGAAAATCATTTGGATGATTACAAGTTTGTTGGTAGATTCTATTAAAGAAATGTTAATCATTTACATAAGCAGTGTTTTTTTTAACATCAAATTAAAATATTTTCTTTTTGACCTAATTTCTTTTGATGCTCCTAAACAACTAGGCTGTTGTTTATTAAGGGTAGCAGTAACAGAGGTTCTGCTTTTGCTTTTGCAAAGCAGCTTTGGGCACCTCTGGGTTTTAGGTCCATGGAAGCATTCATTACAAAGACTTTGCAAACAGACTGAAGGAAAACAGAGGTTGAAAACTGGTCTTTCAAATAGTACCTCATCATTATTCCTATGGTAAACTTTTCTTAATTTTAATTATTCTGTACTGGTGTCAACTATGTATACATGACAATGTTTACTAGTAAGAGGATCTTAGAGAAGATTGGTAGAAAATAAGATTTTTAGGAAATAAAATATTCTTTACAGTGTACCTTTAAACCACAGAATGAACAATTAAGGTGTATAACTATAACCTGGCTGTGTGCTCAACTTTAAGGATGTCAGAATTAATACATTACATCAAGCCACTCGTTCTTCAAAGCAAAGTATAATTGTATGCCACAATTATTTTAACACATTTCTCTCCTAGGATAAATATTAAATTTAAGAAAGCAAGGTTTGGAATTAGAAGAGTTAAAAAAAACACAAAGCAACAGTAACTCCATTTAGATAAGGGGATAGAAGGGTGGAGCAAGGGAACAATACACCAAAGTACTTTTCTTTCACAGATCTTGGTTCAAATTAAGGTTAAATTCCAAAGGAGGATGTGTTTTCCCCTTATAGAGTCTTAAAGGACATGCCTTTGTTTCCAACTTCCCAGAGAAGATATATGTTAACACAAACAAAGCATTTCATAATAAATTTAACTTTTATAGAGTGACTAATGCCCTGCTGAGATAAGGCAGACTCTCAGTCACCTGTGTTTAATCCAGACTGGAGAAATTATGCCAAGGGCACACTGACAAAACTTTATTTCTTTGGAAAGGATGGCAGTAACCTGGTAGGGAACAGAAAGGGTCTTGATTTTAAAAATCTGGTTGGAATGACTTTCTCTTCCTCACTGTGAACAGTTTAGCATTTATGTACTTTGGAAGGACAAAGAGGTGAGGTAAGCCTGCCAAAATTTGAACCTGTGTTTCTGGGAACCTGTTAGTAGGTCAACTGTTACAAATTAAGAGAAACTGCAAAGGAGCGGTAGATACTAGAAATTGGGGAGTTGACCTACAAATAGATTTATTAAAGCCTGCATGCCTGCTTCTTCTTTTAGATCTTCAGTGAGGTGATATGATGTTTAAAATGCCACAGAATATCACCATTACTCAATCCCACAGGCTTTGGTGGGAATTGAGAGTGGGAGGTAGAACACCGTAGGAAGAGAAAACTCTTCCCTGGCAGAAATATTTTATAGTTAACAGACAGAAAAGTAGATCTTTAAAATGTTACCTGGGCTTTTGCTAACAATAATAATTTATTAATCCATCTCTTCATTTGAAGAAAGACAAGTAGTTTGTGTAAATAGTGCTTTTCATTCCTTTTCCCCTTTATTTTCCCTTTCTTGCAAAATGTCTCTGCCTCTGTGGCTAAGGGAATTCACTCACTGAACTTATTCTTTCCTTCTCCATGTGCAAATTAGCTACTGACTTCCATTGAAAGAAATTAGTAAAAATTAGTCCTGTGGCACGTGAAGGATTCCTTCTTGAGAGAAGAAAACAAAAATCTAGTTGTGCCAATCATATCAAACACATCTGACTATATATTATACAAGATTTAATTTGTTTTTGATGTTTATAAACTCATCTGTGATAAAAAGCTTTTTAAAATTTAAATGAAATAGCAGTCTCCTTTCCTTCTCTACTCACTAAAAAAAATGGAGACACTGATGGAGACTAAACTTGATTTTAAGTTACTTTATGAGAAAAAAAATTTTTTTTTTTTTTGAGACGGCTTCTCACTCTGTTGCCCAGGCTGGAGTGCTGTGGTATCAGCCTAGCTCACAGCAACCTCAGACTCCTGGGCTCAAATGATCCTACTGTCTCAGCCTCCTGAGTAGCTAGGCCTACAGGTGCCCACTACAATGCCCAACTAATTTTTCCATTTTTAGTAGAGACAGGGTCTCCCTCCTACTGAGGCTGGTCTTGAACTCCTGAGCTCAAAGTATCCTCCCACCTCAGCCTCCCAGAGTGCTAAGATTACAGGCATGAATGACTGCACCTGGCTAGAGAACTTCTGCAATATCTCTTTAGTTTATCAATTTATAGGTCACAATATTGATTAATAAAATTAAGTATATCATTTTTTCTAAGCTTCTCATTTCTTCATAGTGACCGATTTCTTTCTTGTGCTCTGAATTACATATTAAACAGTAGATCTCACAAGGCAGCACACATGCTAATATTGGAATGATACAGAGAAGATGACTGGCATGGCTCCTGTGCAAGAATAACACGCAAATTTGTGAAGCATTCCATTAAAAAACCTGTATGTACATATGCATATGAATGCCTTCCATCTTTTTATGTTAGTTACTGACTAAGAGAGAAAATCCTTCTGATTCTAGACTATGAGACAATGGTAATGAGGCTTGTCTTCTCAGGCTATGTAACACAAAATCTAAAGATTAGAAATCAATTAACTTTTCAGAGAGGAATACCACAAGGGGGCAGGTGAATTCAGGCTAGGTCCTAGGTAAAAGGGTCTGAATATTGGGAATTTTGGTCAAAAGATGAAGAAAGAGGAGGTGAGAATTACAAACAAGTCTAAAGATGATATTTCTTCATGAATATAAGCATTGGACCTGGATCATTCAAGTGAAATTTTATTTAGAACATATCCAAAGACATTAATTTCAATACACAATGAAAACAGATGAAAGCTATCAAACCAACGTATGTACTGACATACTGAAAGTGCTTATTACTTTTAAGAAAGCTAAGAGATGATTTTATCAAGGAGAGAAGAAATCCTAAGTTTACCCTAAGCAATCAGGGTAGACTTTGAAAATAAATTATGACCAGATAGGAAAAGTATCAAATAATTATAAAAAATATAAGAAGATACCTCTGTTTCAAGACAATCTTAATAACGAACAATCTGATAACAGAAGCACAAACTTGGAATACAGCTACAAGATTTTTATCCCCCACACAAAAAATGAGAAATTAATTTCAGGCATTTTAAAAAGAGAAAAGCTGCTGTTGAAAGAGTCTGTTTTGATTTTCATTAGAAATTCAACTTAGCCTACCAAAAGGAGGTCAAAATTGATACTTAAAAATTAGTTCTAAACAAATATTTTGACACCAGATGTCCCCTGTGAGAAAGGTCAGTGACAGTATCATCTGTGGCCAACACACCTACATATCTTCTATGCAAAACAGCTAGGATTAATTCTATTTGACAAAGCTAGAAATTAGTATCAGTTTCCCTTTTATACTTCCTCAAGAAAACTAATTTCTTTACCCATATGGATAGATAATATATTATTTTATCTTTTACAGGCTAACACAATGAAATGTATAGGTTAATTGTAAATGTAAATGTAAATTATAAATGTAAATTTAATTACATTTATGTAATTGTAAATGTAAATGTAAATTATAAATGTAAATGTATAAATGAATAGTATAGGTTAACACAGTGCACAAGTTTGGCCCATTACTGGTAGCTTTTACTTAGTTCTCAATACCAATTAGAATCTTTAAAATGAGCTTTTCCATAGCTTCTCTTATTTATAAATTATCTTCTTATTTAGCCTGCTACAACAGCTTTCTGCAGTAACAATGTAGAAGTCACTTCTTTCATTGTAAGTCTACTGATTGATGAGGTCATCTTATAACAGTAGGGCAAGCCAGGTTTTAGAACACGGGACTCCCTATTATTCCATGACACATTTTGGTTTTGTGGTACCACAGGACTTAACGCTAGCTAAACTATTAAGTCTACTTTTAAAGCCAACTTCAGGACCCAAATGTGAATGCCTATGACTCTGGCACCTTAAGAAAGACTGTTTCTCTCAAATTCATTCAATCTTCTCTGTGTGGCTATGTGTCTACAAACACATACACACACAATATACACTCATACACATAAACACACACACATACATACATGGTGCAGTCCACTGGTGAGGATATCACAGAGCACTCTTTCTCCTCTTTCACTCTGTAAATTAGCCTCCTCTTCCTTGTCTTTCTTTACCCCAAGGAGTTGCAGAGTCCTCATGTGTTTTGTCACTTTACAGACATGGAAGCAGCTTCTGCAATGCTTGAAATAATAATGCTCTGATTTGTCAATGTGAAAAGTTGGATGGCTTTTTAAAGCTGACCGGTGCAGGGCTATTTGCACAAAGTAGACATTCAATAAATATTTGTTGATTTGATTTATTCTAGGGTAAAGAACTGGGTAGCAACTCTTTTTGTCTTCACTGATGTGCTATAGTTGAGCCTGTGTACAAATGCATTTATGAGTAAATATTAATGGTCATGGTCATTGACGATGTTTCAGAGAGGAAAAAAATCTAGGTCTACAGGCTGTTAGGAATAGCAATGATTGGGAACATGTTTAATAAAATACTCTAAGTAGTAAAATAATGATGACAGGCAGCATACAACAGATTCTCACTAAGGAGCATTCTGATAAATTCTCTGGAAACAAAGTGGCTAGTCCACAGCTTTTGAACTACTTAATCACACATTGAGAGTTTACATTTTTGCCTCCATATACTAAGGCAAAAGACTTTTTCATTTAAAAAAAATTAGAGATAATATTTTGGTTATAAAATTTAGTATTAAAATTTACATATAAACCATATAATATTTCCTTTGGTATATTCTTCCTTGCAAAAGTCATAGGAGTGTGCAAGTATCACTTTACTGACAATTGAGAGGTCTGAATGAGAATTTCTCCCGAATTTCTAAAAATGTATAACTTTTAAGGAGTTAAACTCTGTACCTCCTATCATTCAAAAGAGCATAATTGATTTATTTCCCTTTCTGGATCACCAACAGTAAAACTGTTTCTGAGCTTACAACATGTTAAATTTTGGCTCAAGGCGAATTTACAACAGCAAAGTCTATGATAAAATCTGTCAAAACATTAACCATGATAGCACAAGTTTCAGGAGCAAATAGGAAAGCACTATATCTGACAACCTGAAGAGCTTAGGGATGCATACACATCTGTTCTTCTGGCTCTGAAAATGCCTGCTTAGGTCATTTTATACAATTATTTGCAATTCCTCTGGTCTCATTTTCACAAATGTGAAAATTCCATAAGTGGGTGATGTGTTTTAATTCAGTGGTTTCAAAGAAATGGGAGATCTGAGAATTAAAAATGTAATTCTAAGTAAAAACTTACTTGGCAAGAGAACTTTAGATGTTAAAAAAAACCCCAAGAATCTATACAGAACTTTCATTTCTTCTCTGATGAATTTTAAGAAAAATTGAGTATGAACTTAGTATCTTAACCTTTTTGCTACTTTAAGAGAAATACGATTCATTTTGCCATTGCCAGCATTTAAGCACTATTTGTTAAGATAATTTTAATTTTTAAACATAGTAAACAAGGCTAGGAATTTTGGGTTATTGTTCTTTCACGAATAAAGAAGCTAATTTCCTAGAAACTTACTGAGTACAATTACTCTTATTGAAAGTGAATGACTCTGCCGGCACTCACAATCAAGATAGTAAATTGTGTGTGTAAGGTACATACCAGAAATAATTTTGGAGACAGACAAACTATATTGGAAAAATGTAATTTGATTAGACACAGCTATGACAGATTTATGAGAAGAAAATCTTCTTTAAGAACTCTTAAAGGTATTCAGTGTCTTAGTGTCAAGGTCATGTAAGTAAAATGCAGCAAACATTCTGTTTAAGCGCTTCAGGAAATCTTTGATTCAACGGATCTATTTATTGAAGAATGGTATGGACTTTTTTAAGCTTTAGGATCTTTACTCAACAAGTTACATGATGAAAATTGGAGACTGAAGGAGAGACAACATAAAATTAATAAATATTAATTTTTGAAGCCGTATCTTGGTGGGTAAGGTTAATGCACAATTTATTCTTGCCTTTAAGTATCTTAAAACATAGGTTGGGTTTTGAAAGAGTAATATATAACCAGAAAGTAAAATCTGAAGGATGTATATTAAAGCAATAAGAATTCAGAAAACTTTGGAAATAAAGCACCACTGAATTTAGAATCATGATTTAAAGTAGATGCAGCTACATCAGAGAGTATCCAAACAACTTACACTGATTCATATACTGCTTGAATTGTCCTTCTCCTTGCCTGACTTTGGACACATGAGGTTCTAGAAAGCAACTTAATTATTAATCTTGTTTCACGAGAATTGAAACAGCCTATTTTGTGGTCTGGAAATTTTGTGTAAACTTTGTAGTCAACAAAATAAAACCACCTCTTTACTTCATCACAGAGTGAACTGTCAAACTTTGGACTATATGGGACAAAATTTAACAGCTACACAAGAAATTCTGATTAAAAAAATCAAATCAAAACAAAAAACCAAACAATAACAACCCCCCCCCCAACAATCCTTTACTTTAAATTGATTTATGGTTAAAAAGTTACAGTTTTCAGGTAAGCACAACGTTTCACCTGGCAAAGTACAAGGTGCTATTCTGACATAGCATATTTTCATACCACTGTTGTAGGAAAGGATATTAAAATTTTAATGTCTCATATTTTTTTAGAAAGACAGGTCACACAAACGTTCAGAAAATTAAAATCCAGCAGAACCTCCATAGCTGAAACCTCTCTGCACTGACCACCTCCTTAAGTTGACCTACTTTTCATAGACTGGACAAGTACCACATGCACTGTATGTAAGTTCCTTATGTTGTCCACCTCTGTATGTTGACCAATTTGTTATAGTCCTTTGGGTGGTCAACTTATAGAGGTTCTACTGTCCTTGGAAAATTTAGGTTCCATCATTAAATAAGAATGATTGTTCATTGAGTATTTACCTGTGCAAAGAAATATGAACAAGACCGAATCTCTGATCTCCAGAAGCTTGCATTCTAATGGGAGATAATACAGGAATACTGAAACAGAGAAAACTTAATAACCACCCTATTAGAGAGATGAAGAAAGAGCTGTAAGGCACACAGAAGAGAGATTAACTACAACTTGGTGATGGGCTAGGGGTGGAGGTGAGGAAGTAGGGAAAATTTCATGCAGGGGGTGGCATGTAAATGTTTTGAAGGATGAATTTTAACCCTCACTAGTGGGTTAGAAACAGCAAACGAATTAAATAATGAAAATACAGGGTAGTAATTTACATGGAGTATGCTAAGAACATAGGGTTTAAGGTTATTAGCGTGCTATGATGAATGTCATTTTTATTAATTTTCTTGCCATCCACAAGAAAAGAAAATGTGCCACAGAACTTCTATATATGACTTAGGCAATTAGCTCTTTAAAAAGTCCAGTATGGGGCGGGATAACTTTCCTAAAACTTAAAGACAGCAGTATCTACAATTAAACTTTCATCCCACAATATAACATTTCTTGAAAAGGTTGTTACAATTTTTATAAAAGCAGAAACAAAGTGATTATTGTCATATAATTGAGGTTTTAACTGAAAAGAAACTTCTGATTTCAAAAGTTTTTCCTCATTTCTGCTTGACAACCAAGATTACATATTCACACTCTTTGGCGTCACTAAATAGAAGCACACAATGACTCTTTAGAGTATGCCCAGAGTTTAAAAAGAGATGTAAAAATCCAATCACATTTTGCAAAATGATAAAACTATCACATACTAAAACATTAGTAATCAGTTTGCCCATTTAAGTAAAGCATAGTTCTTCAAAGCAATGACGCTGACATATTTAATGCCAAATTATTATATTATTGCTCAAACTAGGTTTCAATTTTTTCCCAGAGAATTATCTTCCAAATTGGTTTTTAAGTTGGAAAAGAAATTCAGTATCATCATTTGGTCACTTGGTTTTTAGAATCAAAACAGTAAGCTTAGGAGCTAAATGAAGTTTTGAGATTTTTAAAGACAAACTTTTGCTTAGCAAGCCAATGTGTACCTAATCTATATGGGTCTGAGACTTTCTTTGTGACATTATCAGGAGGATCTCCCTAAGCAACAGAAAACATTGGCAGGGAAGACAAGGCCACATGAGATAAAGTATACATGACTGGGGCATCTGGCAGTTCTCATCTTTTCAAATATTATGTAAATTTTCTTCTTGTATTTTAGTCAAAGCTCTGAAGTTTGAAAACAGGTATATTTTCTGAAGTCTCTGCCACAGTAGGGGTGATTCTTCAAATGAAAGTCACTTGTTAATTTTCCTTCTTACTCCCTGGTTTCTCTTTTTAGTTTTCACACACATTACTAAGGCTACATTTTAGGGAACAGTTGGACTAGATAGGCAAGAGCAGCTTAGTTGCATAAACACACATAAATCATAAAGTCTCCATCAGAAAACTAGAAATGTTGGTTGCTGCTGTTTTCTAAGTCTTGCCTTACATGGAGGCGGTGTTAAAAGTTCGTTAGCTAGAGCTTAACAACACAATGGCTGAAGGAATGGAGTTACCACACAAGTGTTTAAATTCCATGCCGGATCCCTAGCTACAACGGAGAAGAAAGTTCAAACAACGAAAACAGAGTTGCAAGGTCTGAACTTGTGTGTCACGGATACCTCTTACTCATCACTAGGCAGCTCTTATTCAGGGAAACCCGGCCCTCCCAAGCAACATGGTTAATTGAATAAGGATTCCGAACCTTTTGGCTGCAGATAAACCAAAGTAGCACATGGCTCATAACTCAAACATTTCATTTTAGGCAGCTGTTAGTCTTCTTACCCAGGCTAATTTGGCTTATTCAATCATTTTCTTTTCTTTAATGAAAAACTGCTTGTAGTTACTGGTGGGTACAAAGAGCTGCAATTACAGACCTTGGAAGGCAAATTTATTATCTACTCATTTTAATTATGTATACAAGTGATACTAAATTCAAAACATTTTTTTAGTAGTGCAATTATATCTATATGTGTGTGAGAGTGCAAATTTAATAACATTCAACCCTATCTAATGTTTTCTTCTATGATGGACCTGGTACCTCCTACAGTAAGCAACTAAAAATATTGGAGAGAAAATGACAAATATCCCTTCCAATGCATCAATATGTTGGCAGTCAGTAAAGATTATTCAAAGGCTGAAACCTAAACAAAACAGGGAATTCTCAAGTGCTAAGAGATGCACAAAAGGCAGTTTTAACCTTGAGAGCATCTGCCTTATAATGGGGATAAAGCTGAGCTTTGGTTTTCATGGCCTCCTAATGTAGCAGGGCACAGGGAACAAAGCCAGGGCCCATCCAGAGAAAGGTATCTTCAACTCAGGTTACGAATAGAGGATAAAATAATTTCCCCCCAAGAATTTCATAACCATCTCTCATATGGATTTTCTTTCTTCCTTTCTTTTTGTTTTTAGAGACAGAGTTTGGTTCTGTTGCCAAGGCTGGAGTACAGAGGTATGATCATAGCACAGCGCAACCTTAAACTCCTGGGCTCAAGCAATTTTCTTGTTGCAATCTCCCAAGTAAAGGGGATTATAGGCATGCACCAGCACACCTGGCTAAGTTTTTCAGTTTTTTGTAGATATGGAGTCTTGCTATGTTGCTCAGGGTGGTCTAAAACTCCTGGCCTCAAGCATTCCTCTCTATTTGGCCTCCCAAAGTGCTAGGATAACAGGCATGAACAACCAGGCCCAGGCTCATGTGGGTTTTCAACCCAAATTAACATTACCTAAGCGACCCCCCCAAATTAAGTTTTTTGTTTTTTTTTTTTGAGACAGAATCTTTCTTGGTAGCCTTGGTACCAAATCTTTCTCTGTAGCCTTGGTAGAGTTCCATGGTGTCATAGCTCACAGCAACTCCAAACTCTTGGATTCAAGTGATTCTCTTGGCTCAGTCTCCCATGTAGCTGGGGCTACAGGTGTGCACCATAATGTGTAGATAGTTTTTTCTATTTTTAGTAGAGATGAGGTCTCGCTCTTGCTCAGGATGGTGTTGAACTCGTAAGCCCCAGCAATCCATCTACCTTGGGCTCCCAGAATCCTAGGACAGGCATGAGCCACTATGCCCAGCCTAAATTAAGATTTAAAAATGATCCAGGTCAGATGTTGTGGCTCACGCCGGATAGATTACTTGAGCTTAGGAGTTTGAAACCAGCTAAGCAAGAGTGAAACCTCCATCTCTAAAGATAGCTAGGCATTGTGACAGGCACCTTAAGTCCCAGCCACTCAGGAGGCTGAGGCAAGAACCTAAGAGTTTGAGGTTTCTGTTGAGCTATGATTATGCCACAACACTTTACCCAGGGTGACAGAGTAAGATGCTGTCACATAAAAAAATGAAAATAAAAATAAAAATAAAAATAAGTGATCCAAAGCCTATACATGTTTCCAAGTGACTGGCAGAAGCAAATGCAAAATTTTATGGAGAAACTACGTTTAATACAGTCTTTCAAAAGTCCCACAGAGAGTAATTCTAGGAAATATGAACTCACAATAATGAATCACTGAATA
This sequence comes from Otolemur garnettii, assembly GCF_000181295.1. Classification (NCBI taxonomy): domain Eukaryota; kingdom Metazoa; phylum Chordata; class Mammalia; order Primates; family Galagidae; genus Otolemur; species Otolemur garnettii. Next base: position 1,506,489 of record NW_003852447.1, read on the forward strand.
TCCAAAGAAATGAGGCAACATAAATATAACTAGTAGAAATTATAGAAAATGAGAGCAGCAAATTCTTGATATTAAAATCATCAGAATTAAGTATAAGTATGTTTAAAATCTATGAGAAAATAAAAAAGGCATTAAAAATAGGAACAAAAACTATAAAAATGTCCAAATAGATTTAGAAATGAATAGAGTATAACCTCCAGAAACAAAAACTGTAATAAAAGAAATTTAAAATCCAATGGATTTCTGCTCCAGAAAGAATAGGACATGTTGTAGTAGACATATGCTCTTGCTAAGAACAACTAGAAAAGCTGGATAAACCACACACACACACACACACACACACACACACACACAAAGCATTTGTTTAGAAATACTAAGAAGAAGAGAAGGGCTAAAACAAAGACAACTAGAGGAACTAAGATGCCAGAGAGGAGAGAACAGCAGAGAGTAAATTAAAGATCTGTGGCTTTCCTCCTGAAGGCATTTGCTAGTTCTGGGTGAAGATGAGAGAATTGATAATCTGGGCTTTGTCCTAGCAGAAGACTGCTGCTAGGGATAGAGAGACCAGCAGAGCTTTGGGCCTTTTGCAGGGCTGCAGTGACAGAACTGTAGACTGAAAGAGCCTGAAATAAAGGACTATTTTCCTCTTCAAGATATGGCAAATTTTGAATTGTCCTAAATGGGATGTTAAAAAAGCTGAGATTATCTTTAAAAGACCAGTGAAGATATCACTTTTACCACTGAAATCCCTAGCGAACTATGCTACAACAAAAAGGCAAACCAGAAATACCTGAACCTTATTCGAGTGGAACCTAGCTTCAACTCACATAGTACCTGACCGAATAAAGGTTACTACTGGCCTCTGTTCAATCCTTCTGGCAGAGTAAACTCTCTAAAAAATTATTTGGAGGTTAAAAATGTCTTACATCCAATCAAAAATTAATAGGCATGCCAAGAGACAAAATAGACACTAGAGAAAGACCCACAAGTGATTCAGATATTGGAGTTAATAGGCATACACTTTAACTGTGACTAGTATGTTCAAGAAAACAGAGATAAATGGGGGAGAAAATATTTAGAAAGATAAGTTTTTTAACAGAGAATCAGAATGTGCAAAAAGAAAATAAAAGGAAATTATATAATTGAAAAACACAGAATCTAAAGAATTCAAAAGATGGCTTTCATAGATAGAATTGGTGGCACCAAAGACAGGTAATTTTGAGAAGTAAAAGCTGATGCATATAGAATTTTAAAAAAGAATGTAAAACACAGAAGGGAGTAGTGGAAGAGATATGTAGAAACACAATGAAAAGGTTGACATAAATACAATTATATAATAATTATATATATAATTAGAGTCTCAGAGGGAAGAGAAAGATATATTGACTAAAGAGTTCCTAAAATTGACAAAAGATATGAAGTCAGAGATTTAACAAGGTCTCTGAACTTAAGTAAGAAATATACAAAAAGTCTATATCAAGGAACAAAATAAAACTTCCAAAAATGTATAAGCAATCAGAGAAAACAAATACCTTAATTCCAGGAGAAGAACAGTAAGACTGACAGCTGATTTCTCAACAGGTAAGGAAGCTAGACATGACACAGTAATATTTTAAGAGTTATAGGAGGATTCACACTTTTGGCTATGATGGAGTAAAAGGGATCAGACTTCTCCTACCATCTTAAAAAACTGATATTAAAAAAACAAATGAAAAGCAACTACATAAAATATGTTTTTGGACTTTGGACAACAGACAGTATAGGAAAGCAAATCAGACAAAGTAAGCCCTGTGACTGCACCAGATATGGCCTGGAGAGTTTACAGAGCAGAGTGCAGGAAGGGAGAACCAAAACAGAGTCTAGAAGTTTCCCTGAGTTGAGAATACAGAGTTAAGAATTTGACCAAGGCAGAGAGAACTTACAGGTTTGGAGATGACAGATTCTGCAATTCTGCCAAGAGTGGAGAGGGCTACACACACACACACAAACGGGAGTAGGGGGACAGGGGAGAGAGAGAGAGAGAACACGAAAAGAGCACAAGTTCTTGAAAGCTATAGAACTGTCCTGAGTCTTCCTCTGAGTATTGATCAGTGCGGGTATGTGCACAAACTACCAAGGCCAGGGTAAAAACCAGCAGAAAGGAGTAGGCAGAACAATGACCCAAACTTAAATGTGGATAGGAAGAGTTTTTATTGTGAACAAGTGGAACAGAGAAATTATGTAATACACAAGGCACAAGGCAGTATATTCAGAAGTGAATTGCTTTGGTTGTTTGCAAAACTCTGCCCTAGACTAGCTGCTCTCTATCAAACCTTAAAACAGCTTTATAGGTATCATATTGTTTCTGAGGAATGCAACTACATCCCTAAACAAAGCTCAAAAATATTTACCACCCAAGAAGATAAAATTCACAACAATTGGCATCCAATAAAAGTTACCAGGCATACAAAGCAGGAAAATATAACCCATGGTCAAGAAAAAAACAGTCAATAGGAACAGACCTGGAAATTGAACAAATGATAGAATTAACAAGCAAGAACATTTAAACAATTATTACAATAGTCCTCCACTACCCATGGGGGATTCATTCAAATACCTCCAGTAGATTCCTGAAACTGAGGAAGGTACCAAACCCTACACATACTATGCTTTTTCCTATACATACATTCCTATAATGAAGTTTAATTTCTAAATTAGGCAATAATAACTATTAATAAAACAGAACAATTATAAAATATACTGTAGTAAAAGCTATGTCTATGTGGCCTCTCTCAAAATATACTGTACTCACCTATTTTCAGATGGTGGTTGGCTGTGGGTAACTAAAACTGTATAAAGCTAAACACTGATCTACTGTATAACATTTTTAATGTTCCTGGAGATAATGTAAAGCATGAACAAGGTAAGGAGTGACATGGAAGAAATCAAAAAGACCCAATTCTAAAAACTGTAGGGGAAATGTAGGAAATACTCTTCTAGATATTAGGCTAGGCAAAAAATTTATGACTAAGACCCAAATGATAATCATGGCAACAACAAACATTGATAAGTGGGCTTTGATTAAACTAAAAAGCTGCACAGCCAGGGAAACAACAGGACAAATAGATAGCCTATGAAATGGGAGAAAACATTTGTAAGCTATATATCCAATAAAGGGCTAATTTCTAGAATTTACAGAGAACTTAGCAAATCAGCAAGAAAAAAACCCCAAAACAATCCTATTTGAAAAGTGAGCAAAAACATGAACAGAAGCTTCTCAAAAGAAGAAAGACAAATTGCAGTAAACATATGAAAAAATGCTCAATGTTATTATCAAGGAATTGCAAATTAAAACCATTATAAGATATCACCTTCTCCCAATTAGAATGGCTTTTGTTAAAAAGTCCAAAAATAATAGATGCTGGCATGGATGCCAAGAGAAAAGAATGCACATACTCTGTTGGTGGGACTGCAAATTAGTACCACCCTTATGGAAAATGGTATGGAGATTCCTCAACGAACTGAAAGCAGGACTATCTGATCCAGCAATTCCACCATTGGGTATCTCCCTAAAGGAAAAGAAGACTTTCATCAAGAAGACACATGCAGGGCCAGGCGCGGTGGCTCACGCCTGTAATCCTTGCACTCTGGGAGGCCGAGGAGGGTAGATTGAGCTCAAGAGGTCAAGACCTACCTGAGCCAGAGTGAGACCCCATCTCTAAAAAATAGCTGGCTGTTGTGGCAGGTACCTGTAGTCCCAGCTACTCGGGAGGCTGAGGCAAGAGG
>NW_003852447.1:1510312-1525987 GCF_000181295.1 Otolemur garnettii
AAAAAAAAAAAAGACACATGCACTCAAACGTTTACTGTAGCACAATTCACAACTGTATATTCGTGGAATCAATCCATCCAAATGGCCATTAATTCATAAATGGATTAATAAAATGTGGTATGTGTACATCATGGATTACTATTCAGCCCTAAAAAAGATAAATTAATACCTTTTGCAACAATCTGGATGGAAATGAAGACCATTCTCCTAAGTGAAAAGAAGTGAAAACAAACATCACATGTACTCACTATTAAATTGGAACTGATAAGACTCAGTGGAAATCAACCACACAGAGAGAGGGAAGAAGGGGAGGGACAAAAACCTACTTAATGGGTATAAAGAAAACTACCTGGTGATGGGCATACCTACAGCCAGGACTCAAGCATTACAAAAGTGATCCTTGGAAGCTAAAACAATGGAACCTTCCTAATATTTTGAAATTTAAAAAAAATCAATACTAACTTATAGAAATAAAAAGGACATAAAATATTTGTGAAGAAAAAGGCTCTGGATGGAATTTATAGCACATTAGGTACCACAAAAGACTAGTAAATCTGAAGTGTTTCCAAAATGAAACACTCAGAGAAAAAAAATAGACTGGGAAAAAAACAGAACAAAATGAATGGAACATCAATGAGCTATAGGTTATCTTTAAGCTGATACACATCAAACAGTTCCAGAGGAACATAGAAAAGAGCTGAGGAAAACAAAACTTAGAAAAAACAATAGCTAAAATTTTTCTTTTCCTTTTTCTTTTCTTTCTTTTCTTTTTTTTTTTTTGAGACAGAGACTCATTATGTAGCCCTCAGTAGAGTGCTGTGGCATCACAGCTCACAACCTCAAACTCTTGGGTTTAAGTGATTCTCTTGCCTCAGCCTCCCAACTAGCTGGGACTACAGGTGTCCACCACAATGCCTGGCTAGTTTTTTGTTGTAGTTGCCCCCCTTTGTTTGGCAGGCCTGGGCTGGACTTGAACCTGCCAGTCCTGGTGTATGTGGCTGGCACCCTAGCTGCTGAGCTATAGGCACTGAGCCATGGCTGAAATTTTTCTAATGATAAAGACTACAAACTCACAGATCCAAGAAGTTTGACAAACCATAAGCACACAAACACAGAACAATCTACACAATAGCACATAATATTGAAATTGGTTAAAACAAGTGACAAAGGGAAAATACTTAAAGGAGCCAAAGGACACATTATATAGAGAGAACAAAAATAAGAAAGACAGCAGAACAAAGTAAGCCAAAGATATTAGTGCAATGTCTTCAGAATACTTCAAAGAAACCTATTAATCTAAAATTCTGTATGCAGCAAACATTTTTTTTTTTTTTTTGAAAATAAAGGTCAGAAAAGAGATATTTTCAGTGCACTAGTATGGATAATAAATACTTCAAGGAAAATGGTAACAAGTGGAAATGGATCTTCACAGATAAGAAGAGCACAGAAAATGGTAGAATACCAGGGTAAATATAAAATAATTTCATTGTTGTTTTTACGAATCCTTAAAAATAGTTGACTGTTTAAAGTAAAAATAATAACAATGTTATTATTGAGTACATTTATAGGAGTAGAATGTATGACAATATCACAAGGGCCACACATGGTGAAATAATTTTTTGCATAGTAATGTGACAGTTTAGATATTACCAGATTAACAAATCTTTGCCCCAAAGACTCTTGCTGCCTACTCCCTCCCTGTTTCTCTTTTAGTCATGAACCTTAAGCTTTAAATCGTAAGTTCACGATAGGCAATACAATGTTATTCTCTTGATATTTCACTTATTAGGACTGAAAAATCAAATACAACAAAAGCAGTGCTTTTAGATTTTAGCTATTGGTTACAGCAAAATTCCATGTGCATATTCCAAAGTGAGTAGAGGTGCTTTGTACTGGATTTAGATCAGTCTATTATTTTTTAATAAAGGAATCTGCTCTCCCTTCTTAGTTTCTTTCTAAGCATATTTACAAAAAAATTTCTATTTAGTATTTTATTAGTATACTTTTATTTTATGTCTAAATAGTTTTGAAAGGTTCTCCAAGTACCTAAAAATTTGTTCATATTGACATTTACCTTTGTTAAACCTGTTAAGGAAGTCAAACAGTTTGATGGTGAACTTAATCTGTTTCCTTACTGCGGTACATTTTATAGTGCATAGCTAGCACAGTGTCTTCAGGACTGTACACTTACAAATCTGATTAAGATCAACATATAAGAACTGCATGGAAATACTGTAGGATTCATAATGGGGGATTTCATGCGAATAAAAAGTACATACATATTTTAGATATCTGAATTTGTGTATTAAAATATATTGTTTAAAATAATTAGATAGTTAAGAAAATGCTGGCTTTAAAAGTACTAGTATACTCCAAAACTGTATTTATAAAACAATAAAATTGAAAATAAGCATATTAAGATTTCTGTAAAGAAACATCAGTAGTATATAATATTTTAATAATTTTCACACATACCCTTTTAGCATTGTCAAATTCTATTTATGAAGTCCTATCAGAGATTTTGGTTTAAATCTTTGATTCTCCTACTTACCAACTTTGCCCTTGGGTAGGTACCTAATTCTCTTAAGCCTCAGTTTCTTCATTTATAACAAGGAAATTACTATTATAGGTACATATCACAAGTTTTCTGGAATAGAAGTGAGATGACACATCATTTCACTTAGAATAAAGCTGAATTAATGGAAATTATTATAAAGTTTAATGTAACATTTCTAAACATTTGAAATTCATACTTTGATTATGGTTTGTGTAGATTTTCTCATTTTAATACAAGTACAGATAAAGTAAGACCCAGTTATCTGAACTTAGTGAAACAAGCTATGTTAGTATGAATAAACTTCTGGAAACAAAAAAATGTGATAACCTCAACCTTTATAAATTTAATTTAACTTACACTAAAGTACAGAATATAAAAGAAAAGAAAACCTTTTCAAAAAAGATTATTCTTGTAAAAGGATTACAAAACTTTGGTAATTTGAGATGCTATTCTGGAACATATACGTATACTGGAACTACTAGTTCAAATGTGCAAGCTCCAACTTAACAAATGTTTAAAATATTTGAGTTTTTAAAACAGTGCCAAAATAAACCACATCTTTTCTAGAGATGACTTATTTAGCTAAGTACGAGCAATATAAATCTTTCGACCATTCCATGCATTTGTTTAAAAGCCTCAGAAACCATGAGTATTTCCAATAAAACATGAACAAAATGCTGAAATCACTGGAGTCTTACAGTTGATTTACAAATCAATTTTTTAAAAAGGCAAATGTGTCTGAGGATGTGAATAGTATATGGACAGACAGATAGGTTATTTGTAAATAACAGCTAATAATAACACAATAATATCTGTGAAAACTCCAAGTTCTAAACACACTATTACGTGAGAAGGTAAAACGTTTGAGCCACAGATGTTTTTATCATAGAATGCCTTATTAATCATGACTTCGAAAATTGAAACTTTAAGAAGATTCTTAAGTTTATTTGAATGAGGACCAAGTTTATCACTGAAAAAAGTAAGCAAAATATTTTCTTCTATAAAGTATTTAAAATATTTTAATAATTTTTAATAATGGCCTATTTACAAAAGTGAAATTAAAAACTCTCATATATTAATAATTAACAACTTTAACTGCTCATACTTTGCTTATAATCAACAACCCTGCTTATAACTGGTTTTCATCTCTAGTAGTTATCTGGGAAGTAGAGTAAGCTTGAAGCTTAGGCTACCGTGTTACAAAACTACCGTGTTATAAAACTACACTGTCAGATTTTAGTATCAGGCCAAATTAAAAATAGTACAAAGTGACTCAGGTGATGTTTTATTAATAGTGCACTGTCACAATATTCCTAATTAGTGAAGGCAGAAAAAAAAGCACAGTGCTACTATAATGCCATAGAGAGGAGGTAACAATGTGATGCTATTTACACATGCAGCTCACATTGTTATACTTCACTGAAAGAAACGTACACAGTCTTTCAATTATTAGGGAATTCAAAAGTATATGTATTAAAGAAATGGTACAATAATAAAAATCGCAAGCACTGAAATATTTACTTTGAATTTTTTGTCTTATAGAAAGTTTGGAGATCTATACTTGCATGGAGTACAATTGTAAGACCTCAGTTCTAAGTACTAGCCAGTCCTTGGCAAATTCCAAGACTCTGTCTGTTTCTTCCTCAATAGAATGAATTTAATAAAAATAACACTAATACTAAAATTATCATCATTATTATTATATGGTTGATATATAATTTATTATTACATGGTTGTTGATAGGATCAAATAAAAAAACAGATGTGAAAAGACTCTGTAAATCCTCAAGTGCTACAAATGTTAGTATTATCACTTCAGCCTTTCCTTTGAACTAACTGATTTTTACAAGAAGTGAATCCTCATGTTATGATAGGAATTAGACTTGATGATGTTTTAAGGCAAACTCAAAGCAACACTTCTGAGCTGTGGGAAATAGTGGTACAATTGCATTGTTACTGAATATACAGAGAATTGGTCTTCAGTGGGCAAGGTTATTCCTTCATACAAAAAAAGCTATTTGGTAAACATTTTTTAGTGTAAGAAATTAATTAAGATGATATTTGGCCACAGTCTTTACACTTGTAATTTTATAGACAACTTATTTTCAAGATGATGTGATATTTTGGGGAGATTATTTATACTGAACAATAGTGCATGTTAGAACTGTTTTGTAAATTTATCATACTAAGTTCTGGATATTAATTAAAAAATTGGTTATTCTAATATGATTCTTTAGGCATAGAAAGGTTTACAAATTATAAAATTTCTTCATACTATACTTTGTGTTTTCTAAAACCTCAGACAAAATAACTCAAGAAAAGTTTGCCTGCTCCTCAGGGCTAAATTGAAAATTCCAGTTTACTTATAATTTATTTAAGAGGGTTCGGGAAAGGACTATTTTGTGGAACCACTTCTCTCTACTTACCTGCACCTCTTTAAAAGGCACTGTTTCTTCACATAGGAACCTGATACAGGTGTCAATTAGAGCCAGGAGACAAGATTGCATGTTGACAGAATTATTATCAATTTCTATATTTATATTGTCACTGTTCTATAATGAAGCTATAATTATATGTAGAACTATACAGAAAATCCAGTTAGCTTATTTTTAACCCCATTTGTATCTTATTTTTGAATTCTTATAGTTTAAAAAGGTCATTAAAAGTAGGCAATATGAGTAAATTCTAAACTTGAATGCAATCGGGTGATCTAACTGCCAGTCAATTTAATGAGGAAGGAGTGGGGTTTGTTAGCATTGTGATTCTTTTGCCTTTTCTTTCATCTCTGAAAAATCACCCTAAATTTACCTGCACAGAAAACTATTTCCCATGAATGATCTCTGATGGTAGATGGAAGAATAGAGCAATAAATAGTCTTGAATGTACTTACCCTGAAAATAGACATTGGTAGAGAATTTAGCTCAATCTTTAAAATGAATTAAAAATGTACAGACTTAGAAAAATATTTGTTTGCCTATGAAATTTTCAGTAATTCAGTTTCTACTTTTCTACTCCATCCTGTTCCAGGCATAGCCATTTTCTATTGCATTTTATCTGTTCGACCTAAAAAAGAAGAAGGTATTTTTTCTTACAGCCAATTATATAAAATCTCAGTTCTAGTTATTACTTCATATGATTAGAAGTGACTGCTATGCTGTAACTATTTTATCTCTTAAATGAAATAAAAAGTAACTTGAACCAAGTTGTAGGTTTACTTTTTCCTAAGTCTTTATATTTCTACATTATAATTTTATTGTACATTATATGTTGGATTCCCCTTCTCCATAACAAAATTCAAATAGTAATTTAATAAAAGATAATCAATAAGAATACTTAACAGGTTTGATGGCCTCTTGCCTTTTAGGACAGAGACATGCTGGTCCAACCTAATTTCTAAACCAAAAGTATCCTAACCTATTAGACAGAGAGTTGGGAATTTCTAGAGCTTAACTACAGTTTAGATCAAATTCAACATTAAAAAAGATTGATAATATAAATTCATAAGTATGCATCAAAAATCTCATCTTTTTATTGAAAAGTTTATGTTAGTTGTAATGAAACAAAAATGTCTTAATGAATGTAAAATTAAGGTACCAAACTCTTACTAAAGCAAATTATACAGTTAATTCATGACATCTATATTAAATATTCTTTAATACTAGGAAGGATTACATACATATATTGAAGGGAAACCACACATTCTTACGTCTTAGCTGTTCTTATCAGTTAAGAAATAATACTTTATATTGAAAAACGCAAGTATTTGAAGTTTTGACCTAACATAGTGGATTAAGGCTTAGACAATATTTACTTTTCTGCACTTTGATTCGAAAAGGGCCATATGTGAGGATATGATCCTAACCAACTCTATCATGCTCCTATTATGACCTCTCAGTAAAAAGATTTATATTAAAGACACTGAGAAATAAAATAGTTACAAAATAAGCTGCAACCTTATAGCTACCCATTGGTAAAATCTGTAGTTAATATATTTGGATAAATAACTCAAGTCAGCAGCAAAGTGGTTAAACATTTGTGATTTGATTTTATCGAAGCTTGGAATGTGGTTGGAGTGTCCCACTTCTAACAACTGTTTGCTAAGTTAAGGCTTCAGTGTTTACACAGTGTTGAATGAAGCAGCCTGGTCACCAGATGTGAGCTCTTCCCCAGACTGTCGTTTTTCAGTCAGATCACTGTCCTCATGGTCCCTGTTCCAACCTTCTTCCTCAGGACTTCGACCAGCCTTTCTAACCTATATTGGGGGTGGGGCAGGGTAAGATAGGGAGAAAAAGAAAATAAAAAGTGCAATTATTGTTAAGAACGCTTTGGCTGAAAAAGGACAGTATTTGCTGTGACCAACAGTCCTTGTAGTCACATTAAGACAAGGTATTACTGCCACAGAGTGCCAAATGTTTGAGGTTAAAGAAACAGCAACACCACAAACTTCAACTCAGATCCCTGGCTTATGTCAGTGTTCGATGCCACATGAAGAATATAAAATATTCATTTCAATACATTTACCGTTTTGTATTAAGGTTGTGAATGAATCATTTATTGTAATGACCAGATGGCATATTGAGTGCAGAAAAATTTCAAATTGGTTTTTACCTAAAAGAAGTACATATTTCAACACAGAAATACCAGCAATATTACACCTGTTACTTAGTTAAATAAGGGACACATTGGTTGATATACTTTACAACTCTTATATACTAAATTCCTTTCTTTTTCATAGAGTCAGTTGAATATAATAAAGCCAGGCATTACATGACTAGGTGAGAAAAATTTCATGTCCCATGAAATATATGTAATGTTGGAAATAATTTAAATATATGTAATCATTTGAAACTAAGACTTCCTGTTCTATAAGTATTTATTTTTGAGTATTATAAATAAGCTAGGAAAGACTTACATGGGCTTTTTATTCAAAGAAAATTTATTTTTCCTAGCTGATTAAAAACCCACCAATAAAACTGAAAATAGAGTTAAAAGTTCAGAAGTAACTTCTGCAGTGTTTTAGGCTCTTCCATGAGTGGGACATCACATTCATGTGGATCAGTGAGAGTTTTGTTTGACATAAGATGATGGAATCAGACAATTAATTGGTTTTCTTCTTATATTTTCTTTACACAAAGCATAAAACCTCAAACAAAAATCTTGCTTAATGTTACATACAAAGAAATCTTCCTTATAAGTGAAAATCATGCCCAGCAGTTTTCATATACACAATCTTCCCCCCTCAAAGGCTGGTAAGCGACACAGTCTAGTCTGCTCCACAGTGTGCCTCATTTATATGGATCCATGCATGAGGATCCTCTGCAAATAAACACAGCACAGGGCTAGACACTAAAGGAATGACGGTATTCCTAGTGCTACACATGCCAGTTGAGATGATTTGGAAATTTCAGTAAAAAGTCAACAAATCAACTGCATACGACACTGAAAACTAATTTAAGCTTGTTGGATGATTCCATATGTATTAAAAAATTTGTTAAGAAAAACCAGGGCTATGAAACAGAATAATTCAGTGTATTTAAAATCTTTGCTTTAAGAAAGATAATAGCAATACATAAAAAGGAAAATTTTTCCTATGTTTATTACTACAGATTTCTTGACTATAAATTATACATAAGTATTATACATGTACATCCACTATAGCAGTCTAGTGGTTTTATAAATACCTGAGCTAGAGGATTCCTGGAAAATTCACTGCATTCACAGATTAGTCTGTAATTAGCTGGACTTTATACAGTGACAAAAACTAGTGCTTGTCAAGTATATATTCAATATACTTGAATATTATGATTCATGGGCTGGGCATGCTGGCTCAGATCTATGATCCTAGCACTCCGTGAGGCTGAGGCAGGTGGACTGCCTAAGCTCAGGATTTTGAGACCAGCCAGAGCAAACTGAGACACCCCCCCCATATCTATAAAAAATTAAAAACAAAAGACAAAGACCAAAAAGACAGCCTGACATTGTTGTAGGAATTTGTGGTCCCAGCTACTCAAAAGGCTGAGACTAGAGGATTGCTTGAGCCCAAGAGTTTGAAGTTGCTGTGAACTAGGATGCCACAGCCCTCTACCCAGGGTGAGACTTTATCTCAAAAAAAAGAAAAAACTATGATTCATGGAACTATATGGACCCTTTAAGAAAAAGTTTCATTAACTTGAATTGTAGGTGAAGGGGAAGAAAAATGTTAGTATGAATTACGGAACTACACTATAAAATTCTAAGTTTATTGTTAAAATCTGTTAGTAACTTGAAATAATTATTAAAAATAGATATAGAAATCTACTCCTAATAGAAATCTATTCCCAAGAGAAATCTAAACAGGCTATTAATAATATTTCTCTGCATATACTGTTAAAAGCTGGAATATATGCTTTCCAGTTGGTTAAATATATCCCTCCCCCATAATATAATTTAAACTACTAACTAGTAAAACAAAATTTCTTCATAAAAGTAAAACTTTACTTTGTATTATTATTGGTACAAATTCAGAATCAGTGGGATCCCAAATCACTGGGATGAATGTGTTGTGCTTCTCTTGGCTTCTCTTTTACAGACTGGTTCATTTTACTTTTGTTTCCTTTCTATAGATAGGACATCTTTCCATTTAGAAATCTTAAATTTTGCTATGGTAAGAAATCAGGAGGAAATACTTAAATATCATGTTTTGCAATGTCACCACTACATTTCAACAATTACTGCATTCTTAGTTTATCCAGGTTGAATGATTCATGAAAATTCGATCTCAGAAATGAGAAAAATGTCACTTCCTTAGTTCTATAAAACCTTACTAATTTCTGAAACACAATGAAGCACCTATTCCTTCCTGTAAGGAATGGAATACACCTGCCAAACATGGATGGTGCCAAAAGGAAGGGAGATGTGTGGGTCTGGCGAAGACCTTGCAGGATTTGCCCGCAGGCTATTTTTACTGTCCAAATCAATGATATCCTTTAAAAAATTATGTAGCTCACTAAAAAAGACTCTAGCTGCTTTACATATTACTCAATGATGTCTTCTCAAGGGCTTCATGAAATAGAATAAGGGCTAAAGCTAGAATTAGAATTTCTCCTTTGAAATATGAAGTGACTGACATGTAGACAAGTAAAATTGTACACATACAAGGTTGTGAGACATGGCAGTGACACACTTGGGCCTGGTTTCCTTGTTTTCATTTCAGACCTATTTCCAGAGATTTATAGATTTTAGATTACAGGTTAATGGATTATTTATCTTTATTGTATCATTAAATTTTTTTTTCTCTAGTTCTTCAGTCAAATTGGGAAAGTATTTGTGGTGTATTTCATCTGTTATTTTAGTAATAACAGATTATAATGAAGTAAATTCATGTCATTGTACACAATCAGGAAATAGTTATAATTTGTTACTTGCTATAATATAATTTTTATATAAACTTGAAAATATGTTTATATCTTTATTTTAGATAGCAATCCTATTTTTAAAAATTAACATTTTTGTAATTTCTATGTAATTGTATAATATTTATTTACTATAATGGAATCATGTTTTTCTATCAGGAACCTGAATCATAAATTATTTATTAATTTTCTTAACTTGCTTCCATTTGTTTTTCACTTTCATTTTCTTTTTAAAGAAAATAGGTCCTGCTATGTTACCCAGGCTGGCCTCAAACAACTAGGTTTAAACAATTCTACCTCAGCCTCCTGAGTAGCTGGGACTATAGGTGTGTACCACTGTACTCAGCCATTTTTCATTCTTAACAAATACTGTGATATATTTTGAAAGGCAAGTAATATTTATTTATTAATTTTAGAGACAGAGTCTCACTTTGTTGCCCTTGATAGAGTGCCATGGCGTCAAAGCCTACAGCAACCTCCAGCTCTTGGGCTTAGGCAATTGCCTTGCCTGAGCCTCCTGAGTAGCTGTACCTGCTACAACACCCAGCTATTTTTTTGTTGCAGTTTGGCTGTGACCAAGTTTGAACCTGCCACCCTTGGTATATGGGGCCAGTGCCCTACTCACTGAGCCACAGGCACTGCCCGAAAGGCAAGTAATATTTAATGAGTATTGCCGGTAACTACGTGAAGTCATTTAAGCACATATTTAATTTTCATTAAAATTCTCTATGGACTAGGTATTATCAGTGCATGACAAAACCAAAGCATATAGAGGATAGTTTAAAAGAACCATACAGTTAGTCAGTTTTGAACCTGGAATGTAATACTAGGTCTATGTCCTTGATCTCTCCAATGTGCCATACTGCTTCCAAAAATACTGTGACTTCTAAGGCTTATTTCTGAATTTTTGTGTGCTAAAATTATTCTTACTGAGTAGATAATTTTATTGCAAAGAGATAGGAAGGAGGGAAAAGTGAGCAAATTTCTCATTGTCAACTGAACTGTAGGAAGGTAAATAATTCATGGTAGATTCCATTTTTGAAAATAATTTTTGCATTTGTCAATGTGAGAGTAGCAGCATTCTTACTGGCTAGTCAACTTTTTCATCAGAAAAAGCAGTCCTATTATTTAGGCAATGAAGTTGCTTTACCAAACATGTTTTGCTTTTCTGTTTGTTTCAAGGAGAAAAGAACAGAAAGAACTAGGGAAATCTAAAAGATGTGGATAACGATCATCCTCCCAGAGGAAGAGAAAAAGGTACTAAAAATGTTGCACCTTGGTGTTGCCGTTAATATCAAAGACCTGGTCTTTTCTCAATCATGGCAGAAGGGGGAAAAGACTTCAAAAATAATTTTTTTTTCTTATACTACTATGGCTGTTATTCTTAATGTTCATGTATTTTATTATCTTTTCTTTATGCTTTCCTACTTCTTCAAGAGATGTTATCTGCTCCCTTGACACCATTTAAACATTCATGATTTCCAAATCCAGACTCCCTTCCCCAGATTCTCTTCTGAATTTCAGACTCACATATCCAACTGCTTTTAGGACACTTTCTCTTCCTTATACATCATGGGCACAGGCCACTCAGCATATCTAAAACAAAACTTACCATTTTACATACCCTTTCAGTATTTCCTATCTTGATAATGCTGCCATTCATTCATTCAATTATTGACTCAATGTGTAAGCTGAAAAAATTTAGACAAACTTGGTGTTTTCTTCACTTCAGCTTGGACCTCTGAAAACTTGGTGATGAAACCACCAATGTAGACACTGGGGAGCAATAAAGGGTCCTACCTCATCTAATAACATTATTTTCATTTTAGAAAGAACACACTGGCAAGAATGTCGAGATGAGATTGGAGGCAGGCTAGACTATAAGTAAGAATATCAAACAGCTCTTATAAAAAAAAAACCCTACTGAGCACAACAATGTGAATGTACCTATTGCCACTGAATTACACACTTAAAAATGGTTAATATTAGCATTTTGGGAGGCTGAGTGGGGAGGATCACTTGAGGTCAGGAGTTCGAGACCAGCCTGGGCAACAAAGGCAGACCCTGCCTCTACAAAATATAAAACAAATAGATAGCCAGGCATGGTGGTGCACACCTGTAGCCCCAGGTACTCAGAAAGCTGAGGCAGGAGGATTACTTGTGCCTAGGAGTTCAAGGTTACAGTGAGCTGTGATTATGCCCCTATACTGCAGACTAGGTGAAAGAGTGAGATCTCATCTCTCAAAACAAACAAACAAACAAACAAAAAACTGGCCAAGAGTGGTGACTCATGCCTGTAATCCTAGAACTTTGAGGGGCTCAGGTGGAAGGATCGCTTGAGACCAGGAATTCTGAGCCCAGCCTGAGCAAAAGTGAGACCTGGTCTCTATCAAAAAGTAGAAAAATTAGCCAGCATGGTGATCACCTCTGTAGCTCCAGCTACTAGGGAGGCTAAGACAGAAGGATCACTTGACAGGCATTTGAGGTTGCTTTGAGCTACAATGACTCATAGCTGCTGCATTCCAGACTGGGTGACAGAGTGAGACCTGTCTCAAAAGAAAAAAATTAAATGAAAATACAATTAAAAATGGTTAAAATGATAAAAGTTGGCTCGGCGCCTATAGTTCAGTGGTTAGGGATCCAGCCACATACACCGGGATTGGCAGGTTTGAGCCCAGCCCAGGCCTCCTAAATAATGACAACTACAACTAAAAAATAGCTGGGCATTGTGGTGGGTGCCTCTAGTCCGAGCTAGTTGGGAGGATGAAGCAAGAGAATCACTTAAGCTCAGGAGTTTGAGGTTGCTATGAGCTATGATGCCATAGCTCTCTTCCAAGGGCAACATTGAGACTCTGTCTCAGAAAAAAAAAAGTTGTGTTACCAATATTTTATCACCACAAAAAAATTGTAATAAGAACTGAAGGCCCAAATCAGATAGAGCTGGTCAATGGAGAGGAAAGAAGAGAATAGATGTGAAAGATATTTAGGACACTGGATCAAAAGGACTCAGTGACTTCTGAAGGTAGAATGGGGTCATGGTGTTGGGCAAGAAGGTTGATTCCCAGGCATTTGGTCTGGGTGACTAGGTGGATGGTGATGCCCTGAGACATATACCCCATATATTATAGGTGTATAATAGGGGGGAGAGTTTTTCTGGTTCCCCTTTAGTATTTTCTTACTTTCTGCATCTATGTAAAAGTCCTTCCTCTTTTGGAGTTTCCTACCATACATTTTTATCACTCTTTATCCTAGTGTTTTTCAACCATTTTTATCCCACAGCACACTGGAATCTATAGTTAAATTTCCACGGCACATTTAAATTATGTTGATAAAAAAAAGGGTTAAAAAAGAATATACTTACTATGTCTTTAACGTCTTTTGAAAATAATTTAATTAATGATTTTAAAAAATCTTCGGAGCACACACCTAAGATCCCCTTCCTGGCATACCAGTTGAAAATCACTGCTCTATCCTCTTCTTCATTGATTTGTACTAATCTCCTGATCAATATCATTCATTTAGTATGAGTTTCAGGCATCTGATTCAGTGTCTTCCTCTTTGCCCCAACTGCATTCATGCTATGAAACTTCAGTATCTATGTTAATAATCTTGTCTTATTCATTTGCTGCCTGGGCACTTATGATCTTTATTCTCACTTCAGCTTCTTCCTCTGGATCTTGTTATCACTCAGTACTTCTAGATCTGAAATCCTGAGATAAAAGTTGCCTCTGCTAATAACCACAGTCTTATTCCAATTGCCCTTACTTTTTAGCCTCAACACAATCAAGACATCTAGTCCCTTGCTCCTCTCATTCTTCCCGCCCCCACCTCCAGGCTAATAGTCTTTTATAGACTTGCTTGTTTCTCTGACCAGTCTGGATTCTAAGTTAAACCACTTTTTTCCCAGACACTCAGTCTCCTTATACCCTGTATTTCTCAGGTCACTGCCCTAGAAGTCAAAAATAAAATTACTTTTATAGTTTACTTTCCCCTATCTACCTGCAAAGTGCAGAGCTGATGGGGGAAAGTTACATTATTGTTATGGTGAGTGTCTTCTACAAAATTATAGTGTCTAGCTATAGTTGAGTCATCAATATGACCTAGCAATTCTTTTACATATCTCTGGTCACCTACCTTTACTTGCTTTGCCCTATTAAACATTCACTATTCTCTTCTAGACTTTTTCACACCCTATGCTTTCAGCAGAAAACTACTTCCTCCTCCACGGGGAAAACTGAATCTAGGCATTAGTTCCATCAATTCCTTCCACCACACCTACAAAATTATTCACAGGTATATTCTTCCCTCCTCTTTTCCTTTAGTCTCCAAGGAAAAGTCATATTTATGCTTATGATCCCAACCTCAGAGGCTCTATTTAAAAAGCCATCATCTTCTTTATACTGTAGTATCTTCCTATAGTCTCCTTTTCCATAGTTCACAGACATAATTCATGTCTTCCACTTTTACAAACACTCCCTCAACAATATATCCCCCTATAACTACAATTTTCTTTACTTTCTAACCATGCTTGTACAAAACAGCATGAAACAGCAGATTTATCATTCAGATTAAACAGAACATTAAAAAATTAGCACATACATATTCAACTGTGCTTAGGTTAAACATACGACATTCCTTTTCAATGTCACTAACATCCAAAGTAGACGAGGCACTGAAAAGTACCCTATATTTTAAATGTAGACTAATATTGATTATCTTTTACATAACCTTGACAAATGAAATTCACCAATCAATCATAGTATCAGTTAATATCTATTTAGATTATTAAGAAACATAAAAATTATGTACATAACAATCAAAATATGCAAAACTTTGCATTCTTTATTTTGTTTCACCTCTTTAAAAATTAGGACACAGAGGAGCATTAAAGCTGTATTTCCTTCTTCATAGTATCTCTAAGCTAATTTCATTTCAAGTTTTGGATTTTAAAATAATAACTTTGGTATAATTTTGCCCAGGGCTTAATAAAGACTTTGTAGGTTCGATGTCTAGATTGTCCCTGGATTCCAATTAGTCTATGGCAGCACTAGTGCAGAGGATGATATTATTAGGGAAGTACTTAACAGAAGATAATGGAGTTATTTTGCTTAAGCCTCTAACTTAACATTAGAAGGTGATTTTAGATAATAGAATAAATTAAGATCAACTGACAACTTTATTAGACTCTTTCACTATCAGAGGATATTTAGAAGACAGAGTCTTTTTTTTTTTTTTTTTTTTTTTTAGATAGAGCCTCAAACTATCACCCTGGGTAGAGTGCTGTGGCATCCCAGCTCACAGCAACCTCAAACTCCTGGGCTTAAGTAATTCTCTTGCCTCAGCCTCCCAAGTAGCTGGGACTACAGGTGCCCGCCACAACACCCAGCTATTTTTGGTTGTAGTTGTCATTGTTGTTTGGCAGGCCGGGGCTGGATTTGAACCTACCAGCTCTGGTGTATGTGGCTGGTGTCTTAGCTGCTTGAGCTACAGGCACCACCTATCAGAGGATATTTAAATTGTACGTAGGAGTCTCAAGAAGACTCAACACCAATAACAATCCCATGAGGTTCCATGAGGGGAGGGACAATTTTGTTCATCACTATATACCTGGTAACTAGCCCAAGAGGTCTCAAAAATGAGCAAGATATTGTTTATCAACAAATATCACATACACATAAAGTGTAATTACACTATTAAGAACATAGTTGCATTCTTTTTTTTTTTTTTT
>NW_003852447.1:1526025-1591863 GCF_000181295.1 Otolemur garnettii
AGCTCACAGCAACCTCCAACTCCTGGGCTCAAGCGAGTCTCCTGCCTCAGCCTCCTAAGTAGCTGGGACCACAGGCACCTGCCACAACGCCCAGCTATTTTTTTGTTGCAGCTGTCATTGTTGTTTGGCAGGCCTGGGCTGGATTCCAACCTGCCACCTTAGGTGTATGTGGCCTTTGCCTTAGCCACTTGAGCCACAGGCGCAAGAGCCCATAGTTGCATTCTTAATTCTAAAGTAATGGATTGAAATTTACATGATGACCCCCATAAAAGTACATTTCAAGAATAAAAGAAAATTGATTACTTGATAGGAAGATTTTCAGTAAATTTTTTTATTTAGTTACTGGCCTTTGCAGAACAACATTAAATGATATAGTAGTTATCTGAAAACAATAGAATTTTCCCACTTTAAATGGAAGAAGCTTGGGGACTTGATGAGGAAGATGTTAGATAAAATTTCAGCTTAAGTTAAGCTTAGCCTTTTTGTATCAGTAGGAATTTAGCTAATGTGGTAATAATGAATTACTGATTATAAAACCCAGCATCTCTAGCTCTTCTTTTTGACTTCACAATTTATAGGAGAAGAAAAGAGGATACAAAAGAATGAGGTTGCCATGGACGTGGACAGCTTATGTGTCATCTATGGGAAAATCATGAGAGCAGGCCATGTAACAGAATCCAAAAAAACCAAACTGATAACAAGGCCAACCTTGGCATTTTAACTACTCCATTAAAAACACTTTTGATTTCTAAGAAACAGGGTATTTCAGTAGTAACTTTAAAAAAAGGATATAGAAGAGCAAGAGACTCCCCTTTTTTCTTATTCTGGTGTTTGTGTTTTTCCTCCTGCTCCCCAGCTTCTACGAAAACCCACATGAACATTTGCTTAAGATATGACTGAAGGCATAGAGAAGATCTTTAATATCTTTTACCTAAAATGGACTATTTATTAATTGTATCATTGTCTTATTTAAAACATTACAGTTTCACTAAGTTAGTTTAGACTAACTTCTGTTAAACTTAAGAGTGGTAAGTTATTTCCTTCTTATATATGGTTTTAAAAACTGCTAAATTGGGTGGTGCCTGTGGCTCAAAGGAGTAGGGCCCAGGCCCCATGTAGCGGAGGTGGCAGATTCAAACCCAGCCCTGCCCAAAAACTGCAAAACAAAAAACAACAACAAAAAACTGCTCAATTATATTGTCCTCAAGGTCTTTTTCTTATGGAAAATTGATCCTTGGTTTCAATAAACAGAAAGTTATTGTATATAGTAGAACCTCCATAGTTGACCATCTCCTTAAGTTGACCTAATTTTCACAGACCCAACATGCAGTACATGCACTCAATAGAAGATTGACCTCTATATATTGACTTCCTCTGTAAGTTCTATCTTGACCACCTGAACTATGACACATAATATAAATTTATCCTCTACATGTGACTGGATAAATCTACACCAAGGGGTAGAAAGTATGGGCTTTACCCTTTAGTTGCTTTATTTTTTCTTTAATATAGGTTCTTTTTCCATGTTTTATTATTACATGTTGGATTAGGCCTAATGTCTTGTTGTTTCTCACATGTTGTGGAAGATTTTTTTTGAAGTTAAAGACTTGTCTGAATTGTAGGTACAACCTATAGTTACTGAAAAATTTTACAGTTAATTGGGACATGATGGCCTAAAGGACAGAACACAAAGAGCTGACGGTGAAGAAAAAAGTTGATCTTCTACATTTTCTGGAAAGTAGAAGCCAGATGGCAGAACATTTTTATGTCAGTAAGATTACAGCAACATCCAAAAACATAACCATGAGTGTTTGGAAGGATATGGTAAAGAAAGCAGAGATCTACAGTGGAAAAGGAAGAAAACTTGCCGTGATGAAGTCAGTGAAGTCACATTAAGCTGGTTCAAACAAATAAGGGCAGTTAACGCCTGAATCTCTGGGCTGACGATCTAACAAGCTGCTAAAAAAATTGGTACAGGCAATTAAGCATCCAAGCATTTTAAACATTAAGCATTTTCCAAGCATCAGGTGATTTAAACTATAACACAAGGCTGGTCTGAGTGCAGTGGTGTTTACAACTAATTAAACTGTAACACAAGATCTCCCAGAAAAGTTTTGTGTGGTGAATCCAATGGAGTTCCAGTAGAAGTTGTAGAAGAGTTCATCAAAAAGTTCCCAGACTTCACCAGAGGCTTCAAAGATAATGACATCTTTAATGCTGATGTGTATGAACTCTTCTTCAAGGTGATGCCTGACAGGAGCCTGGTCACAAAGAGTGACAAATATAAGAGCAGAAAACTTTCCAAAGAATGTTTCACAGTTTTTGCTTTGAGCTAGCTCAACCAGAGACAATCTGAAGTCCTTGGTGACTGGTAAATTGGCAAAGTCACATGCATTCAAGAACCTGAAGCCTGAAGAGCTCCCTCCTGTCACTCGGAGATCAAACAAATGCACCTGCATAACTAGTGCCCTATTTGAGTGGGTAAGTGTATCAACTGAGAAATGATGAAGAAATGGTCTACTCTACTGACACTAGACAACTGTCCCGGCCACCCACAAGTGAATCATCTCACAAACATGACACTGAAATGTCTGTATCCAAACATGACCTCCAAAATCCAACTTCTTGACCAAGGCCTCATCAAAACATTAAAAATGCACTCTCGAGCCCAGCTCCTACAGTGGGTCATTACCAAAAACACAGGCTGTGTTCCCCCTGGAAGCAACCTCACCTGCTGCATCAGTTAATGCTCTGGCAGCTGTCCTCTGGATCAGTTCTACTTGGAATAAAGTTCAGTTGGAAATGATATAGAAACTTTCAAGAATTGGATGTGTCACAACCCAAGAGCACGATATTTTGTCCCCATCAGTCAGCCCATCTCCAACAGCAGAATTCAAAGGAACAGATTTTGAAGGTTTTGCTGCAATGATGATGATGTGGCAACCTGTTTAGAATCTGACCCAGAAGCAATTTTCCAATATACTTGGGATACTGAAACCCAAGTATAAACCAGTGTAAAAGTTCATGAAGTAGCTGATGAAGTAGAAGCAGCAAGTAAGGATGACATAGAAATTGCAGACTCCAAAAGAAGAGGATGTCCAGCATCTGATAATGCAGTTCAAGTTATTTGTTGTGTAAAAGTGCCCAGGTGCGTTGAGTGGTGTAGCCAGTGTAGAGAGTGCTTTCTACACTTACATTTGTAATAAGAATAAGAAATAGACCAAGATTGACTCTTTTTTCAGAAAGAATGATTAAGCCATGAAAAAATAGTGAATGTATTGATTTTGTGTGATACTGTTATGTATGATTTTACTGTGTTTTGAATATATATGATTTTGTATGATATTCTCTAATAAAAGCTATACAAGAAAGTAAAGTATATGTCTGGTATCAGTACAGCAGGCCTAGTTCCTTACATTGACCATCTATCTCTGTGTGTGTTGACCAGTTTGGTACAGTCCCTTGGGTGGTCAATTTACTGTTGATTTTATTGTATTTTAATATATAACAAATAGAAATTTAAAGTATAATTTTATTTATAGTATTATTGAACATTTAGGTAGTTATCTTTTTATATTATATTATCTTTTTATATATCCTTTTGAGAAAGGATCTCACTTTGTCACCTAGGCTAGAGTATAGTGGTATCATCATAGCTTACTACAACCTCAGACTGCTGGGCTCAAGTGATCCTCCCGTCTCAGCCTCTTGACTAGCAGGGACTAATAGGCATACACTAGCACACCTGGCTAATTTTTCAATTTTTTGTAGAGATGGGGTCTTGCTCTTGCTCAGGGTGGTCTTGAAATTCTGACTACAAACAATCCTTCCACCTCAGCCTCCCAGAGTACTAGGATTATAGGCATGAGCCACCAATCCTGGCCTCTTTGCTTCTTTCTGGCAGTTTAAAAGGGCATGTTATTAGACTTAGATATTTTATAGAGTTCTAAATTCTTTATATAGATGAGATACATATTTCTAAAATATCAAAATTTTGGTAATATAGCCATAAAAAGTCAAATTGCTCTGAAATTTTTATGATACATATTCATCATGGAGTATACTTTGTTTAATTTGAATTGCCAGCACAACAATATATAAAAGGTAAAATGTTCTAAAGGCCTATTTCATATATGTAGAATAATGCTATAGGTATATATTTTCATTATCTCAAAAACTAGTATGTATTTCGAACATATACGTTTTGCTTTGTATTTCATAGAAAAGGAATTCTACGTGCCTAGAAAAGCTGAATTGCCTTTTTTCTGAATCCTGATTTTTATAAGCCACTTGTGAAGGTAATTTTCCTTCTTTAATATCCATTCACTTCACAGTTAATACTTTTCAAGCACCACAGATGACTTGAAATTAAATCACACACATCTTCCTTTCATGCGTTTAAGTGTTAGTATTAAGGATTAATGGGCTTTATTCTCAGGGCCCATATTATTCTTTGGTAGTAAATTAATAACATAGAGATACCCTCTTTCAAACAGATCGGACACTATTTAGTAAACTGCATCAGGTACTGAGTTGCAATGATCTTACATGTGAGCTGTACTTACATTCAAATTTATTTACAATGGTGATTTATTCACAGAGATGGATTTTTCCATATTTTATACTTATAGTATTTGTACTATTAACAATACATATATGAAATAGATCTTTATATTTTAGAAATGACCTTAAAATGGTAGCAAAGGTAATAAATAAGATTTTATATATTTATAATTATTATGTTTTACAAAGTTCTGGAGAACACTCTGTAAGGCCAATGAAAACTCCTTTTTTTCAAAGTGCAGCCCTGACATCTTAATTGATACAGTGATTCCCACATGTGTGCGTAGAGTGACCTCAAGCCTGTTTCCTAACAGAACCCTGAAGGATTTTCAAAAACTATACAAAGCATGACATGCATGAATTACAACTTAGTATTTCTCCTGGATTACTTTAGATTGGGCAATATACAGTGTCTACCTCACCTGTATGTGTTTTGTTACCTAAATTTGGTAGAAATACCTCTTTTGAGTAAATCACCCAGATCACCTTAATGAAGAGTTACTGCATATCTTTGTTAACAGCCCATCCTCAGCCTGTGCCTTTTCAAACACAATAATTAGTAGAATTCTTTCTTCACATGACTCTCAGCTGCTTATATCTGAATTTTAAATGTTCATATGCCAGCCTGGTTCAGATAATTCTTCCCAATCCGAATGGCATCACCTCAGAAACTGATCTGCTGTTTGCCTGGTAGAGGAGTTACATATTGGAGGATGACACCTCAAAGTGCAGCCTTGACATTTGGCCTATCTTTGAATGGCTTGGGATACAGATCTTAAGAATAATCTTTATCATTCAGAATAACTTTGGACATTCTGACTTTTAGCACCTAACTCCACAGAAAGAGTTTAATTATTTGGGAAATGGGGTTATATATCTAAATTGCTATCATTCCAAAGAAATTCTCATGGGTATTTCTATTATTCCCAGAGAAGAATCCTTAGAAGCCCTTTCCTTCTTTTGCTGTTGAGGTTCTGGAAGCCAGTTTTGATGAGTTTTATATCTGCCACCTGGCAGTACTTTTCTCAAACTCAACTTAATATTTTTTCTCATAAATTTGTAAGTTAGGGTTACACAGAAAGAAAATGAAATTCGTTCTTAGCATTCAACTAAAGACATTCTATTAATGGCACTGTGTTGCTACTATCTCTTAGGCAGAAAATCTTAAAATATTGATTTCTTTACCCTCCATATCTCTTTGGTCATCAAATCTTATTTTCCCTATAGCAGTCCAATATGAACCCCTTCTCCCCATTTGCATTGCTGCCAGCCTGCACCAGCACAGCATTTGTCTATCTTCTTCTTCTTCTTTTTTTTTTTTGCAGTTTTTGGCTGGGGCTAGGTTTGAACCCGCCACCTCCGGTATCTGAGGCAGGTGCCCTATTCCTTTGAGCCACAGGCACCGCCCACATTTGTCTATCTTCTTACACTGTATTATCATGCTTGCTTCTTTGCTGGTACTCTCACCTCTACACCAACCTGCTTCAGTTAATCTTCCAGTGCTAAGTGAGAGATTTATGTTCCTAAAATGATATTTTTATGGAATAATCATTACTGCTTTAAGAACTCTACAGTGGTTTCTTATTTCCTATTGCATGAAATCTAAATGTCTGTTTGCTTTTGAAGGCGCAACTTGATAATTCAGCCTAACCTTGCCCACCTGATGTCATCCCCAGGTGTCTCTGCTCCCCAGGATGACGTCCGCATGTCTCCTCTCATAGATTCTCTTCCCCTCGTGCCCTTGCATCTCTGCTGTTTCTCTCCTCTACACTATCCTCTTTTTCTCCTCTCTGCCTACTCACATCCCACCATCCTACAGGGCT
Organism: Otolemur garnettii; assembly: GCF_000181295.1. Classification (NCBI taxonomy): domain Eukaryota; kingdom Metazoa; phylum Chordata; class Mammalia; order Primates; family Galagidae; genus Otolemur; species Otolemur garnettii. Next base: position 1,532,412 of record NW_003852447.1, read on the forward strand.
AAGTTCCACCTGTAGTACCTGCACTGAACAACTAGCAGACTATTCAGTACCATTTTATTCTATGAAATAATAAATAGTTGGTGAAAAGTATAATAATACATTAACAGCATGCAGCATTATATACATTACAAGATACTAGAGACTCTTTAACTTAACAATTCCAGGAACTTGTGCCCTCTCCAAATGTTTAGTACATGAGTGTTTACCCCGACAGTATTTGGAAACTATTAAATACCAATGTTATAAACTTCTTGTGGGTAAAGGAGGTATGGAACACTTTTAATGTATTCTGTTAAATCTAATGTGGTGCTAAGTACACAAAACTATTTTTTGGATGAATTTTTTGCTCTGTATCTTGTGACTCAGGAACAACGATGAAAATCAACTGAATTCATTGCTTTTCTTTCCCCTACTACAGACCACACTTTTCCGTAAAACCTAATATGTGTATCTTTCCAAAAATGACAAAACTTTAAACTCCATACAGGAAGCTGTCAGACTAACAAGAAATTTTTGTATTAACATTCATAGTGAAATGGCGAGGAGTTAAGGTGTTGTCAACTGTAAAGTTGAAAGAATTAATCTTAATCATAATTGTCATATTTTGTGAAAATGTTTCCATAGGAGTAGTCCTTCTATGGCTATGTTCATATACGCAAAGATTCAAATCATTCACATTAACCTGTCAAAAGCAGTGGTCCACTATTTTGACATGCTTACTGAGAACAGAGGATGAATTACATTCTCAAAAAAAAAAAGCTATGAAAACCTGTCTAAACTTTCTCAATCTACTATAGCACAGCTCTTTGATGGGACACACACTCTTCCTTTTCCAGCTTCACATCTTTGTTTTCTAAGATGTACCAGTGTCTTTGAAAGTTATAAAAAGACATATTAAAAAGGCATATAAGTTTTGAACACAAAGTTTCTCAGTACTTGTACCACAAGAAGTAAATCCAAATCAAATTCTAGTTCTTACTGTATATCTTAATACATGTAGCTTTTATAATTCAGGTCATTCTTACTTTAGAAAATATTTATGATAATGTTGTAATTCTGTAATTAGAAGGCAAGATAAGGCCAGGAGCGATGACTCATGCCTGTAATCCTTGCACTCTGGGAGGCTGAGGAGGGAGGATCACTTGAGGTCAGGAGTTCAAGACCAGCTTTGTACAAAAACATTCTGTAACAACACCAAGCAGCTTAGCTATATTTTAAATTCTTTTCTAAAATTAGTGTGTATTGCTTTAGTAATCTGTAAAATATATATATGATGATAAAGTAAAAATTTTCTAAATGTTTGGTCTATCAAAAACATAGTTAATATTTCTCTCCATTGAGGTGAACACATGTATGTAACTACTAAAGAGAACATCAAGAGGATATTCCAAAAATAAAAGTACAACTTTCTCTCTTCCCATTCTCCTCTATTTTTTGCTGAAGTTTCCTTTGGTTTGGAGATCTTGTAAGCCTGACAGAGACAATGAGGCCTAAAAGTTACACGTGGCTCCGTGACTATAAAGTTTATTTCATGTTCACATTATGCAGACTACAGAATTTTACTTCTTTTTTTTTTTTTTTTTTTTTTTTTTTTTTTTGAGACAGGGCCTCAAGCTGTCCCCCTGGGTAGAGTGCCGTGGCATTACAGCTCACAGCAACCTCCAACTCCTGGGCTCAAGCGAGTCTCTTGCCTCCGCCTCCCAAGTAGCTGGGACCACAGGCACCTGCCACAATGCCCGGCTATTTTTTGGTTGCAGCCGTCATTGTTGTTTGGCGGGTCCGGGCTGGGGATTTGAACCCGCCACCTTAGGTGTATGTGGCTGGCGCCTTAGCCGGTTGAGCTATAGGCACCGAGCCAGAATTTTACTTCTTAATAATAGCTAGAAATTTCCCAGAAAGATAAATTGAGGGGACATAATGTATACAAAGATGGAAGAACTACTTATTGTATTGTTTGCCTACATCATAAATCAAGCCCCTATAATTCTGTTATGTATTACAATGTTTTAAAAAATTATTTTAATTGAAAGTGACAGATTTTCTTATATAGACAAGGCTATGTCAGGTGATTTCCTTTCATACCCCACTCCCAGATGAAGCTGAGCTAGCATCTAAAGGTTTAAAGCTCTCATTGTGTTGTGATCCTGTTTGTTCTATCCTTGAAGGATATTTGCTTTGGAAGAGAAGATTTATGGCTGAAGAACTATGACTAAACAGCTTATTTGCTAAGGTAAACAAATCTGAACTGGTATTAAACTATGAAGACTATTACCTACTGGACTTTTAATTAATAAAAACAAGTCTTTGTTTAAAAGAAAAAAGTACACAAAGACCAAGTTTATGAATAGTTCTAATGCTTTTTCTAGGTAGATAATCATAAATAATAATAATAACCTCAAATAAGGAACGTAAGGAAGGCAACTTCCTCGGTTATCATAAAATACCACAATTTAACAAATAAACATGACACTGTAAAAAAGAAAAAAAAACTTGTTAAAAAAAAAAAGAAAAATTGTAAACAGTAAAAACTGTTTATAGTACATATAATAAAAAGCTAATTTCTTCCCTATTCAAAAAGTTCTTATAAATCAGTAAAAATCAATTAAAAGTCCAAAAAAAAAAAATGGGAAAAGTAGGCAGTTCACTTAAAGTCATAAGTAGGCAGTTCACGTAAAAAGAAAAATATATTCAAAAATGCTTAACCCAATTCCTAAGGAAATGCAAAGTAATAGGAGATATAATTTTTTATCTCTTAGACTGGAAGGTTAACCATTTATTAAATAGTAGTGAATTCTTAGGGACATGAGCATTCTCACAGATTATTAGATATTGACATAACTTTTTTTTTTTTTTTTTTGAGACAGAGACTCAAGCTGTCACCCTGGGTAGAGTGCATGGCATCACAGCTCACAGCAACCTCCAACTCCTGGGCCTAAGTGATTCTCCTGCCTCAGCCTCCTAAGTAGCTGGGACTACAGGTGCCCACCACAACGCCCGGCTATTTTTTGGTTGTAGTCGGTCACTGTTGTTTGGTGGGCCTGGGCTGAATTCAAACCCACCAGCTCTGGTGTATGCGGCTGGCGCCATAGCCGCTTGAGCTACAGGTGCTGAGCCGATGTAATATTTTAAAAGAACAATTTGGCAATTTTATCAAAATTAGAAAAGAACACATTTCTTCATTTACTGAACCTTAAAATGTTCATTTCTAAAGATTTGTCTTGGTTGAAGAACTATGACTAAACAGTTTATTAGCTATGGTAAACAAATCTGAACTGGTATTAAACTATGAAAGCTATTACCTACTGGACTTTTAATTGATAAAAACTAATCTTTGTTTAAAAGAAAAAAGTACACAAGGATCATTAATATCAAAAACACTATATAAAAATATGTTTAAGGAAGGCTCATCACTTACAGCATTGTTTGCAACAGCAAATTAAAAAAAATTCTTTTCACACAGAACTTGCATGCACTCTATTCTATAAAAGATACAAAACAAAATATTGTTTCCAATTTTTATTTATTTTTTTATTGAGGGTACAAAGAATTGAGTTACAATGTTTGCATTTGTTAGGAAAAGTCCTTCTTATAATTGTGTCCTGCCCCCAAGAGGTGTGCTATCCACTGCAGCGTTGTGCCCATTAAGTAGGAGCACATCCATCCCCCTCCCACCTCCTCTCTCCCAGCTCCCACCATCCCCTGCCCCCCACCTGGAATTGATTTGAGTTTTTCTCTCATGTAGTTATGTATTAGATCATCTACTGGCTTCATATTAGAATTGAATACATTGGATTCTTGCTTCTCCATTCTTGTGATACTTTACTAAGAAGAATGTGCTCCAACTCCATCCAGTTTAATAAAAAAGATATAAAGTTTCCATCTTTTTAATGGCTAAATAGTATTTCATGGTACACATATACCACAGTTTGTTAATCCATTCCTGGGCTGAGGAGCATTTAGGCTGTTTCTACATTTTGGCAATTATAAATTGAGCTGCCAAATAAACAATCTAGTGCAAATGTCCTTATGATAATGTGATTTTTTTTTCTTCTTCTGGGTAGATGCCTAGTAATGAGATTGTAGGATCAAATGAGAGGTCTAATTTGAGTTCTTTGAGGATTCTCCATACTTCCTTCCATAAAGGTTGTATTAGTTTGCAGTCCCACCAGCAGTGTAAAAGTGTTCCCTTCTCTCCACATCCACACCTGCATCTGCAGCTTCAAAACTTTGTGATGTGGGCCATTCTCATTGGGGTTAGGTGGCATCTTGGGGTGGTTTTGACTTACATTTCTCTCATGATCAGGACAATGAGTATTTTTTCAAATGTTTGTTAGCCATTTGTCTGTCTGTTGTTGAACTGAGAAGGTTTTGTTCATATCTCTTGCCCAGTAGTACATGGGACTGTTTGCTCTTTGTTAATTTGAGCTCTCTGTAGGGTCTACTTATCATCCCTTTGTCAGATGCATACCGTGAAAATATCTTGCCCCATTCTGAACAATGCAGAAGCTTTTCAACTTAATTAAATTACATTTGGTTGTTGTTGTTGTTACAATTGCCATTTAAGTTTTTGTCATCAAATCTTTCCCAGACTAACATCAAGAGATTTTCCCACATTTTCTTCTAAGATTTTTATCATTTCATGTCTCTGATTTAAATTATCCATCTTGAGTCCATTTTTCTAAGTGGTAAAAGGTGTGGGTCCAGTCTCCCTCTTTTACATGTGGTTATCCAGTTTTCCCAGCACTATTTGTTGAATAGGGATTTATTTCCCCACTGGATGCTTTTGTTCGGTTATCAAAGATTAGATGGCAACTAGAGACTGGTTTCATCTCTTGGTTTTCTATTCTGTTCCACATGTCTGTCTCTATTTTTGTGCCAATACCATGCTGTTTTGATTATTGTGGACTTGTAATATAGCCTGAAGTCTGGTAGAGTGATGCCTCTGGCTTTGTTTTTATTACTAAGAATAGCCTTGGCTATATAGGGTTTTTTCTGGTTCCATACAAAATGAAGTATGATCTTTTCCAGTTCTTCAAAGTATGATGTTGGTATTTTAATGGAAATTGTATTGAATATGTAGATTGGTTTAGGTAGAATAGAACATTTTAACAATGTTGATTCTTCCCAGCCAAGAGCATGGTAAGTTCTTCCATTTGCTAATGTCTTCTGCAATTTCTTTTCTTAGGGTTTCATAATTCTCTTTGTAAAGATCCTTCAGTTCTTTTGTTAGGTATATTCCTAAGTATTTCATTTTCTTTGAAGCTACTCTGAAGGGAACTGTGTCCTTGATTTGCTTCTCAACTACGCTATTACTGGCATATACAAAGGCTACTGATTTGTGGACACTGATTTTATACCCTGTGACATTACCATATTTCCTGATCACTTCCAAAAGTTTTGTGGTTGAGTCTCTAGGGCTTTCTAAGATCATATCATCAGCAAAGAGCAAGAGTTTGATCCCCCTGCCTCCATTTGGATGGCCTTTATATCTTTCTCTTGCCTGACTGCATTAGCTAGAACTTCCAGCACAATGTTGAATAATAGTGGTGACAGTGGACATCCTAGTTTGGTTCCAGTTCTAAGTAGAAAAGCTTTCAGTTTTACTCCATTCAGTATGATGTTAATTGTGGGTTTGTCATAGATGGTTACAATTAGCTTAAGAAATATGTCCCCATGCCTATTTTCGTAAGTGTTCGCGTTAGAAAAGGATGCTGAATTTTGTCAAATGCTTCTTCTGCATCTACTGGGAGTATCATATGGTCTTTGGTTTTGCATCTATTGATATGTTGAATTACATTAATAGATTTGCATATGTTAAATGGATGAAGTATACTTCAGAGTATAAGTATACTCTGGTTCTACTGAAAATGTAAAAAAAAAAAATGAATAAAATTACAGTCTTATCTGATTGGACAGAGAGGAAAAACTAGCCCTTCCACTTTATCAGTGAGGCACAAAATATGCTACTATTGAAAGTAAGGGTGAGACAGAAACTCCCTGCATTATCTCATGCCTAGCCAACATTGTTCTGAATTCTGAAATCTACCACGTCCTCTGATTTAAATCATTTTATCTGAACACTTGATCGTGATATATAATTTTTTTAATGTGTAGCTGCAATCTATTAGCTAAGATGTTGTAGAGTATTTTTGTGTTGATAGTCATTAGTGAAATCGGTCTGTAGTTCTCCTGTTTAGTTGGGTCCTTTCCTGGTTTTGGAATCAAGGTAATATTTGCTTCATAGAACATGTTAGGGAAGTTTCCTTCCTTCTCAATGTTTTGGAATAGGTTCTACGGTATAGGCACAAACTCATCTTTGCAGGTGTGATAGAATTCTAATGTGAAGCAATCTGGTCCCAGGTCTTTTTTTGTTGGAAGCTTTAGTATTGTTTCTGCAATCTCAGTGCTTGATACTGGTCAGTTCAAGAGATCTATCTCTTTCCAGTAAAGTCAAGGGACATGGCATAACTCCAGGTATTGGTATATTTTCTCCCCATTGTCAAATTTTTGGGCATAGAGTTTTTGGCAGTAGTCAGCAAGAATCTCTTATATCTCTGTGGTATCAGTTGTTATTTCCCCCTTTTCATTTCTGATTGAGGTTATTAAAGATTTTACTTTTCTATTTCTGGTTAATCCGGCCAATGGTTTATTAATTTTATTTATTATTTAGAAGAACCAACTTTTTGTTTCATCAATTTTCTGAATGATTATTTTGTTTTCAATTTCATTTATTTCCACTTTAATTTTGGTTCTTTTCTTCTGCTAGGTTTGGGGTTGGACTGCTCTTCCTTTTCCATTTCTTTATGCTCTTTCTGTTTTTCAGACATAGGCATCCAATGCAATAAATTTCCCTCTTAGGACTACTTTTGCAGTGTCCCACAGGTTTTGATAACTTGTGTCTTCATTGTGGTTATGCTCAAGGAAGTAAATGATTTCCTTTTTTATCTCTTCCTTGACCCAGCTGTCATTCAGGTTATTTAGTTTCTGCGCCTTTGTGTGGGGATGAAAATTTTTGTTGGAGTTGAGTTCTACCTTTATTGCCTTGTGGTATAAGAAGATATAAGGTATAATTTCAATTCTTTTTTTTTTTTTTCAGAGACAGAGTCTTACTCTGCCACCCTTGGTAGAGTGCTGTTATGTCACAGCTCACAGCAACCTCTAGCTCTTGGGCTCACGGGATTCTCTTGCCTCAGCCTCCTGAGCAGTGGGAGGCTGCTCAGGGGATTGTGTTGCAGTTTGGCTGGGGCTGGGTTCAAACCTCGTGGTATATGGGGCTGGTGCCCTACTCACTGAGCCACAGGCGCTGCCCAATTTCAATTCCTTTTATTTTGTTGAGGTTTGATTTGTGTCCCAAGATATGATCTATTTTGGAGAATGTTCCACAGATTGGCGAGCAGAATATATATTCCTTAGCTTTGGGATGGTCAATTCTGTATAGCATTCAAAGTAATTTTAAGATTTAAATTATATTTTTATAATATTTTCTATTGGGTATACATTAATAATCAGTGTTTATAATTTTGAAAGTTGCCTAAGCAAGATGACAATTTTGAAGAGACTGAAATTTCAAAATTAATTTTTTTAAAGCACTACCAAAATACACAAATTTGTCTTTCTTGGACACATCAGTGTGAATGTATATTCATGAATAGGCAAAATGCTTCACTTAAAATGGTGATAATGTTCTCCAAATTGTAAAGGAAGAATTTATGAGGAGAAGTCAAACCCGTCTTCAGTTGGGTTTCAATGAGAACTTGGGGGTCTACAATAGTTGTAAGTGTGTCTGTATTTTGTCCTTTCCTTTAGTGGCCTGTCTCTCAAGAACTAGCTGGAGCCCGTTTAATAAAAAAAGGACATCTTTTCTGGGGAAAATTACAAACCCCTCTTTCAAAAAACCCTTTAATGTGTACATTTGATATTTTCCTTTTTGCTTAACTTACAGTTGGTTATCCATCTCACTAAAAATAAACTTGACTTGCAAATTCTAGAAAAAAATCTTTAACAACCATGTGATGATGTTTTGAGAAAATGGAGAAATATTTAATATAATAAGCTCCCAATTGTAACATATCACTCATAATAAATTCAGTCTAGTCTGTCAAGTTACCACATCAATGGGTATTCCATAATAGTATATACACAATTACCCCGACCAGAGGCTTAAGATCAGCTTGAAGAGGCTAGTATTTAATCAAGTTATTGAAAATCATATTTGAAAATATTTATCACATTGTCTGTGATTCTTCTGTTCCTATAACTTCAACAACTTTTGATACTCCATAGTCTCTTAGAAATATTATGATAAAGAAGGCCTTAGGAATATTTTCTACTTTCTCTTATTGATTTTCTCCATCATTGAGGGATAGTGAATACAACTTCATAGAGGAGTAAATTTAACTAAGTGAAGTCTTTCCTCTTAATCTCAATTATTGATACTACAGCACATAAATAATGCAAAATCTTCATTGGATATCTTTATTATTAGTTTATAAAGTCCAACTATCAAGTAGGCTATATTTATAATCCTTTAATGTATAATTTCAAAACTCAGAAAGCTCTGAAAAGTCAAAAATATTTTTATAATTTTGGTGCAAACTCATGACTCAGCAAAATATGATCTGATTTAGGGTGACAATTTCTATATCTCACTACAGAAGTATTTATATGCTTCATTATGGGGTGCTTCTAGGAACAACTGAAGGTGTTACATAATAAAGAGAATGTACACCATGGGATCTTTTATAAGATTTGAAAATTTTTGAATTCTGAAACAAATACAGATAGCCCTGAGGGCTTTAAATGCAGGGCATGGGTCTGATGCACTTCTCTTATTTCTTTAATAGGTGACTGACGTTGTACATATAGCAAATTCAATATTTTAAAATCATCTGGGGGGCTAAATCTTCAGTTTTAGACCCTTTTTCTATGGCATACTCTAACAAGCAAGACTCCTAGCAACGTAATTCAAAGACTCAGTGGAACACATATGTTTTCCACAATTATAAAACCATCGCTGACTCACCAAAGTCTGAGACAGGCACCTTCCTAAGTGTATCTGCAGTACTACATGCTTCCTTTACAATGATTACTGTTTACATGCCAGTATCCCTTGCTAGACTCTAAGCTAAGTGGTGTAAGGGGCTGCTGCCTTCTATTTATTTGTCAGCAATTCCCAGTGTTTAAGTCATTGCTTGATGCAAGTACATACTTGAAAATAATAATAGAATTGGAGAGCAGGAAAATGGTTGCAAAGAATTTTCTAAGCACCTATAGAGAATTCAAGGTATTTTAAAAAGGGTAGGCCAGAATGTGGTTTATATATATTAATACTATGGAGTACTACTCAACCATAAAGAGAAATGAATTACTGTCTTTTCCAGCAATTTGGATGAAAATGGAGACATTATCCTAAGTGAAGTATCTCAGGAATGGAAAAACAAACACCACATATACTCTCCAATAATATGGAACTAACTGATGGGCAGACATGGCACAGGGAGAAGTAAATGAAGAGGGAAGGGAGGAAGAGAGAAGGTACAACCTACTTAACAAGTTCAGTGAACACTCTTGGGGTGATGAGCACACTAACAGTCCTGACTTAAGCATTAAAAAGCTATTCACAGAACAAAAACATTTTACCTCCTTAATATTTTGGAAAAGAAAAAGAGTAGGCACTACTCTCATTCAACTTCTATCTTTTCAACTATTTAAAGCTCTTTTTATTCTTATTTCACTAAAACATTTTTAATTAACATTTTTTAAAAGAGATAAGGTCTCACTATGTTGCCCAAGCTGGTCCCAGACTCCTGGGGCTCATGTGACCCTCCTGCCTTGGCCTCCCAAAGTGCTAAGATTATAGGCATGAGCCACTGTGCCCTTCCTCACCAAAACATTTTAACAGCTGTCCATTCACTGTATTTGTGGTAATAATCATGCTCATTTTATTTCAAAATTTTTCAGTAACCTTTCATATTAATGATTATACTTTGTCCTTTTAAAATAAGTGTCAGTGTTTAAATACCTATATTTGATAATTTAAATTTTTCCTGAATTTCCATTGTCATTGCTAGTCAATTAAAAAAAACAAAAAACTATGCTTACATTCAACAACTGATATCACCAGATCTGAAGTACCAATAAAATTGCTATACCTCAGCATATATTCAAATAGTATAATATAGACTAGCTTTCTTACAGTCACAGTTGAGGTCTTTTTCCCATTACTTTATTTTTTTTTATTTTTACTAGTGGGGCTGGCTTAATTTTTGACTAAGATTTTCTCTGTGTTCATTTTGATTTTCTCTGTATTCATCTTTGATTTGAAAAGGGTAAAAATTACATTCTTCCTAACAGAACTCTGAAAATTAAATTCTTCAGAGACTTTGAATTTTAAAACTTAAATTTGTAAGTAGGAACCTGGTCTGAACTAATAGCACCACAGACAAATCCTGCTAACTGTCCTGTTCATAATCTACTAGTTTTTAAATATGCATGATTGATTCTTGGTACTTAATTCTGGTTCAAGCTTTGGTTTCTTTAGAAGCTTTGATTCCACTATGACTTTTGGTTTTGCTATATAGGATCTTATAGATTTTCAGAGGATTGTGATGGCATCCTAAAGTCAGATTGTGATTGTGCATTTGTCTACAACTGTCACTGCTCAAAAAGAGGTATGATTAACTAAATGTCTTAGAGACCAACAATTTTCAGCTACCAAAGGCTTAATAAATGTAACTTAATTTTTTAAAAAGGTTGTGGGAGGCGGCTTCTGGAATGGCTCCCAGTGATTCCTGCCTCCTCGTATTTACGCCATGGAGTAATCCCTTCTCTAGCATGACGGGACCTAAAGACTTCCCTCCACTGAACAGAATGTGGCAAAAGTGATGGGATGTCATCTCTGTGATTAGGTTACAAAGGCTGTGACTTCCTTTCTGTGCTTGCTCTCCCACTCCCTCTCCCCCTGTCGCTTGTTCACCCTGATGAAGCCTGCTGCCTGGGTGTGAGATGCTGAATACATAGGCGCACACAGCAAAGAACCATGGTTGGCCTTGAGAGTGTCAGGAACTGAGGCCTTAGTCTAAAAGCCTATGAGGAATTGAATCCTGACAACAATCATGTGAGTCATCTGACAGTCCCACTTAGGCCTTGTGTTGACACCAGTCTTGTGACAGACTTGGCACTAGAGACCCAGTTAAGCTGCCCTATACCTGTAACCCATGAAAACTGAAATAATAAAGGTGTTTTAAACCACTAAATTTGGGGGGAATTTTTAAATAGCGATAGATAATCAAGCTAATACAAATCACAAAGGCAAACATTTTTTATCCCAAAACAAAGTATAACATGAAATTATGGTTTGAAATTATATATTTGTCTGTTTCGATGTGAAACAATGTTTTAATGTGAAACAAGTTCATTATTAGCAGAAAATACACATCCAAAAAAGAGTTCTAAGACAAAATAATTGACACATATGTATGAATAAGATAGTTTTGAAACCTAAACTGATTCTTAACAAGGTGGTCCAATAAAATTTAGATAAAAATGATCTGTTCTATTGAAAGGAAAAATATACTAACTAGTGTTCCAAGGTCATGTCTGGTATTGCATACATCAAATACACCAGACAATGTTACCCAGCCTCCTCATACAGCCTAATGATAATTTTATCAGAAGATAAAAGTAGGTTATCTTCTTTTCACTGGAAATTTTTACAATAAATATAAGTAATATAAATCCCAATAATTTTCTTAAATGGATCTATTAACAATTCTGAAGGATTATCTGTTATAAATCTGAGGCCTTTCTTAAGATATCAAGAAGGATATCTATCTGGGTATTTCCCATACTATTCAAATTCAACCTGTTATAAATGTTGCTCCATTTCAACTCTGTTCTTTCTCTAGGTTTCCCAATTTCCATAAATGGTATTCCCATCCAGCAGATTGCTAAAGACAAATTATCTTTGAGCTCTACTTGATATTTTGCATCTTTCCAGGAAGTCTACTGACCAAATAGATCTCACGTCTCACTACTTCCCTACATCTCAAATGATACCCTCAACCAAGTCATCACATCAGGTCTATTACTCCCTAATAAGTCCATCTACTTCTACTCTTGTCCTGTTCCAATCACCTTCCACATACGAGCAGTCAGTGCTAACCTTTTAAAAATGTATATCAGAATATGTCCCCTGATTAAAATCCATCAACAACCTCCAGTGCTTGTAAGATAAAGTGAAAAAATATAAACTAAAAGATGAAAATTGAACCAAAGGTTAAATGGTTCTGTAACAGTGGTTCTCAACCTTCCTAATGCTGCAACCCTTTAATACAGTTCCTCATGTTGTGGTGACCCCCAACCATAAAATTTTTTTCATTGCCACTTCATAACTGTAATTTTGCTACTGTTATGAGTCATAATATAAAAATATGATATGCAGGATATATTTTCATTGTTATAAAGGGGTCACAACCCACAGGTTGAGAACTGCTATCTAGCTCTGCCTACTACTTTACCCTCCTTTTTGCTACAAATGGCCCTCACACTGTTGCTAAGATGTTCCTTCATTTTCTCCAACATGCTACTCTTTGCTTTGGCTTCTATGTGGAAATATTTTCCCCCTTCTTACTTTATACTTCTGGTCCCAGCTTAGAAAAAAACCTCTTCCCCTACCACACATCAAAACTGGATCTCCCAATAGCTCTTAGCAATTTTTATGCATCACATTAAACATCATTTCTAGTTATATGCTTATTTGTACAAATATTTAATACTTGTCTCTCCTGAGATATCATTTATTTCATGAAGTCGTGTTTGAGTTTGTTCCCTAGTGCCTAACACAATGCCCAGCATACAATGGATATTTAAAAAATATGTTGAATAAAAACATAAATTGACCAATTTTCTACCATTATAATTATGAATAAGAAAATGCTTAATCTTTCCTCTTTCATCCATTAAGAATTTTTCTCTTTTATATTTTGTACTTAGAATAAAATACATTTATTTTTGAGATCTGGAAAAATCTAATATTTATATTTGGCAGAGCTATTATAACTCATACATTTACTTTCTCAATTAATCCACCTACAATAATTTGTGTTTACATTTTCAATTTACAATAACTAAATGGAACACCTAGATCAACCAATTATAAATATTATAAAAACAACTACCTTCTAGCAGGTAATGGGGATATTTCTGAAAGTGATAAAAAAACAATCAGAAAAATGGTATCAAACCTAAGTTTTTTCATGGAAGTAAAGATTCATTAAAGAATTAGATAGCCAGATAGGTTAACTATTTAGGACTTGGTCAAATTCTAATGAGTAATGAAACTTCTTTATAAAGCAGGAATTATTTTAAAATAAGTAAGACAACATGACTGCTAAAGTGATTCTTTGATGAATTCACCTCATTCCCTTCTAAAGATGTTTACTTAATGTAAGTTTATCATTTAAATTGTTACTTAAATGATATTTAGAAGTTTTTAATGTATTTCCATGATCATAATATGATATAGAAAGTGTACAAAAACAGCATGAATTCAAATTACCATGGACAAAAATTTTACTGGTTTTTGTTTCGCCTCCTAAATAAGAAATACGATTCGTATCTATTAATCTGCCACTAACATATAGCTATCCAGAATAACTACTTAAAAATATATTCCTAGGATATATGCACTTTTTTTTTTTTTTGAGACAAAGTCTCGCTATGTTGTTCTCAGTAGAGTGATGTGGTGTCACAGCTCACAGCAACCTCGAACTCTTGGGTCCAAGCAATTCTCTTGCCTCAGCCTCCCAAGTAGCTGGGACTACAGGTGCTCACCACAATGCCCAGCTATTTTTCTGTTGCAGTTGTCATTGTTCCCTAGCTGGCCCGGGCTGGGTTAGAACCTGCCAGCCTCAGTATACATGACTGGTGCCATAACCACTGTGCTACAGGGGCGGAGCTAGATATATGCACTTTTATTGTTTTACCATTCACTGGAAATGAATTATTATTCAGAAAATGCGAGCAATACTACAACCAATTTAAACTACACAATAAATGATGTATTCCATGAAAGTCAAATGTTTTCAGAATCAATATAATCACAACATATCTTTTAAATACCTTTTGGACTCATGTGTACTCTTACAGTTTGCTTGTATATGCTTCATAGAGATGGGAGCTTATACATTACAATAAGGTTTTATTGATTTATCAGTTATAGAATATAATAACCATGCTCAGAAACTGGAACGGCTAGCTCTGAGGTTTGTATCGTATAACAGCAAATTGTAGAATACTTGAGTGTGAAATCAGAAGGATGGCATAGGACAGACAAATGGTGTAAACTGGACTAGCAAAGACTAATATTTAACAACTCCACAAATACATACAAATTAGGTTTTTGAGTTGTACATTATGTCCATGATGAAAAAATATTTACTTAGTATTTCAGTCATATAATTATTCTATAATAAACCATGGTATTGGAGTGGCGCCTGTGGCTCAAAAGGATTGGGCGCCGGCTCCATATACTGAAGGTGGCGGGTTCAAACCCAGCCCCTGCCAAAAAAAATAAATAAATAAAAATAAACCATGGTATTTCCTTTTTGAAATGTTTTCTCATTTGAAGATGTATAAGAAAAATTTAACATTTAATATGATATAACATACATTTTCTAGCAAATAATTTTTTTCCTTTCTTTCAATAACTTACATCCTAATTTAATAATTCAGGTAATTTACTTGACTTTCTATACATGTATTTGTTGGGGTTTTTTATTATTAATAAAATATTTTAAAATGTTATTGAGTATTTTTAAACATAAGATGTTTTAAAAGTGGTAAGAGTAAAAACATTGAGCAAAACTATGTAATGAAATTGACTAAAGCATTATTTTTTAATTTTGTAACTTAAAAATCTGCAGGAGTTCATGTAGCCTAAGGTGGCAGTAATGTTCTCTGTTCTGAGTTTTTTCTTTTTTTAGAGACTTTTCTTGCACAAGCAAAAGTGCAGCAGCAGCATCATAGCTCACAGCAACCCCAGACTTCTGAGCAATCCTCCTGCCTCAGCCTCCTGAGTAGGTGGGACTATAGAGGCACACCCTATGCCCAGCTAATTTTTCTATTTTTAGTAGAGAGTGGTTTCACTCTTGCTCAGGCTGGTCTTGAACTCCTGAGCTCAAGTGATTCTTCCACTTTGGCCTCCCAAAGTGGCAGGATCACAGGTATAAGCCACTTCTATACCTATGTTTTGAGTTCTATTTTTGAAGACAAATTATAAAATTATCATTAATGATTTTTGCCTTTTAAAATAGGCTAGCTTAAGGATTTTTGAGAGTATATGAATGAGCAAAGTGAAGTGTAGCAAAGACCAGCAGAGCATGCTACTCACTCAATTCGCTAAGTGAGTTGATGAATATTCAGTTGGACGTAGGTGGCCAACATGTTGTTTCTGAGCATAATTTCTGTTTCTTTCACAGTTATAAACTGTTTAATTTCCATCCCTATGGACCACTGAATATTTAGAGAAATGAGAAAGTACACTGATGTTGAAATACAAATAAATGAGGGGCATAACACTAAATCCATTAATTCACCTCAATATTCACTTCATCAAAACTATAAATTGTGTTCACTTGATTATACTACACACATTGCTTATTAAATAGCTGTTACTTAAAAATCAGAGTTAAAGAGAGAAAATACTGAAATAATAATATTCAATTTGGTTCTCTATATATTGGAATTAAGACCAAAACCCCCACAATGTGCTATTTGCAGAAATATTCCAGCAAACGGAGGCTGAAAAACCTCTATTATTTCATTTTAAAAGTAAAATGTTAAGAATTCCAAATATCATCTCATAAGCAGTTATTTAATGTCATAATATGTTACTAAATTTTAATCTTCTTTCTTATTTATATTCCATCCCTAAACCAAACTTAATATACCATTGTAAAATTTAACAAATCATGCTTTTTCTTACATAGCTGAAGTCAAACATTATATAATGTTCCATAATATGAATATTAAAAATTGTGTTTAAGTAAAATTTACAAAACAATCAATGTAAATTAACTTCTTTTATCTTATAACAATGCAAAAAATATGTTTAGAACACTACCCAGAGAATACATACTGATATTAAAGAGATTCAAGAGCTAAGAAAGGTTAGGAAATGTTGTTTTAACATTGCTAAGGTTTTGATCATTTTAAACCCAGAAAAGTTTCAATTAATGAGGAAGGAAGTGAGTCACTGAATTTTATACTGCCAAGTGAAATGCAGCAAGCCAGAATAACTGGTTAGTTTTATTAAGGTATCTTATTAAGACGGCTTATTAAGCTACTCACTATTGTTTTCATAGGGCTTTAGGCTGATACTAAACTTTAAAATGTAGGATTCGTTCCTTCCTAACTTTCATAAAAGTCATATATAATTAGCACTGAATGAAATTTTCCAATGTCAACATTTCAAATTTTGATTAACAGGGAATACAAATCAACTTTATTCAAGTTTAATTCAAAAGACGGGCAACATCCTTAGGGAGACTAGTAGAGATAATATATCAATGCAACTTCAAATTTCAGACTAAGCCATGCGCCTACAAAGTAAAAGTAATATTCAACTTATTAAGCCGGCGCCATTGCAGTCATTTTCTCTACCTTATTTAACTCTGATTTGTAAAAACCATACATTCACAAGTTGAAATCAACATTTAGGGCTCAGAATGCAATCAGGACCCTACTGTTGATAGATCTGATAACTGATCTACACAGAGAATGAAAGATGATTGAAAGAAAGCAATGGTTGACAAAAGTGGAGAATGTACTGTAGTGTCAAGTAAGATATAGAAATTCTGATAATGTTAGGGTTTTCTAGATACCATATAATTTAAAATATGGCCAAATTCCAAATGGTGGGAAGAACCACAGTTCAGATCCGTAATATCACTCTCATTTCTGAATATGAAACATCATTCCACAGAAATCATACAAATGAGGATAACTTAGGGCAGCGGTTCTCAACCTGTGGGTTGCGACCCCTTTGAGAGTCCAACGACCCTTTCACAGGGGTCGTGTAAGACCATCCTGCATATCAGATATTTACATTACGATTCATAACAGTAGCAAAATCACAGTTATGAAGTAGCAATGAAGATAATTTTATGGTTGGAGGTCACCACAACATGAGGAACTGTATTAAAGAGTCACGGCATTAGGAAGGTTGAGAACCACTGACTTAGGAAGTTAACACTAGCGTTATTCTGAATGAAGATAAATCAGGACTGTCATTTATCCCCTCTAGCAATGTCTTTTACATCCATTATAGAGTATTCAGGATAAGAACCAGAGTGAGGTGAACAAGGGTTAAAATTTAAGGCGGTATAAAAATACCCCAGTAATCAAGATGAGTAGCATTTTAATTAGTTTTCAAAATCAAAATTAGTATATAAACATAATATAATAACATGAAAAGGAAAGGATCATAGTACCTAATCCAATACTGATAAAGTCTCTAAGGCAAAACTTATTCACATTATAGTGAGTTCTTTAGAAGATGAATTTTGATTAAAGTTTGCATGATTAAAATCTATCCATTATCATTTAAATAAGCATAGAATACTTGAGTTAGAAAAATTTCCAAGTAAATTTTAATAAGCCCCTAAATATTGTTCAAAGGCATGTGACATCATTAATCTCCATATCTAAACTTACTCTGATTTGTAAGCTCTAAACTCCAAAGTATAATAATTTTAGAAATAAGTTCTTCCAGACTATTTAGACTTACTGATTCTAGTATCAGAGTAGCTTCTTTTGATTAATTATATGGATGATTGATGGTTTTTGCTTGAATTGATTAGACTAGGGGTTTTAAGGTGTTGATTTCCTAATTCTGTCATTCTGTTTACATTTATTAACTGACATTCTTCTGTACAAAAGAGTTTTTCGCTCTCCATTCTCCATCTCTTTTTATTGAGCATGTTTATTTGCAGATTCTAAGACATAGAGTACAATAGTATACAATCACATACAGTTCTTTTTTTGATCCACAAATTGTCCCAAGTTTGGTCAATGGGAACATTTTCAGGCTGGCTCCTTGTCCTTTCTCTACAACCTCATCAGTCTTTGAGCACTTATTTGTTTCTTGGCACAAAAAAAAATCCCAGACTTACTCTGTATTTTCTCTGACTCAGACCTAGAAGTTTTGGTATTTTTTAAAGGGAAAGGATATTTAGAAACTAAAATTTGGGTGCTAGGTATGTCTATTATTGTTTCTAGGCCCCTTTCAGTGGACAGAGTTAAGAAAAAAAATATATTTTAAATCATGAGTTCTTATTAATATTTCTAATTCAAATTTAACATTACAGTTTTTTTCCCTAAAGTCATTTATTTTACAAAGAAAATCTTGGCTTCTAATAATATTTATTTACTTATTTGCTCAATCCAACAATAAACATAAAACAGTCAAAATGTTAATACTGATAGCACTATATGCCACTAACAATGTAGAGTATGATGATCAAAAGATGTTTGAATTAATCATTTTCTCTATAAATGTTTTATCATTTTGATATATAGTTAGATATATTTATTTTAATTTGTAGTCACTTTTAGGGCTTTTAAAATTTATTTTAATTTCTGAACACGTAAAAGATTTACATGGTTTAAAAGTCAAAGTCAAAACTATCAAAAGGGCATAATTAGAAAAGTTACACTTCCATCATATGCTAGCAGCTCCTTTTCATTTACCTCCAAATAGAACCATTTTCTTTCTTCCTTTTTATTCTTTTTCTTTTTTTTTTTTTTTTAGACAAGGTTTTGCATTGTCGCCCAGGCCAGAGCAGTAATACCATCATACGTTACTGTACACTGGAACTCCTGGGCTCAAGCCATCCTCCTGCCTTAGCCTCTCGTGTAGCTGGGACTATAGATGTGCACCACCAAGCTCAACTAATTTTTCTTACATTTTGTAGAGACAGGTTCTCACAGTGCTGCCCAGAGATAGCCATTTTCACTAGCTTCTGGTTTATCCTTCCCATTCTGTTTATTCTTATTTCTCATACAAAAGGCAGTACATTATAAGTACTTGATTGTCTTTAGTCAGCAATATGTCCTGGAAATCACTCAATATCAGTTTACAGATAGTTTCCTGTTTGTTTCTATGGTTGCATTGTATTCCACTATGTGAATGTGCCATAGTTTATAAACTACTCTATTTGGATTATTTTTATTTGCTATTAAAAATATAATTCTTTTCTTTTCTTTTTTTTTTTGGGGGGGGGTCTCACTCAGTTGCCCTGGGGTTGACTGCCGAGGATCCTAGCTCACAGCAACCTCAAACTCTTGGGCTCAAGTGATTCTCTTGCCTTGTCTCCTGAGTAGCTGGAACTGCAGGCCACAATGCCTGGCTATTTTTAGAGACAGGGTCTTGCTCTTGCTCAGGGTGGTCTTGCGCTCCTGAGCTCAAGCAATCCACCTGCCTTGGACTCCCAGAATGCTGGGGTTACAGGGATGAGCCACTGTACCTGGACTTAAAAATACTGTAATTCTTATGTTGTTTTATATTCCTGGAGATAACATATTCAGGATAATTCCTAGAAGTGACTTTCCTCAGTCAAAGGGTAAGAGCATATGTAACACTGCTGGATATTTACAAACTCTCCTCCATAGGGGTTTTGCCATTTTGCATTCCCACCAGTAACGTATGAGAATGTACTGAACACTCTATACTACAGTTTTTAAGATCTATGTAAAGAATCTCATAGTACTTACATTATCTCTGAGGGTAAAATATTATTTTTCTCCTTCAGTATTTCTGATTCTAAATGAATAATTATACGTTTTAAATTTAAAATATGTATTATAAGTAAAAACAATCAATGGGTGACAATTGTAGAGCACATTATACTTTTCAAAGCATTTTTATGCCATGTATTCACTGGATCCTTATTGCTATGTTTTTAAATAAAACAAGTATATGAGCTCTATCTTCCAGATGAAGAAATTGAGATTAAGCAATTTAATAATTTATACATACCTAATTAATGACAGCGAGGGGCTTATTACTTCATTTATACTGTCTCTCCTGTAACTTCCAATCTCAATGTATTAATTTATTATATGTTAGTGTAACTTGCTCGATAAAAGTGTTAACTAAATATAACAGACTTAATCATTATATTTAGTTCACAAATACCATAGGAGAAGGTTCTTATTAGGTTAAGTTCATATTTTAAATTTATTTTGGATAACAAAGCTTAATTTCTTGGAATTTAGCTTGAGTTGTACAACTATAAAGAACTAATTATAATAACAAATTTTATTGTGGAAAACTATACCATATTTTAATTTGAAGTAAGATTCAGCTATGCAAGCATAAGTAACAAGTTGAATACAATGGATTATCTTTTAATATATAAACAACTGTTATTAATTTCTAAAATCTTAGAAAATCAAATGAAAAGTAGCAAAAATGTAATTTAAAGACTGGATTAAAGTTCAAAGGCTTCCTTTGTACTAAAGAATGTCTCTTTGCATTCTCTGAAAAGGTAAGGAAAAAAGTTCTATTCCAAGTATGAAATGTTTGACCTAAATTTTTAATTATATTGATTTGTCCTTGGAATGGAAGCATAAATTTATACAACCAACTGGGCTTCAAAAAATATTAAAGGATGACATTAACAAGTATGAATTGAAAGTCCTCAAAACAAAAGCAAGGAAATCAGTAAACACAAATATAAACCCTGATTTTAGTCTCTTTTTTCATAATGTAAAATGTTCTTCATAAAACTCAGTCTGAACATTAAAGATGTCATTTATTTTTGAAGTTGAAAAATAACTAAAAGACTTTAGACCCACAAATAAAAGGTACTCTTTTTATCCTTTTCTGAGACATTGACCTATATACTCATTTAAAAATGAACACCACATCTTTACGTTATTAAATCTTTGTTTTGATCTATTAGTATTCACCAAAGTGCCATTTTATAAAACCCCACACTGAATAGACAAGGCTGGAGGTGACCATCTGCAGCTTTAGAGTCTGCATTTGAATTGATGAAAAGAGCTTTGTGTTTTCATTGCCAAGTTTGATTCTTCCAGTCATTAGGCATTCCCCTCAGATCGCATCAATGAAGCCGGACTCTCTTACACCCATGTGTTAAATTCTCTTCTCCTCATGGTTTCCTTTGCCAGCTCTACTCAAGAATGACTATTGGGTCTTAGCCACATTCTTCTCACAGCTGTGTTAAGAAAAGAGCATCAGAAAGTCTTCCTAAAACCCATATGTGTATCTGGTCAGTTCTCTGTCTTAGGGTCACCTCACATTGTGGTGTGATTATACAGAGATTCATTCTTGTTCTTGAACTGTGCTACTCTCATCATTCTGGGAAAGATTCAGGCCCTCTGAGAGTCAGTAGTGGAGAACTTCTTGGAAGACTCATGTGAAATACACATAACTCAGCTCAGAAGACACATAATTTTAAGAACAAAGATGTTTCAAGAAATTCAATATGCTTTATGTTATTTTTACCATTATGTAGCTTATTATATAACAAATGATAACACAAAGAGAAGTAACATGCTTACATGTGCTTTAGGATGCTGTGGCAAGGAAAAAGTAAAATGATGATGATATTCCAAGAACTATTAATTTTTATGGCACAAATGCCAAAGCAAGCAAAAAATTAAAATTCATTTAGAAAGTCCAAAATACCACTCACTATGTAATTTGGGAGATTTTTTTTAAACATTTAGTCAGTCTTTCTATGGAAATACTTGACAGAGTAATCTATGATAGAATTTTTTTTCACTGTACTTAGATTAAGAACTGAAGGGAAAAAAATGCCTCTGTGGAATTGTTCAAGAATACACAATTAAAGAAGAAACAATACACATGTGAGCTCCCATTATATTCAATATGGTTACACAATTTTTTTTCTCTTTAAATGGGAATGATCAAGAATCAAGTGCATGTATGAACAATGTTTATGATTTCAAATTCAGATAAAGTTACACTGAAATAAGCAAAAGATTCTTTTATTCTGTAAATTTACTGAGGGCCCAATATGTACCTGACCTAGTAGGGAGAAATAATCATGGAATCTCAGAATCCAAGTGAAATGTATAGTTCTACTTGTTCTTACGTTCAGTTGAGGCTTTCCAATTATATTTTGGGGATAAAATCTATACCTTACTAAGTTTTAGTTATTTGTTTAGATTAGTTGTATAACTGTGTAATAGGATTTCAGATGAGTATACTAAGGACATATTAAAAGCAAAGCAGAACCTGATTTATTGATATATAATATGTCTGAATACATATTAATATACAAACCCCATATATTTTATATACAACCGGTAGCGGCACATATCCAAAATATATGTGTACCCCTTTCCAGAGAAAACATATCCCCCAGTTGGTCGTATAAATTTATGCTTCCATTCCAAGGACAAATCAATATAATTAAAAATTTAGGTCAAACATTTCATACTTGGAATAGAACTTTTTTCCTTACCTTTTCAGAGAATGCAAAGAGACATATCCCCCTTTCCAGAGAAAACAAAGGGGGAAGTTCTGAGTAAGTTATATCAAGTATCACATATGCTGAGATTGAGCAACATCCAGGCAGGAGTGACAAAAACCTCTAAAAAGCTAATTTCCACAATAGCTTCCTTTATCCTTTTACTTCAAAGTACATTAGTAATTAGTATCATTAATAAACCTTTTCTTAGGGAGTTCAAATCACTTTATACATTGTATTTTTATCAATTCTTAACTGTTCTCAGGTAGTATGGATGAGTACTCTTAACTTCACAGAGGTACCCAGGAGCTAAATAGACTGTCAAGTGTTAAACAGTAAGAAAGCCTGTGACTGCAGCTTAGAACAGAAGCAAGGAAAAGAAAACTTACTAGATAGATCATTCTCAAGAGCTTACATTTCATATATAAATACACATGTGAAAATCACATGTGAATGTCTCTGAGGTATGAGAACTGTTGTATATTTTCTTGCCTATCAAGTTTTAGTTAAAACATACATGATCATCATATCAGAAGTAGATTCTATAATTTCTCTAAAACTCTACCTCCTACTTTTTAAATCACAACTACATTGAGATAAATGAAAAAACAAAAGCCAAATTCCTGTTATTTTATTTAGTCTTAAATTAAAACAGTATGAATTTTCCATATGCTAGTGTTTTGTCCCTTTTTCTTTCATTCCTCTCTATTGTGTTCAACTAAAGCATGTTTAGCTATCCTAGTATGTCAACACATACACCAGCCCAACCCTAGTTCATCTATCAGAAGCTATCTTTTGAAATGAATAAATAGATCAAATACAGGAAGCCACGTTTTAATTTAACTTTTTAGTTCCTACGTTCACACTCTTTTAAAAATTCATTCTAGAAGTTTAACTATGAGAGGGATGTATCTTATCAGTGAAAATACAGTGTCTTAGGTTTAGAAAGAGAAGAGAGCCCCTTTTCTTCTTTAGCCTCGATTCTACACTTTGCACTCCATTGGAATTTCTCAAATTCTGGGTTGGGCTCCAATCCTAACAATGCTACATTAATCCTTCCCTGCCATAAGAGAGTGAGCCAGACAATTAAAACTGTTTCTTCTTGGGCAGCGCCTATGGCTCAAAGAAGTAGGCTGCTGGCCCCATATACTGGAGGTGGCAGGTTTGAACCCAGCCCTGGCCAAAAATTGCAAAAAACCCCCCCAGACTATTTCTTTTTCATGTCAAAGTGAGACATTCCTTAACAGTCTTGATGTAAGCCATATACTTTAATTTTTTAAAAAAATTAAATGTAATTATGACTCTGTTGACATGGTAGGTATATCTGTGTATAATAAAAGTATCTCTAAAGAAACCTACTTTTTGTACTCAGTGGATGAGAAAGGTGATCTACTACACAAATATAGAACAGAACTGGCCATTTTAGAACTTATTTGACAGAGTATAAGACTTATATTTCATAAGTTAAAAATCATTAAAAACAAAAATTCACAAACCCAGAATATTAAATTCTTTAAAAAGTATATTACATGGCCAAGAATAAAAATTAAGCATGTTTAGATGCTATATCTCTTATGATGATAGTTTAGGAGACATGTAAGTTCATTTTCCATATATAAAGGACAATAAAACTACACCTAATTAGATTTACATTTAGAAGATGACTTCCAAAGTTAATTAGGAACTAGGGAAGGCACGTGTAGCTAAATTATCACAAATAAATTAACTAGTTAATCTATTATTTACAGAGGTAGACAACATATTTCACAGAGTTTTAAAATTTCAAACACAAAGGTTATTTTAAAGACCAATTCCCAGAAAAGTTTTAGGTCCTCCCATTTATTTAGAATACTAACAAATCAAAGTCTCCTTTGCACATTAAATATTGATTTATATCTTATGCTTAGTTAAGAATTTATGAAATTTATTCTTTGATTTGATCCATAAGTATTTACATTAGAAAAAAATATCATAAATAAAGTTAACAATAGCCAGAATAATTTTTAATAAAAAGACAATGCAATTATGAAAAAATTAACTTATGCCTTTAACATTAAACTAATTGAGAACATTTTAATATAATTATTTTTCATTATGGTTAAAATCAGATTCTAGAGCCAGCAATAAAACTAAAAAGTCTAGTAAAATCTTTAGGTGAAAATAGTAGGCTTTTTGTTTTTTAATCAAGAAACTGTGGAAATGCTCTGTTCCCCTTCCCATCTATCCTGTTTTATAATTCAACCTGCAAACAGATTAAGCAGCTGAGTTTGTGGAAAGTATGTTTGCTCTACACTAAGAACCCTTGTGTGACACTATGGTGACTCCCCTGACACTTCGAAGAGAACTACAGACAGTTCTTACTCATCAGCAGGGAAACCAGGCTGAGAATTTACAATTTCTTTGTAACTTCAACTTCTTCATAGAAATCAGTATTTGGTCAAGAGAAAAGAAAGACTTTGATAGCTTTAGTGTTCTTTTTTTTTTCTCCCTGTCAATAATACTCAAAAGATACAGGGTACCCTATATTTCAAAAGGCAATTTACTACTTAAAAGTCTATCAATTAAATGTTTTAACCTAATTTTTAATATTTTAGTTGTGTTACAAAAATTTTAAATGAGAACTCCAGTAAACTTTGAGTAAATTACCTATTTTTAAAAAATATGGGAAGAAAATTTTGAAAATTTGGTGTATTTTTTCAAAAATAAGTTTAAAAGTTTATAATTTTGCCTATATTTATTTGTCTATTTGTTATTTAGTTACCATATATGAAGGAATTTTAATCCTACCACTGCAAATCTGGCTCACAGAAAAGATAATATGAGACAAAGTTATTTCAATGTAAAACCTACATCTTTGAGAGTTATAACTTTGCAAGTCTGGTTATAATTACTTTTACTTTAAGTAACTCTGTGTAGCTTAGACATGCTAAGAATGGCAAAATGTATTTTTAAAAGTCCTTTGGAACTTTTGTTCTAGGCCCCAAGAAGCACAGCAATAGATGTAAAGACAGATGGATAATAAAGTACAGCATAAAGAATGACAAAGTTTTAAAACTCTCATGATGAAAACATTGTTCAGTAAGATTGGTGTATCAGTTTTCTCTTGAATAAATGGGGATTAGAGATAGTCCTTGGTGAAACTATTAAGAGAAGGTTTTCCTATAAAGTTCCTTTGTTCTTACTTGCTCTTGAGTTCCCTCTATCTCCACATAACTTCTCCCTTCCAAACTAAGTACATTCAGCATCAGGAAAAGAGCAATCTGAAAGCTAAATCACCTATATCCACAAATATGCATATTTTTTTCAACAGAAGAATATAAAGAGAGTAATGCATAACCCAAGAGAATGCTTTCTACAGGTAAAAGTTTAGGCTTTCTGACAGCTGGGTGAAGAAGCTATTTTGGGGCACTGAGGTCTGACATTCATTGACTTTTACCCTAAGGCATTATCTGCCTATAAATACTGCCTATCTAGCTCATGGATGGCAATTCTATACAACTTTTCATTCCAGAAATATTCCTATAGGTTAAAATATTTACAAAAACATTAAACATTTTCATGACTCTCAAAGAAAGTATATTTACAATTTTACAATCAGCAATAGTATATGGTTTCTCCTTACTAACGCTAAGATTTCAAGTCTTTTAAGTGTCATGAAACTTCATGGAAGTGGAAGGTTAGAATGAAGGGTAAAATCTGGTCAATAGTCAGTAAGAGCACTCAGTTTGTGGGACAGCAAAAGATCTGGTGGTGGCAGTGGGGAGAAGCAGGCAGGACCAGCCACAGAAAGTCACACTTTTGTATGAAACTGGTAAGCTCTGAGTACTGGCTTGGGAGAAAAAAGATTTCATCATGGACCTAAAGCAGATCAGACTACACCAGAAATTTTCCTGTGTATGCCCAACTTATTTGCTTTCACTTTATTATATTACTATCTCAAACATTACTCTAGTTAAATTGTTAATAAACTTACAGAGTGCTTATTTTATGGCAGGCATCTGCATTAAGTTTTTGGAAGAGAGGGAGATAGAAAGGTGAACAGAATATTATCCACGTCTTAGAAAATTTGGGAAGGAGCAGAGTAGGTAGGAAATAGATATACAAAACAATTTTAGTATCTAGATGATTAGTAAGGTATGGAGTAAATACTATGGAAATAATAAAGATGAAATAAAGAAACAATTAGCTAGAGGAAGCCAGTGAAGGCCTCATTCTTGGAGCACCATTTGGACTGGACTTTAGGGAGTAACAAAAATTTGTCCATGCAATAAAATGGAGGTGTATGTTCTAATAAGAAGAAATAGTGTGTGCAAAGATAAGTGTGTTAGAGGCCATGGGAGAAAATAATCCTAGAACAATGGGACGAAGACAAGGATTGGTGGCAAAGTGAATGTGAAAGGCAAAAAAGAACGAGGGAATGAGGAGAGAGCTAAAGTTGCTGAAATCCATTAATTGAGATGGGAAATACATAAAAATAGGGAGAACTTTATTTTCAGGGGAGTGAAGAATATTTTGAAAACATTAAACTGGATCTCAGGACATAAGTGAGAACTAAGATAAATATTTGGAAGTTATTTGGCAATAGTACTAGTTGAAGCTTTTAGAAATGGAGGACATCCTGGGAACTGTGTAGCGATAAAAGAATAATAAAATCCTTACAGAAATAATTATTTAGGGATAGCTGGAAGATGTATTTCCTTAAAGAAATGGAATAGGAATAGTAAAGAGAAGTAGTAGTGGAAAACGGTGCTATAGAAATCCCCCCAAAGAAAAGAAGCATTGGTGGCAGGGCACAGTGGTTCACGCCTGTAATTCTAGTATTCTGGGAGGCCTAGGTGGGTGGATTGCCTGAGCTCAGGAGTTCGAGACCAGCCTGAGCAAGAGTGAGACTTGTCTCTAAAAAGAATAACCAGGTGTTGTGGCGGGCACCTGTAGTCCCAGCCTTAGTCCTCAGGTGGCTGAGGCAAGAGGATCACTTGAGCCCAAGAGTTTGAGGTTGCTATGAGCTATGATTCCATGGCACTCTACCAAGGGCAATAACGTGAGACTCTGTCTCAAAAAAAAGAAGCATTGGTGAACAGTATTAAATGAGAAAGATAGCTCAGGTAGAAAAAATATTCCAAAGGTTGACTGTGTTTGTCATTAGGGTGCTTGCTAATCATAATAAGTCCTAAAATAATATTAATATTTTGAGATTATATAGATATCTATATTATTTCCATACTTCAGAACATAAGCTTCTTATCTCCATCCTCATTTAAAAAATACTAAGTTTTGAATGGTAAGATGTATCATGTAAATAGTTAGGAGCACGAAAATGGCAGTGGTTCCTGCTCTCAAGCGACTCATAGTCTAATAGGAAAGACACATAAACAGATAAACAACAAAATAACTCCCTTTGTAGGGTAACAGGTTCACCTAATAGAGGATATTGCTGACTTGAAAAACTTCCAATAATACTTTTTTTAAACACAAAATACTATGACAACACATGGAAGGGACTGATTTTACTTTCTAGGACATTAGAGAAGACTTTGTAAAGAGGACACATTGAATCTGTCTTCCTATGTTGATGATTGTGATGATACTAATAATATAATTTATAGAATGTCTATAACAGTAACTGACACTGCACTGGGCTACCCAATTATTCCTCATTAGAACACTTCCTGTGAAGCCAATATTATTATCTAATATCTGAAGAATTTTTGCTTAGAGAGATTAAGTAATTTGCCCTAAACCTCATGGGTAGTAAGTATGAAAGCAAGGACTTAAACACAGGACTGTCCGACTTGACTGCAAAGCCAGTTGTCTGTCCTATATGCAATACTGACTCTCTTAGGATAAATAAGGTTCTTATGGGGGAAAAGGGCAAAAGCTTCCAAGCAGAATGTCCAGTATATACAAAGGCTTTTTTAGTCTTAAAAAGGCAAAGCACTATTTTATTATTTTTTTTTTTTTTTGCAGTTTTTGGCCAGGGCTGGGTTTGAACCTACCACCTCTGACATATGGGACCAGTGCCCTACTCCTTTGAGCCACAGGCGCCACCCAAGGCAGAGCACTATTGATGACGTAGTACACTATGGAGTGACGTGCTACGAGAAGGAGGGATGATTTAACATGCATTGTTCCAAAAACATTACATGATGTATCTCATCTAATTCTCACAACAATTTTAAGTATTATTGTCTATGTCAGCACAAAGGTTTAAAATAAAATGTCTAAGTTCACATACACGTTCTGAATCAAAGCCTGAATTTTTAAACCACTATGCTATATTGCTGAAAATAAGCCACTATGCTATATTGCTGAAAAATTTAAGCATTTTTGTTTTTTTACCATGACCATATATTCCTTGTATAACTCGTTAAAAATGGGCCACTGAATTTAGTAGCTAGGAAATTACCGGCTATCTTAAGAAAATAAGAACTAGTAATAGTATATTCAGTAGCAGAAGAGTAAATGGGAATTGAAAAATTTAGAGATAGTGAATATAAATCAGTTATTCAAGAAATTTGAAGGAGAAAAGAGTAATGTGAATCCTTTTAAATTAAACTTTAAATTACCTGGAATACTGATATATTTTCAAATAACTCTAAAATATTTGCTATAATATTACTTTCATGCCAGGCATGCTGGCTCACGCCTATAATGCTAGCACTCTGGAGGCCGAAGTAGGGACTGCTTGGGGCCTGGAGTTTGAGACCAGCCTGAGCAACATAGAAAGACTCCATCTCTACAAAATCTACAAAAACTATCTGTATGTGCTGATGCATGCCTGTAGGGCCAGTTAGCCCAGGCAATAGAGAGAATCCCTGTTTCAAAAAAATAAAATTAATTTCAGATTATGTGGAGAATACTAATATCTCAACTAAGAGGTTTGGGAACTAATGTTACAAAATCTTATAACTTGCTTTCCTTTAAGAGGATGATCATCCTCTTTAATTCAATAAAACAGGCTGATTTCCACATTAACTGCAATGAAGATCCACTTGGCCCAACTGACAGCAATTAAAAATGAAATACAATGAATAGAATATGAAAAGGAAAGCCGATGATATTTCATTTAAATCTTATTGTGGATATTAGTCAAGAATAAAAGATGTAGCATTTAACTCTTGTAAATGACATAGGTATTATGTTTAAACTCTGATCCATATATTGATGCCATTCCATTTACAAAGTCTTGATCATTCTGTGATTAAATGTAAAAATTAAAGATGATATAATGAATTTTTCAAACAGATAAAATTATTTAATTTTAAGCATTATTTGAGATGATGTTATTTCTACTTACTGGAATACAAAAGTTCTTTCTTTTAAAAAATAACAATGATAGTTGATGGAATCTAACAAATAAACAAATGGTGACAATATTTCCAAAGATGTTTTGAAAATCTAATTGGTCTCTGGGAACTGCTACTTTAGGAAATTGAAGTATTATACAGAAATTAAAGAATTACACGTGAAGAAAACCCTGAAATTTGTAGTTATTTGTACATTTTGAGCACAAAGAGGTAAATCAGTTTCTGGCTGTCAAAAGTTACTGATTGTGATTTATAATGAAATGAAATCTACTTATATTCTCAGATCTTATTGTATAATGTTATATATACTGTGAATAACTGGATATAATTTCTAACTGAATATAAACCTAATCTTTACAAATATATATAATACTTACATAAACCAAAAGTTTCAAGGTATGCTGGTAGTAAAGATTAATAAACACAATTTCTAAACTGTTTTTACGTGGTTTTTAATACAGACCTAATCATGAGCTATTAGTCTAAATACAGTTTCAGAGATACTGGCAAACGATTGAAATGACTTATTTTCAACTAAGCGGTCTGGGAACTAAAAAATACTGAAGAGAAAACTACTGTAAAACTGGAAAAAATTGTTATGGAAAAAGATGTGTCTTAAAAATTGAAGGCGATTTGGTCTGTGGATGCTGTAATGCTGTTAAAAGACATAAAGAAGGGTCTATTATGTAAAAACTGCCTCAGAAAATTCTGCTATAATGTTCAACTCCCATAAATTAACAAATGGATTCTTTGCCTGTTAATTTATTTGTTAACACTTTGCTATTATAAGGACTGACTGATAATGCAGATTTATTTAAATTTTAATAAAAATGCAAAGATCATTCAAAATAAACATTTATGTACTATGAAAAGCTGCATTGGATACTTCAGAAGAATAACACAAGAAAATTAATTTCACTGTACTGGATTCCATATACCTAGGGGTCTTAGACTACAAGGTCACAGATGATCTCGACTCAAGCAGGATTATCGCCAAGCTAAATGAGTACAGAGGAACTTGACAGCCTCTTCCCCTTGCTAATAACTTTACCTATTAACTTAGGAATATGAAGTGACTTAAATAGCATAGCCTCCGTGAAGTGATTATCAGTTATTAAATAAAATGGTTTGCTCTAAATAGTAACAATGATTCCCAAGAAAATGACTCTTTGACCCCAGATATGGATATGATATGTAATCTAGAAAAGTTCATTTTGTTCAATCTACTTCTGTCTTAAGCTATTAATAGCATGAATAAAAGTATGTATTGTTCTTTTCCAAAAGAAAGTGTTTTTTGTTTTGTTACATGTTTTGGAAATGATGCAGGACATTTTACTTACTTCTGAACTTTTTCACTAGCCACCTGGGAGGCCTTTACGGCTTCCTGGAGCTGTAGTTCCATGTTTGCTTTCTCTGTCAGAGCTTGGTGCAGTTGGGCAGCCAGTTCCTCATTCTGTTGCTGAGTGATGGAAACAATGACCTCTCTGTTTTTTAAAGCTTCTTCATAGGTAGTAAGGGTATGGTTAAACTGCTCCTTCAGATTTTCTTCTTGAGATAAAGAATTGTGTAAACTGAGAAAATACAAAAATAAAGATAAAATAAGCAGGGCGATCAATGATCTATTTCACAAAAAGCTCCATTTAGCACCTCTATTGTCTAAAACTCAATAAAAAATGCTTAAATGAATCAATGAAAATAATTTTTATATCACAGTATTATAAGTGATAATTTCTCTGCTACTCAGTTAAAAGCTACCTAGACAAATGATTTTGCTATCAAAACATACAAAAAGATGCTGCAAGATGTTAATTTAATTATGTCAGTGTAACTACTACATTCAATTATCTTTAAAACAGAGAACTAGAAAATAAAGTATCTCTAGGCAAATAAAAGAATAAGCTGACTGCAAAGAAGTGAGAGATAGAAGAGTGGGTATCGGTTAAGCAGATCCAGGGTCTATTCTGCTAAGTGCTTAATGGTAATGAATGAGGTTTATGCAAATACCAACGAGCCTTAGACACAGCATTTTCTACTTGTCGCAGCTGAGATGTAAATGAAGTTAAAATCATTAGTTGGACTGCACAGAAATAATACATATTCAGATATATTTTTGGTTAATGAATCTTAACAACAAATACCTGCACTCATTATGTTATATAGAGCAACAGCATATAAATTAAGACTAAATGAATGCAGAAGAAAATGCAGACAAATAGAATCCTAAAATGCAAAAGGTCAAATCTTTGATATGTCATTACACCTACCACCTGAGGTTATTTTGAAATGGCACCAAGCACCTCACTCAATTAAATAAAGACATTTTGAAAATATAAATATTTAATAAGGGAAATTTAAAATCCACATAGGAGATGTTCTTTTTTATTAAATAAAATCATTTCAGTATATGCATACAAAGGAAATGTCGATTGGAGACCTAAAGTAAAACAACCTAACTATGAAATACAGATTGATAATGTGGAAGAAAGCAATATAATTCTTAAACCTGCAAAAAGGTAGTCTGTGAACTTTAGCACTGGCCTCCTCTATCTATCTAGTCTAATACGTTACTTAAAACTGTTCAAACTAATTATTATTTTTTTAGTTTAAGTTACCTATAATATACCTGCACAGTGTTCTTACTTTGGAGAAAGTGTCCCATAAGAATAAGATGGACATAAAAAAAGGACAGTCAACATACCAAATGAAATCATTTCAGGATTCAAATCTGTCTCTAGGAATAGAGACTGTTTCTAAACTCTGGTCAATCGGTTACTACATATAAAATTACAATAGTGGGTAGTGCCACATTTGTAGAGTGCGAAAAAGTATCTTCCTTCATGTTTTCCCACAACATTATTAATTTAACTATGTCATGTCTCAGTTCTGCCAACCCACATGCTTACAGACTCGGTCCCTTCCCCATTTTCCTGTTCTAACTATGTCTTCTCGCACTTTGTGCTTCTTATCTGTTCCAAGTTGGAATTTTCTTCAGTTCACTTTCTTTATCTACTTGAAAGATACATGTAAAAAATCAAAACAAAAACAAAACCTTAAGATATTGTTTATGTTCTTTACATTTAAAATATTACTTACATTTTAATTGTTCATTATACTATAAGTTACATAAAGAGCAAAGTATTGAGCTTGACAAAATGTAAAGACTAAAATACAAAATAAATGCATAAACTTAGAAAATCCCCTCGCGCTGCTTCCCAGCTGATTCCCTTCCCAAAAGGGGGAATCCGATTTCTGTCAAGAACAGTATTGCCCATTTTTGAACTTTTTGTCTGGCTTACTTTGCTCAATATGAGGTTAATTAAATTCATACTGTTGTGCGTAAATCATTGTTTTTCACTGCTCTGATATATCTGTTATACACATATTTCTTAACTTATTAAACCAGTCCACTGTTGTTGCTATGAATATTCTTGGATGTGTCTTTCGGTGGACCTAAGTATTCCTTTCTGGTGTACAATTTCCCCATAGGGTATATATATGTTCAGATTAAGAAAATGCTGCAGTCTTGCAAAAGGTTGTACCAATTTATATCCCATCAACAATGTATGAGTTGCTCTCAATGCCAATTTGATATCATCCAACATTCTAATATGGGTGCTGTGATAGTTCATTCTTTCAATGCTGTCTTTTGATGAATAAGTTCTTAATTTAAATGAAGTCCAATTTATCATTATTTCTTTAATGGCACTGCTTTTGTGTCCTATTTCCTACTCTATTTATATTTTCGCCCTATATATACAGGACATAAAGTTCGTGTGCAATTTTAAAACAGTTTAACATAGCAAATTGGACACGAACTTTATGGACATCCTGTATGTATACTATATGGTCTCATTTAAAACTCACTGTGGGACAGCTTAGTTTAGGAATTCTGTATTTGTCCATCATGTCTAAAATACTAACCATTATACTACATAACCAATTAAATATTAAGAATCAATGATTCCATTTTTGTATCTCATCAGTATTAAAATTATGGCATCCTGATTTAATTCCTTTATCATTTTCACTTCCTACTATTTTCTCATTTAATCTTTTTGGGACAAATTTATACCTGGTATTGAGTTTTCTCTCAGATGGACATGTGTTGGAACTTTTACTTTCAAGCTCAAAAAGCTACTCATCATTCAAAACGCCTTGGAAAGCTTTTAATCACCATCAAGACTTTCTCAAACGAAAGCAGTAGTTGAGTGGTCTTTTATGAAAAGATAAAGTCACTGGAAACTTGCAATAGCATTTAATTGCACTCAGAAAACAACTTCTGAAAAGAACAAGTTATATATTTTAAGTCACTAAATCTCATAACCTATGTGAAAAATCCTATTAATATTCCTTTGTTCTTGAAGAAGAAATTCAAACAAAGAGAAGTAACTTAATCAATCCCATACATGCAAGCAGAGCCAGAATTTGAACCCACATCCTTTCTCCCTGCACTTGAACACTCCTGTATTTCCTGTATTCTACGAGGCCACGTATCAGTATCTGGCTTCTCTACCTCCTTCCTTATCTTTTAGCCAGGCACTCAGATTCTCAAGTACATCAAGCTTTTTTCTGTTTAAGGCATTTATTTACTGGGAATGACTTTCCTTCTGTGCTTCTGACAAACTCCTACTCATCCATTAAATCTCAATATAAATATTGCTTTCTCACATAATTCTTTGTGACTTTAATCTAAATTCTGATGTTGCCTCTTTCTTAGTCTATCTCATAGTATCTACCCTTTTCTTTCTTAGAACTTACAACAATTTGCAGTTTTTTCAATGTCATCTTGTAATTTACTTCCCAATTCCAGCATATTAATACTACATGTACATAGGACAATTTTATGAGAATACATTCCTTAAGAACCTGACTATGTGGGTCATTATGAAAGTTCTGGGATACACAAAAATCAGGAATCATAAAATACATGTGGACAGAAATGCATGAAGCCCTCTCAGCAACACTGATAAGCCAAGCAAGTTGAAATTTGCATGTGTCAATCAGACAGGACACTGTCAATTGTGTTTCTTACGAGTGAAATAATGGACCATTATTATAACACAGTCTGTCTTAAAACTTTCATAGTGACCATGTAAATCAAATGCTTATAATTCCAAGGAAATTTCCCTACAAGAATGAAGATGAAGAAGGAGGCTATATTCCCAGCATTGAAGCACATTTCTGCTTTAGTTCTTTTTCCCCAGAGCACTTTTCCCTAAATTGGCAATAGGGTCCCAGTGTTTAGCTTTCTTCAAAAAATCATATCACATTTAATATCTTTACAAAGTTAGTAATTTTCAAATGCATTTTTTAGCATATGAGCATCATTACAACTCAAGAAAATTTAAATTGTATGGGAACATATTTTAAGTTACAGTAAAAATAAATGGTAGTCATTAAATCACTCTCAGAAGAGTCATTAACTCACAGAATTTCAAAGCAAGTAACCAATAGTGTGGCTCTTACAATATCCACCTGGGACAGTAAATGTTTCTGTTTCCATGAAGGTAATAAATTAAGAGGATAAAGTTTTAATTCACTCTTCCAGTTCTGAACTTAAATAATCCTTAGTGAATTTAATGTTCTAACTTAGCAAAGAAAGTGAGACTTTAAAAATGTTTTTACTGAGTAACATTTCATATTATCACATCCAGTAAGCCTGTCCATTACCTTCCGTGCTGCTGTCTTACTTTCAATGGCTCCTGGTCTATTTCCTTATGCCTGTGGCCCTATTTTCCTGGTATCTGACTCTCTATACTGCCTCAGCTTAAGACATCTTGGAGTATCCAGTTGATGATCCACTTAGATGATATTTATGTCTCTCCAATCTGTCAAGTCCTTACACGAAAACGTGTTACTCATAATCCGACAATAGGTACATACTCTTCTTCTTATGCTTCATTTCTTTCACAGCAATTGCTCAATTGTGTGTTCTATCAATGCTGTTTATTTTAATTGGATAAATATTTTGGAATAAAATTTAGAGGTGAGGTACAATAATACAGATCAGTAGTTATTAACCGGAAGTTATTTTTGTCCTTCAGAGAACATTTCACAATGTTTAAAGACATTTTTGGCTATCACAACTGGAATGAGGGTGGAGGAGGTCACTACTAGGATTTAGTGGATAGAGGCCAGAGATGCTGCTAAACATCCTATAATGATGCATTAATGTACACTGCTATGATTTAATAAAAAAAAAATCCTATGCTGAGGAAAGAACCCCACAACAAGGAATTATCTAGACAAACAGTTCTCAACCTTCCTAATGTTGCGACCTACAAGTTGAGAACTGCTGATCTAGACCAACATGTCAAGAATGCTGAACTTCGTGTAGATAAAAAGATGTCAGGTTGAATATAGAAGATGTAGATCCAAATTTCATTCTTAACATTCACTCTGAGTGACCTTGAGAAAAAATAGCTAATTCCCTAAATATTAATTGCTTCAACTCTAAAATAGTAAGAAAAATATCACAGAGTTCACATGAGAATAAAATGGGGTAATCTGCATGTATGAAAATATCTGATAAAATACCTGGCCAAGACTAAGCATTCATATCTGTATAATTTTTAAAGGAAACTATATCTAATTAATTTCATACAAACTATTACATAATACTCAGACATTTTACAAATATTTCTCTGAAAAACAATAACCTGTTTCTACAAGTTTTTCATGAGCTGAGAGAAGTAAACTAGTTTTCTCAACCTTTATTCACTTACTGATAACATTCTTAAATCATTCTTTTATAAAAAGGCAGGTTTGGCTTGTTTTACTGAATTAAAATAAATAAAACCCAAGCAAGTATGAAAGGCAGAAGTATGTGCTACCTTTTCCTAAGAATATATTTCTGAAAGGACAGTGTCTACTTTTACTTCCTGGTTTATTGCATCATTAATTTGCTAAGGCCCTTTCAAGAAAATATTGACCTCCTCACTTATTCTTAAGGAAATCATATTATGCTCTAGTATAATAGGCCTGAATTCTAAATTATATACAAATAAAGAGAAATATATTCACAATGGTTAAGAGTGTGGATGAAGAGGTTTAATTTGTCAATCAGTCTAGTAATGCCACTGATTTGCTTCCTCTGTTGCTATAATTGATTTAGTTTAATAAAATAACTTGTTAAAGTAACTTCAGAGAGGAAATAATTCCCTTACTATAAAGTAAGCCAACTGATACTGAACTTAACACTTTGAGAATATTAAAGTAGACAGAGTAGTCTGCACATCTATTAGTATTTATTGAAAACCTTCCAGACACTATATGTTGTGATATAAAACTGGCAGGGGGAGGGGTTTCCTTTAAATATTTATTGACTTTATTAACTAAAAACGTAATAATCTATACAAGAAATTCTGAGGGTTAATTTAAAATATCTAACTACAGGCTCAGTGCCCATAGTGGTTACAGCACCAGCCACATACACCAAGGCAGGTGGGTTTGAGCCTTGCCTGGTTCAGCTAAACAACTACAACAACTACTACAGGTGCCCACCACAATGCCTGGCTTTTTTTTTTTTTTTTAATTATTGTATAGATTTTTAAAAAAATGTCTTGTATAGCTTTTTTTCTTTTTTTAAGGGCATTGTGGTGGGCACCTGCAGTCCCAGCTACTTGGGAGGCTGAGGCAAGAGAATCACTTACAGCCCAGAGTTTGAGGTGGCTGTGAGCTGACGCCACAGCACTCTACCAAGGGTAACACAGTGACACTCTGCCTCAAAAAATACATATATATCTAACTACAGTCATTGGAATTGATGCAGGCTCAGTTTCTGATTATCCAAGAGTAGATCATATGCTTCATGACGCTGGTGATGTGAGAAGCAGAGTAGGAGGGGATTATACTCACAAAGCCACTTATATTTATATACCACTGTATAGATCATAGGCAAAATTCATCTTAAGTAATTTATTTATTCATTATATTTTAGATATAGTGTCTTGCTCTGCTGCCTAGGCTATAGCACAGTGGTGCAATCACAGCTCACTGCAGCTTGGAATGCTTGGGCTCAAGTGATCCTCCTTTCTATTTTATTTTTATTTTTAGAGACAGAGTCTCACTTTATTACCCTTGATAGAGTGCTGTGACGTCACAGCTCACAGCAACCTCCAATTCCTGGGCTTAGGAAATTCTCTTGCCTCAGCCTCCCAAGTAGCTGGGACTATAGGTGCCTGCCACAATACCTGGCTATTTTTTTTTTGTTGTTGTTGTTGTTGCAGTTTGGCCAGGGCTGGATTTGAACCCACCACCCTCAGTATGTGGGGCTGGCAGGAACACCTGGCTATTTTTTTTTTTTTCACTGTTGTTGCAGTTTGGCCAGGGCCAGGTTTGAACCCACCATCCTCAGTATGTGGGGCTGGCGCCCTACCCAATGAGCCACAGACACCACCCAAGTGATCTTTTCCTGACTAGCTGGGACTATTGGCACAGACCACCCACCATTCATGTCTATTTTGAAAAGAGGGGGAGGGGAGGGGAGATGGGTAGAGGGAGGGTGATTGGAGGAATCACCTCTATGGTTTATCTTACAAGGGTAGAAGTGAATCTTTCTAAAAGTAGAATATAAATGTCTTAACACAATAAGAAAATGACATAAAGGCTATGTTAACCAGTTTGATGAAAATATTTCAAATTGTATATGAAAACACCACACTGTACCCTATGACTGCATTAATGTACACAGCTATCATTTAATAAAAAAAAGAAAAAAAAAGAAAAAATATTTTTCAGAGATAGAAATCTTGCTATGTTGCTCAGGATAGTCTCGAACTTCCAGCCTCAAGTGATCCTTCTACCACAGCCTCCCAAAGTGCCAAGATTACAAGGCATGAACCAACATGCCTGGCCAGGCCTAAAATTTTATCATATAACACATACATACGATTTATAAGCATCCCTAATATGAAATAAAGAAGACACAAAATCTAACATTCATGACATTGGAGTTAATGAAGGAGAAATGAAAGAGGATAGAGCTAAAAAAAAAAAAGTATTTAAAGAAATAACAGCTGAGCACTTTGCAAATATGGCAAGACACATAAACCTACATGAAGCTGAGAAAACTCTAAATGGGAAAAACTCATATATGTACACATAAAGACTCTATATTGATTCTATACTATAATTTGCCCATTGTGGAGTGATGCAATGAACATGGGAGTACAGATATCTCTTTGAGAAAAAGATTTCAAATCTTTTGGCTAAATACCCAGGAGTGGAATTTCTGGATCATTGGTAATTCTATTTTTAGTTTTTTGAGGAACTTCCATGCAGTTTTCCATAATGGCTATACAGTCAGCCCTCTGTATCAAAAAAAAAAAAAAAAAAAATTGGAATTTTTTTTTTTAAATAAAGATGGTTGTATCTGTACTAAACATATAAAAACATTTTTCTTGTTATTATTCCCTAAACAAAACAGTATAACAACCATTTATATGTCCTTTACAGTGTATTTGGCAGTAAAAGCAAGCGAGGGATGATTTTAAAGTACACAGAATGATGTGCATAGGCTTATAGCAAACAGTATATCATTTCTTATAAGAGATTTGAGCATTGTACAGTCTGCTATCCACAGGAGGTCCTAGAACCAATCCCCCATGAAGAATGAGGGAAGACTATACCAATTGACATTTCTAACAAGTGTATGCATGGGGTTCTCTATTCTCCCCATCCAACCATTTTTATCTTTTGTCTTTTTTAACAAAACCCAGTCTGACAGGTGTGAGATGATTATCTCATTTTTAATTTGTATTTCTCTGATGATTAGCAATGTTGAATATTCTTAGCT
Source organism: Otolemur garnettii (assembly GCF_000181295.1). NCBI lineage: Eukaryota > Metazoa > Chordata > Mammalia > Primates > Galagidae > Otolemur > Otolemur garnettii. The sequence continues at coordinate 1,572,038 of NW_003852447.1, forward strand.
TTTGAGAAATATCTATTCACATTCCTTGTCCATTTTAATAATTTTTTTCTTGCTACTAAATTGTTTGAGTTCCTTATATATTTTAGATATTAATTCCTTATCAGATGTATGATTTGCAAATATTTTTTCTCAATCTGTAGGATGTCTCTTCATACTTTGTTTCCTTTGCTGTGCAGAAGCTTCTTAGTTTGATGTAATCTCAGTCTATTTTTGCTTTTGTTGCCTGTGCTTTTGAGGGTCACATCCAAAAACACCATTAAGCAGCCCAATGTAGTGTAGTTTTCCCCTGTTTTCTTCTAGTAGTTTTACAGTTTCTGTAAACCAAGTCTTTAATCCATTTTGAGTTGATTTTTGTACATGATAGGGTCCACTTTTAATTCTTCTGCTTGTAGATACATAGTGTTCCCAACATCATTTATTGAAGAGACTATTCTTTCCCCATTGTGTATTCTTGGTACTTTTGTCAAAAATTAATTAACTGTACATGCCTGGGTTCATTTCGGGGCTATTCTGCTCTATAGTTTGAAGTGTCTACTTTTTTGTTTTTGCTCCTTTCAAATTGTTTCAATTCCGATAGCTTTGCAGTATAATTTGAAGTTAGGTAGTACTTTTTTCTTTTTGCTCATTATTGCCTTGGCTATTCGTGGTTTTTTTGTTGGTCTATATAAATTTTAGGATTTTTAAAAATTTATATAAAAATGACATTGGAATTTTGATAGGGATTAAACTTAATCTGTATATTGCTTCAGGTCTATCACTTTCTGTGAACATTTTAACAATATTAACTCTTCTAATCCATTAATATGAGGTATCTTTCCATTTATTTGTATCTTCTTCAATTTCTTTCATCAACATTCTAGAGTTTTCATTGTATAGATAATACCTTCTTGGTAAATTTATTTCTAAATTTTTGGTGTTGCTATCATAAATGGGATTGCTCTCTTGATTTCTTCTTCAAATAGTTCATTGCTAGTAAGTAGAAATGCTACTAATTTGGAGTGTTCATTTTGTATCCTGCTACTTTACTGAATTTGTTTCTTAGTTCCAGCAGATTTTTGATGAAGTCTTCAGGGTTTAAAATCATGTTGTCAGCAAATAGTGACAATTTCGTTTCTTCCTTTCCTACTTGGATAACTTCTATTTCCTTTCTCTTGCCTAACTACTCTGTCGAGGAATTTCAATGCTATGTTGAATGGAAGTTGTGAGAGTGGGCGTCCTTGACTTGTTCTGGATCTTAGCGGTAAGGCTTTCAACTTTTCACTGTCAGCGTAATGTTAGGTGTAGGTGATTCTTTTAATATATTGTTGAAAATACTAGCAAATCAGTTTGCTAGTATTTTCTTGAGGATTTTTGCATCTATGTTGATTATGAATATTGGCTTTTAATTTCCTTTTCCTATAATGTACTTGTCTGGCTTCACTATCAGGGTAATGCTGGTCTTGTAAAAGAGTCTAGAAGCATTCTCTACTCTTCAATTTTGGGAATAGTTGGAGAAGGATTTGTATTAGTTTGTCTTTAAATGTTTGGCAGAATTCGGCAGTGAGGTCATCAGGTGCTGGGCTTATCTTTGATGACAGAGACTTTTATTACTGATTGAATCTATTCTTCACAATTCAGTCATGATAGGTTGTATGTATCGAAGAATTTATTCACTCTTCTAGGTTATCCATTTGTTGACGTATAATCTTTCATAGTAGTCTTTTAGGATTCTTTATATTTCAAACATTTCAAAAAAGGAAACATAAAGCCCAGATAGTTTCACTAGCAAATTCCAGTAAATATTTAAGGAACAAATGATACACATTTACTATAATCTCTCCCCAAAAATGCAAGCAGAAGAAACACTTCCGAATTCAAACAATGAGGCCAGCATTACCCTAATAGCAAAACTAGATTAAGACATTACAAGAAAGAAAAATCTACAGGACAGTATCTCTCATGAAAATACATGCAAAACCACTTAACAAAATATTAGCAAATCAAACCCAACAAAATACATAAGAAATTATAAACTATGACCAATTGGGATTTATTCTGGTTATGCAAGCCTGGTTCAATATTTAAAAATCAATTAATGTAACCCATCACAAAACAGTCTAAAGAAAAAAAAATCATTCAATTATAAAAAAATGCAGAAGCTGCATCTGACAAAATCTAACACACATCTAGTTTTCTCAGCAAACTAGAAAGAAAGGAACTCTCTTAACTCTCCCTCCCCCCCTTTTTGTAAAGACAGGGTCTTACTCTGTTGTTCAGCCTGGATTACAGTGTTATGATCATAGCTCACTGCAACCTCAAACTCCTGGGCTCAAGCATGCACACTATCATGCGTGCCTATAACAAAACCCCTAAAGCATCATGTTTAAGGGTGAGAAATTAGATGCTTTCCCACTAAGATCAGGAACAAGGAAGAATGTTCCCATGCAACATTATACTGCAAGTCTTAGCTAATGAAGTAAGACAAGAAAAGAAAAGAAAAGATATAAAAGTTGAAAAGAAAGATATAAGATTGTCTTTGTTAGCAGATGACATGATTGTCAATGCAGGAAATCACATGGAATTGACAAAAACCAACCAACCAAGCAAATTAAAAAAAAAAACTGATTATGTCAAGGTTGTATGATACAAGGTTATTATAAGGCCAATTGCTTTCCTATGTAGCAGCAATAAAGTCTTGCAATTTGAGATTAAAACACAATTATTATTAGTGACAAAAAGAGAAATACTTAGACATAAAACCAACAAAAATGTATAGTATCTAAAGGAGGAAAACTACACAACTCCAATTAAAAAAATCAAAGACCTTAATAAATGGATATAATACATGTTCTTAAATAAGAAGACTCACATTATTAAGATGTCAGTTCTTACCAATTTGATACATAGATTCAGCATAATTGTCAATAAAAATTCCAGAAAATTATTTTGTAGATATCAATAAACTATTTTAAAATTTATATGGAAAGGCAAAGATTCAGAATAGTCAACTCAATATTGATGGAGAACAAAGTTGCAAGACTGAACTACCCAACTTTAAGACTTACTATAATGGGACAGTAATCAAGATAGCTTTGTATTACAAAAGAATAGACAAATAGAGCAATGGAAGAGAACAGATAACCCAGAAACAGATCCACATAAATACGGTTGCCTGATTTTTGACAAGGGAGCAAAAGCAATTCTATGGATAAAGGATAGCCTTTTTCCAAATAGTGCTAGAATAAGTGAACATCTATATGAAAAAAAAAATCAAAAATCTAGACAAAGATCTTGCATTTTTCACAAAAATGGATCATAAGACTAGATAGTAAAACACTTTGGGCTTGGTGTTCAGTTTTAGATATAACATCAAAAATATGATCCATGAAACAAAGGTAGGTAGGTAATTTTGACCTTAGTAATATTAAAAACTTCTGGGTTTCCAAAGATACTGTCAAAAGAATGAAAACACCATTCACAGAGTAGGAGAAACTTCTTGAAAAACACATAATGATAAAGACTATCATCCAAAAAATACAAAGAACATTTAGAATAAGAAAATAAACAACTTAAAAATGAACAAAGGGTCTGAATAAACATTTCAGTAAAGAAGATATACAGATGGCAAATAAGCACTTGAAAGATGCTCAATATCATGTGTCATCAGGCAACTTCAAATTAAAGCACCAACAAAATACTACCACACACCTATTAGAATGGCTAAAATTCAAAAATCTAAAAAGATCAGTTGCTGGTGAGGATGTAGAACAATAGAAATTCTCATTCATTGCTGGTGGGAATGCAAAATTATAAAACCACTTTGGAGGAAAGTTTGAAGGTTTCCTACAAGCCTAAACATAATCTTACTTATGGTCCAGCAAGCCATTTGAAGTGTTCACCCAACAAAGTTGAAAATGTACATCTACACAAAAACTTGCACATGAATGTGTATAGTAGCCTTATTCATAATTTGCACAAACTGGAAACAACAAAAATGTTTTTCAATGGCAGAATGAATAAACAATCCATGGTACACCCATACAATGGAATATTATTTAGTGATAAAAATGAGCTACCAAGCCATGCATATACATAGAGAAACCTTAAATGTGTATTGCCTAGTGAAAGAACCCAGTCTGAAAGGGCTACAACACAGAACTACCCTATTTCAACTATATGATGTTGTGGTAAAAGCAAAATTATAGGGACAGTAAAAAGATGAGTAGTTGCTAGGAGTTAAGAGTGAGGGAAAAGATAAAAAAAAGCACATAGTTTTTTTTAGAGTGGTAAAATTATTCCATAGAATATGTATTTTATAGAAGTGTACAACTTAATGAGTGAAACTTAATGTCAACTAATGATAATGCATTAATAAGTTTTCACTAATTGTAAAAAATGTTCAAGGTGTTAATAAAGGGGAAAACTGTATGGGATGGTTATATGGAAACTCTGTGCTCTATTTCCTCAAATAAACTATTCCAATAAATAAAATCTATTAATTGAACCCTGACCCCCTTTCTCCACACACACACACACACACACACACACACAGAAGTGAAGACTAGCTAATTAATTCTGTAGGAATCAAAACCAAAATAAGACACACAGAAATAGTCAAACCTGGCCATTAATACTATAGTGTCTGTCTTAGTCTGTTTTGTGTTGCTATAAAGAAATACCTGAGGCTGAGTAATTTACAAAAAAAAAATTATTTGACATACGGTTCTGATGTCTGGAAAAGTTCAAGATTGGGAATCTGGTGACGATCTCAGGCTGCATTTGGTCATGGCAGAAAGCAAAGGGGACTTGGTTTGTGCAGAGATCACATGGTGAGAGAAGCAGCCAGGGAAAGAGTGGGGAGGTGTCAGGCTCTTTTAAACAACCAGCTCTCACAAGAATTGTTAAAGCAAGAACTCACTCACTATAAGAATGGCACTAAGCCATTCATGAGGGAGCCACCTCTCTGACCTAAATATATCCCACCTCCCAACACTGCTGCCATAGTGGGAATTAAATTGCAACATTAGTATTGAAGGGATAAATATCTAAACTATAGCTGTGTCCCCATTACACCTAATCAGACCTGAATTTGGTTATGTCTGTTATAATTTATAACAGTCATAACTGAAGCACCTCCGGCTTTCCAGATAGTGAGTAGCCGTAAAACTTATTATAGTTTATGGAAAATGGTTAAGGAAACATACTAGCCAGGAATTGAGAAAAAATTAAAGGACTATAAGTATCTTCAAGTATTTGAAAAGGCAATTTATAGAGCTCTGTGTTGCTCCAAAGGGGGTTACACATTCCAGCTCAGAATGGGACTTATTGATTAGATTTATACATTAAAATATTGGTGCCTTCCAAAAAATTAAGAATCTTTCAGTATATTAATGCAAATGCAAGATAATAGGCTCTTGGATGTAGACAAAAATCTCTGCATAGTGTTAAAGTCTGGATGAGATTATCTCTAAATGACCTTCTCAATGTAGAAGCCTAGTTAAATACAAGATACCATAATTTTTCATTCTAATTCTACTTAGATAGGGATACTCCAATCTAAGAAAAGTCACAAAGGAAGTGTCACCGGCATCTGTACAAGGGTCAATTCTAGACAAAAGAATTTTTGAAACACTCAGCATGTACTTTCACCAGCCAGTTTCTTAGGAAATGGCTAAGCTGTTTACTCAACTATTGGAAAGTGTGCCCTATATCATTGGTATGAATAAATAATTATACTAAAATTATAATAACTGCAAATAATCAACTGTTCTTACACAAGTTCAATACTTTTCAATTTTCTTAATGATTCCAACTCCCTTACAAAAAGTAAATCAAGTTCTATTAAATATATAGTTTTATTCTACATTACATGCAGCTTCAGGATAAACATTGATGTTGATCTCAGATACGAGGTCTAAATAAGTTCACTTTATGAGACTGGTATAAATACACAGTGCCCGACACGCAGCTGTTTCTGAATAGCTATTGGGTTAATTGAATTGTTGAATATAGGGGTTAGTCAGTTCAGGCGTATAGTAAGCAGATGGTTTGTTTTACTTGGAATTGGGTCACTATATTGGACACCTTCGGCCTTCCTTACCTTCCTCCTATAAGTGAATGACTACTGTGTGCCAGGCACTTTGCTAGGGTTAGAGATAAGAGTATTGACTAAACACACATTTCAAATTATTATAAATGCTATAAAGAAAGGGAGGTGACATTTGAATTGAGATTTAAAGATAAAAGCAGGTATTAATTAGAGGGAAGAATTTCAGGCACAGGGAAGAGCATGTACAAAGGCTTTATGATAAGAGAAAGGATGACTGAAGAGCTACATGAAGCCCAGGTAGGATAGTGTGCAGAGACCATCAAAAAAGTGGTTGGGACCAACTCACTTAGGGTCCCTTTAGAATATGAAAATATTTATCTTTATCCTAAGGCAAAGAAGAAGCTACTAAAGGATTTTAAAGAGAAGGCAGTAAGATTTGCCTTTTAAAAATCCTGCTCTGCTAGGAGGTGTTTTGTACGATTAAAATATCCTCATTACCTAATAGGACAATAGGTCTTTTATTATTATTATTATTAAATCATAGCTATATACATAAATGTAATCATGGGGTACAGTGTGCTGGTTTTACATACAATTTGAAATGCTTTTATCAAACTGGTCAACATAGCCTTAGTATAAGTCATTTTGCTCCTCTGAGTGGGATTGCTATGGAATTGCAAAAAAACGTGGAACTATACGGAGGCTCAAATCAGGAAAATACTATAAAGTTCAGGAACTTACCTTTTACTTATTTGCAATGGATATACAACTTACGAAGATGAGGTTTTTTGTTGTTTTCTAACAAGTATTCAGATTCACCCAATTCTGAAAATATTCCACTCTAGTCTAAAAAATGGGATTTCTCTTGGATCGAGTTTAGGATAATGTTATCTATAATCAAGTTGTCTATGCTTGCTGTCTTTATCTTTCCACTTCAATTCAAGGAAGTACAATCTGCTCTGTCCCCAACTGTTTGAACGATGTTGCTAAACATAAAAGATACTTTTCAATCCTCACCTTATTTGACCCATCTGGAGACAATTCTTTATGGAAAGGCCTTCTTTCTCTGCCTTCCAAGACGATTCTAATTTTTGCTTATTTTCCTTGATGCTTCTCAATCTCCACTGGGGGCTTCTTTTCCACTACTCAGCCCTTAACTGGTATCTTCTCATTCTACCCAATCTCCCCTGCTTTCATCCGCTCTCATGGCTTCCCTTAATCATCTATATGCCTAAAGATCCTTAACTCTGAAGTATTTCTCTCCACCTCAGTGTTCTGTCTGTAGCTCCAGATCCACATAACCACCTTATAGACATCTCATGTGACCCTTCTTCAATTATCTACAAATCTATGTTTAAATCTGAACTCATGACCTCATTTTATACCAATTTGGTTCTTTTTCTTCCCCTCTCTTCCCTCGGCACCACAATCTACTCAGGTGTTTTAACATATATAATTGCCTCATAATGTAATCAAGCCTGTTCTTCTTAAATTTAAATCTCTTTTGCATATTTCAATTTCTTTCCAGCCCTGTTATAGACTATTTTCTGCTGCTATAACAAAACAATAGACTGAGAAATTTATAAACAACAGGAGTTTATTTGGTCTAGAGACTCAGAGCATGGCACTGGCATCTGGCGTGGGTTATCCCACAGGAGAAGGCAGAAGTACATGTAAGAAAGAAAATAAGGGGCTAAACTTATCATTTTATCAGGAGCCCACTTCCAAAATAACGCACCCTCTCTCACAACAATGGCATTAATCCATTCATAAGGGAAAAGTCCTCATGGCCACCTATTAAGGCCCCACCTCTTAATACTGTTACAGTAGCAATTAAGTTTCCAACACATGCACTTTTGGGAAACATTCAAATCATAGTAAGCATCATTTCTATATCTTAATTTTAGAGTCCCTATCATTATTTTCTTTACATGGATTATAACAACAGTTTTTTCACCTGTTTCTTGAGTGAGTTTTCTAAATCACAGATAGGAATGTATCACTACCTGGATTAAAGACCCTTCAAAGACTCCTCACTATTCCTAAGATAATGTCCAAATTCCTTTTTTTAAAATTTGAGACAGTTTTACTATATTGCCTTCCATAGAGTGTAGTAGTGTCACAGCTCACAGCAATCTCAAACTCTTGAGCTTAAGCAATTCTCTTGCCTCAGCCTCCCAAATAGCTGGGACTGCAGGCGCAGGCCACAATGCCTGGCTACTTTGTTGTTGTTATTGTCATTGTTGTTTAGCAGGCCCAGGCCACGTTCCAACTCTCCAGCCCTGGTGTATGTGGCGGGTGCCCTAACCACTAAGCTATAGGTGCCGAGCTGATGTCCAAATTTCTTAATCATCATTTCCAAAGCTTTCATACTTCTCTCCTTCCAGCTCATTTCTCATTATTCATCTATTGACCTTCTTACTCCAGTCAGGATGAATGACATTGACGTTTCCCCTTCACTTAATTAGCTCCTACTCAACCTTTAGATTTTAGCTTAGGTAGGAGAGTTTCTAAGAAATCTGATCCAGGGACTAGAATAGGTTACCCTTTCATGGAGTCCCCATAGTAAGCACAGATAATAAGCACCTAAAAAATTATTCTTTCACCATTTGATCTCTACTTACTCCCTAAAAAGGGTTTAGTAAGTATTTGTGTAATGGATGAAATAATTACTTATTTTGTAGGCCTGCTACACATGGTTCTTAATGTTTTATGTTTTAATGGATGAAAAGAATTTTTACAATTTGTTTATGTGCTGCAGAATGTAAACTAAGATTAGTAAAAAAAAATCTAAGATTTGAAAAGGAAACAAAGGAAAGACAAGTAAACAAAACTAACTCCATGAGCTATTCTCTCCTGGAGGGGACTTCAAATTGACTCTCAATACCAGGGCAACACTGTGAATTTCAGTAGTTTTCTCAGAAGACTGAGAACATGTGCTGCTGGAGACCCCCCTGGTGGCTAAGTGAACATTTTGTTTCTATTGAAATAATTCTTGAAAGGGGTCATTCATTCAATAAATATTTATTGTGCAACTACACACGTATACACACATAAATATACTACATGACAAGTATACGAAAAGTGCTTGGGGATACAAGAGTAACCAAAGCAGATAAAAATCTCTAATCTTACAGAGGTTTTACTCCCCATTTTATCTTTAGCACCCCAAAGAATGCTTAATAAATATCTGTGAACTAATTAGTTATTATTTCATAAGACTGATTCCAATCTAAACCATTCTGTGTGTCCTTATGTCTTGATGGTCTTCCATTCTGGTTGTGGTATTGTATGGCAGGTCCCATAGATAAGGAAGAAGCGTTGTGATTAACTCCTATTTCTGTTTTCTTTTGTTTCACTAATTTTAAAATCATTTCCCCCTAATTTAGTATGATTACCAAAATGTTAGCTTGTAAAATTTACCAGTCTTTTTATAGTAAATACATTGGAGGTTATGTAAAAAATGATCTTTCACCACAATTTTGTTGAGGATTTTGCCTATGGTAATGGCAGAGAAATGTTACTCATTCACAATAGGATGAACATTAATTTTAGCAAATTATACAAGTACTTTATTTAAAAGAAAATGAATTCGCTATTTATTTCATTATATTTTTCATCAGTGGTTTCTCTGTGAAAACTAAAAACTTGAACAAAGTTAACTCATGCTTCTGCCAGATAATTTTATCTACATGTTCTGGGGATTAAAAAGATAAAAGTAAGGTTATTGTTTCTCTGAGAGCTACTAAGTAAAGTATTCATTGAGGCTTCTTCCAAAGGGAATACCTGGTGTATCAGCAATCTGACAATACTAAAACATGCCTTATATCACATTTATAAGCATCAGAATTCATTCAAAAATGTAGCTAATAATCAGGATGAATGTCATTTACTTTTATTTTGATCTCCAGGGAATATTGTTTACTTTGCTTTAAAATTTATGTGAGTCATTTGGTTATATGCCTTTTTTTAATTAGCTAGAAGGAAGCAATCACTGGGGAGAAAGCGGAAATCAATTTTGATCCAATATTGATAGCTACTGTGCTGTAAACTGTGTGTCCTTTCTAATTAAATGTAAACATGTTCAGTTCTAAAGTCCAGCAGCAATGACAACAGTCACTAGGAAAGATTGCCTAAGAGCCGCTCAACTGATTTGCTTGGCCTTTATTTCTTTCAAAGTTGTGCTTGTGCAATCACTGGTGGGGTAAATGCTGGTTGTAACTGACTTTTTTAGGTCATCTTCAGAGAAAAGATTTGACAAGAATGCAGAGTGCTCTGTAATACTTAAAGTTACTTATTAACTATGTCCTTCTGATAGCTAATCAATGGCACTGCATAGAGTCAAATTTGGTGCACTAAACTGCCCCCCTGTCCAAAGCCAAGACTTGGTAAATATTTAATGGCTGTAAAGGTGTTTTGCTAGTTATCAAACTGATATGTTAAAGGACTTAAAAGCAACTTTATCTTGCCTTCCCTTCCATAAATAATTTGCTCAGCAATACAGTGTGTAGGTGTAAAAGCATTTGAATTATTTCATTTTGTTCAGCCTCTTGCTCAGAAAAAGAACAAATAAGAATTAATATAAAATAATGTTCATTTTAACCAAGTATTAGGTCACATAAACATAAGAGGAAAAAATAACCACCACCAAACTTCTCTCTTGGTAAAATGCCAACTTAAAGTATAAAACAACTCAACCTCTTTCACTTTACTAAACACTGCACCAGACTTGTTCCAAACCTGTTGTACAGCTGCTCTCATAAGGAAATGTTATACAATTTTTGTCACTATAGGGTTGCAACATCTCTATACAAATCAGAAGACATTCAGATTTTTGTTTTTTATGCAACATAGTAAACACTGGGTTTTACACATTTACTTTTTTCATTCTGAGCCCCTTTGTTTTACCTCCTCTAACTCCTGTGTAGGCAGAAATACTGCCAGTTTTATTTTTTAATAGGAAAAAAATTTCTCCTGGTTTAAGATTTATTAGAATACTTGACAATTGCTTAGGTCTCTTCTAGAAATGAGGCTGATTTCTTTAAATTTTCATTTATTTTATGCAAACAGATTTTAAAGGAAGTTAATACATTTTTATTCTGGTAGAAGAAATAGTTTATATGAATTTCAGTCTAAAAATTTCAGATCCTTACCAACTATTAACTGATTTATGAAATATGAATTTTAATAGTCTAATCAAAGAAAGTCACAAATTGTAAGCAGTCTCTGAGTTACAAACATCTGCCTTATGTACAACTCACAAACAGAGGTTAATGTGCCTGTTCCAACTTACCTACATATTTAACTTAAGAACAGAGATATAGACCTTATCTAATTTGTAACCTGGGGTCTGCCTGTATTTTCCTAAACACTGAATAAGAACTGGTTGTCTCAAAGCATTGCACTGAGTTGATAACCCTTCAAGAGGCACCCTATACCAATTAAAAATAACGAAAAAGTATTAGAGTAAAATGGTTAAGGTTAATCAGAATGAAAAAATGTTACAAATGCAGTGGATCTAGCAATACTAGGGAGATTTGATAATTTCACCTTGTGGTAGTCTGAAAGGTATATTTGTGTATTTTTTGCCTCGCATGGCTGGTGTATGGAAGAGAAAAGCTTCTACTGCCAGTGACTTACGAAATTCATTTTTAAGATGTTATTGATGGTCCAAATTTAATAACAGGAAGCTTTCTAAATTTTTCCTAAAATCTTTTGTGGAGATTATTTAGTGATATTGGATTGTGTGCTTTGAAAGAGTAAGGTACCATGTTTCAGTTTTAAAAGGAGTTTCATTTTGTACACTGTTGATCTCTCAGTATATCAAAGTTTGGAAAGGTAGCAGAGAATATATGTTTTAAAATTAGTATTTCTGGTTTATGCCTCTGGAAGATATGTCTACACTGATTTCGATCTCTGAAAGGTTATATGCTATAAAGATATTCAAATTTTGACCAGAGACCAAGGTCAGATAAGAAATAAGGGCAGAGTGGCAGGTACATTCTAGAGCCTCAATCTAAAATGATCATGAACACCTCACTGAAATAAGTTGAAAATATAATGCTAATTAGCTCAAGTGACAATTACTTATGTAAATAGAAAAATATAAATTGAGTATACTACTGATGAAATAGGTAGGTACCCCAACAGGAAATTAAATTTTTTTTCTGGCTCTGATACACTGATACACAATTGCATTATGCACAAAGACAAACTGCATCAACTACATTAGCCAGGTAACTTCTGAAACCAAATAACGTGTGGTGTGATGCTATAAATGATTTCTTTCTAAACCTTTTCATATGCCTCCTTAGAAACTGTCTGGCTTGGGAAATTGCAAAAGACAAACACAAGAAACTATGGGAGTACAACATCTGAGTCCCCAGTCCAGATCAGGAGAGATCAGAAGAGGGTTTCTGGAAAGGCAAGACGTCTAAGCTGAGTTTTGAAAAAGGAGTGAAAGTTAATCAAACAAAGAAAAATAAAACGTGTGTTAAGTAAAGAAGTTTGTGTGTATCATCATAGTGGAATGAGAAAACCTTTGCTGAAAATATTTTTGACTCAGAGGCTTGCAAATATGGCTAATCCCTAATAGAAGCCTTCGAAGTAGAGCAGAGGCACTTGTAGAATAAATGAATAAAGGTGAGAATATTACCTTAACAGAGAAAGACAGTGTCCTCATCTCAGTACTTCCAAGTATTTTCTGAAACTAAGAAAGAATAATCTATGCTCTGATTGCTGGAAGGCCAGCGTGTGGAAACTCATGGGTCTTACAGCGAACATGTTCATTCCCATTAATCCAAAACATTTACAAAGACATTTACTTTGGGCCAGACATTGTTCTACGCACTAGAGAGAAAGCAATAAATGAAAAAGAGTTAAGTACCCTATCTTTATGGAACATTCAGAGTGAAGTTTATCTAGTTTATTTAGCAAAGAGTTTCTTGTTAGGTAAGGTTTCTTTCTAGAGTGTTCTAAGCTGAGTTTTTAAAAAAGGAGTTCATCAAACAAAGAAAAATAAAAGGTGTGTTAGCCACCAATAGAGGCTAAAGAGGCTCTTGTCTCTCACCAGTTTTCTACTCTACCCTCTACATCAAGGCTACCAGATGACAATTCTTTTGATTTTATAACTAATGCTTTATTTCAATGTTATATTTTCATGATGATTATTCTTTTTATATTATGTGTATATGTGGAATTAATTTTCTGTCAACAGAATGCATATTGCTGTAATATGTCCTTTTAAATAAAGATACATGCAAATATTATGCAGATATCAGAAAGAATATTTGTTACAATTTTTAAGAACTAATCAATTGTAAAAACAATTTTCTGAAGGTGGTCTGTAAAGTGACATATGTGATGCCTATATTGCAAAAAGACTCGACATTCTTACGAGAAAAACAAATACTAGATGTCTCTGAAGCAAGTATATCATAAAAACCAACAAACCAATGTAATAAGCAAATTTAAATTCAATTTTAATTTAGCAGGAAAATTTGTATTGCCCTTATAATACCATATTTACCTAGTTTGGATTGAAATAGTGGCTTAGGGCAAGATGGCACTGCTACTAATGTTAGAGCCTTTTAAATAAGCAAAACTTACTCCCTTTATCTGAAAAACACACAGTTATAATATGCTTGTTTTTCATTTAATAATTTTTTTTTTTAAAGACGGAATCTTACTTTTTCACCTCAATTCAGTGCCATGGTGTCACAGCTCACAGCAACCTCTAACTCTTGGGCTTAAGTGATTCTCTTGCCTCAGCTTCCCAAGTTGCTGGGACTACAGGCGTCTGCCACAAAAATGACTGTTTTTTTTTTTTTGCAGTGGTCATTATTGTTTAGCTGACCCAGGCCAGGTTCGAACCTGCCAGCCCTGGGTTATGTGGCCGGCACCCTAAGCACTATACTACAGGCTCCAAGCCCATTTAATAATTTTCTATTATAGTTTTATATAGAACTTACCCATAAAACAAATATGAATATGGTCTCAGACTATAAACTGTTCTTTATCTGGGGAATGTACTATCAACAGATATCATTTAGCAACATTTATTTATGCTGGGAAATAAGTATCTAATCTTGTTCACTATTCACAAAAATCTGTTATTCAAAAGACAGATTCAATTTGGAAACAATATGAAAGAAGACTAATTTGGACAAACAACAGACTGAAAGGCACAGCTGGCATACTGCCAGAGGAATGCTGGGGTCTATATGCATCTAAGACCATTCACCTTTACAAAGGGCTCCCATTGGATCCCCCTAGGAGGGTCTGGCAGCACTGACCACTTCTGACTTTCAGAAAGCATGTGCAAGAGCCTTGGGGGCCCCTGCACAGTAGCTGCTGATGTGCAGATTTCTGTTTCTACTGGGTGATATGGGCTTTTGTCTTCCCTTTGGCTTTATTTTTAAACTGATTTCGATATTACTGCTTAATGTTTGTGAACGTTCCTAGTTCTCTGATGTTCAGTTAATGCAGCCCACCCTCAATGGTGACCTTAAAAAAAGAAACCCAAGTGTGTTGTGGTTAGCAGGAAGTTTCATCTCCATGTTATCAGCTGCTGAATTTGACCACCAGAGTTCAGTCCAGGAAAGGCCTAGTAGCATAAAATGATTAAGGCTCTCCTCAGATGTTCAACAGTGGAGTCTGTTGTCCTAGGGAACCCACAGCAGTCTGTTCCAGGTCAGCCTTGTGCTAGACACCATCTACCCATGTAGCTGGTAGTTTGGGAGGTGCCTGCCCTCCCCAGCACCTAACAGGGTAGGCATTAATTGGCATGCAGGCTGCTATGGGAGGGTCTAGGTGCTGTATGAGGTGGGTTCTGTCCTTCCTCTTGTAGCTCTTCTACATGCATCCTGCCTAAAGGGTGACTTTTGAGGGGTACAAGTAACTGATCTGCTTCCTTTTCCAGTGTTCTGAGATGTGCCCCCATGTATCAGAGGATAGATCTGTTTGTTATTTTTGTTGTGAATCATCTTCCCATGGAATTGGCAAAAGCCACATTTGTACTGACCTTGCAGGTATGGTTTACATTATCACATGCTGCTGAGTGTGGGCTATAGTATGTGTCCATATGTGTACATGTGTGTATATATATGTATCACACAGCAGGCCTGCCATGCTGCTGTCTGGCAGAGAAGCGACAAATACAATAACAGTTGGCAAAAAAAGGTTGAAAACTGCCCTTCATCTTATTTATTGTTTGCTTGCAAAGGATAGGACAAATTCATTAATAATAAGCTACTGATACTAATACCATGTAGAAGTAAACTTGGGTTTACAAATTATTGGCCAGGAGCAGTTGCTCATGCTTGTAATCCTAGCACTCGGGAGGCTGAGACAGGTGGATTGCCTGAGCCCTTGAGTTCAAGACCAGCCTGAGCCAGAGTGAGACTCTGTCTCTAAAAATAGCTGGGTGTTGTGGTAGCCACCTGTAGTCCCAGCTATTGGGGGGCTGAGGCAAAATAATCGCTTAAGCCCAAGAATTTGAGGTTGCTGTGAGCTGTGATGCCATGGCACTCTACCAAGGGTGACAAAGTGAGACTCTGTCTCAAAACAAAACAAAACAAAATAAAAACCAAATGATTAATTTAATAAGAAAATGCCTATAAATAGAATACATCTAATTTGCTAAACATAAACTTACCAGATTGAGCTACTAAGGAGATTATTGACATCATAACGAATTTTATGAATAGAAGTCTTACAATTTTAATGAAATGACACGAAATTTCTAAAGGTACATGAATTTCAGAAACTCAGGAACCCTGAGCAATACAAACACACTTGTAGCTATCTTTTTGTAAACTGAGTAAGAGTATTCCTTACCTTAAGAGATTCAGAGTACAATTGGGAAGACAATTATAATTTGAGAGCAAAGAACAAGTATACCTAATTTGGGTGGTGACTGAGAAGGGAGAGAGGTGGTAGGTTATTTAGAAGAGAATAATTCCTGAAAAGATATGAGATAGCATGAGCAACACAGGTGAGAAAAAGAACAGTATATGGATAACCCAAGCAGTGTGGCTTCAAGCACACAGGGGAAAAGCAAAAGGTGAAGGTGAAAAGGCAGTCATGCTTAGGTTATAAAGAGGCTAAGACATTATCTTGTGGACGTGAAGGACTATGACTGCATGGTTTTAAGGGAAATGGCAGTCAGGAAAGAATAGGGAATGAGTCTGAAGAGAAAATCAGCAGTGGAGATATTATTTTGGAGGCAATGTCAGTAGTTCAAGTGAGATATAAGGCAGGTTTGAATAGGGTATTGGCCATAGTAATAAAAAAAAAAAAACAGATTCAAGAAATATTTAAGAAGTGAATTTAATAGAATTTGTTGACACACAAGCATTCAGAAGAAAGAGCAATTTTATAAAGGATATCTCTGCCTTTAGTTTTAGATGCTCTGAGTTGAAATGCTTATGATGTGGACAATCGGAAATGCCCAGGAGACAGTTTTGATATATGAAACTAAAGAGAGAGATCTGGCCTGTATATGTGCATTTGGGAGTAGTCAGCACATAGGTGGGAAAACAGTCCATAGAAAAAACATAGAATAATTATCACAAATAATGAAAAAATGTTATCAGTTTCAATTAATCATAGTGAGACTTTTGAAAATAAGAGATATTATTCTTTTCTGGTATTATAAATAAAATAATCAAATTATCGGCCACCTCTCATGTGCTTGGTACTGAGAGAAAGAAGAGAGAGTCAGACTTATTCCCTAGTTACCGCTTTCATAGTATTTTCCACGTGGATTTATATACAGATGCTTCTTCATACATAGATGTTTCATATGGTGATAGCCTCATATCACGACACAGTACTTCATATGTTTTCATTCTGCTTTCATCCTAGGGTATTTTTGTTATCAACTGTCAGTGACAGAATCATGAGCTGTGATTGAGAGGTAAATGGAATATAAGGATTTTAGTTAAAACATGGGATCTTTCATTCAATATCTATATGATTTTGGGAAAATTCCGAGATTCCTTAAAATTCTAAATTTTACATTCTTTGATTATAAGACAGAAAATACTGCTTACTTCACACATTTGTTATGAGCATCAACTTAGATTATAAATATGAAAGAATTCTGCCCAAAGTGAAGCTCTATATGAGTTAGCTAACACTATCACTACACCTTCTGTGGTAATAGCTAGGCAGTGTGAGAAGTGAATGAGGGTTGGAAGATCTACACCAATGCTGGCAATAATGACCCAGAGAAGGACACACTTGAGGAACATCCTGAAGCCTGTAGTCCAGTTGGAGTAAGAGATCTGGAGCCACGAGCATAGTTCTATTCAGAGGGCATCCAGGTCATGAGCAGAGGCAGAAGACAGAACAAGACTCATGGTTCTATGGATCAGCAGATGTTGATACTGAGGCAATTGCATGACATGCTGTGGAAACACCTTATGTTATTTATTCCAGGCCAGGGCAGATTCAGATAAATAGTTATTGAAAAACTTCTCTTGGTTATAATAGTTGGAGGTTGATAGTATCTTTCAAAAAATTACCAGAGTCTTCAAGTTATTCACACATGAAAAAGAAATCTGGGATTCTAGCCTAAGTGACAGACATTCAAATCTTAAATTTGGGGCATAGAAAAAGTGATGATATTATTGAATAGTGTGTAAACTTTCACTGATGAGAAACTGACTGGGTATTTCAAAAAATAGAAGGTAACATTGCATCTGCAAAGAAAACTGAATTGGTTTTGGTTAGGATACCTTGGTAGTAATTCCATTTTGCCAGTAACCACGTTACTTTGTCTAATCCTATTTAAATTCATTCTCTAGGTCTAATTCCAAATGTGTAGATACTAATAAAAATGATACCTGCTGTACTGCTGAGTGCTTTCTTTAGGCACTTACAGACATTATTCTAATCTGTACAATAATTTCAAAAGGTAGTTAATATTTCCATTTAAAATGAGAAAATGGAGCTAAACAGGCCAATTAATTTACCAGAGACAATTCAGTAAATTATTGAGCCAGGATTCCCACCATAACATGCTTCTTCCAAAGATCATGTCATTTTTGTTTTTCAAGACATGATTTTCTTCAGATTCCTTCAGCCTTAAAATTTTATAAGACCAATGTTTAAACAAGTACAAATTCTAAGTGCTATAATGTACTACTATGTCAAAAATTAGTTATGGGATCCGGAGGAAACCACTAAGCCTCTACCTATTTCACTTTTTAAATTATTTAAATAAAGATAATTCATGCTACTAATTATCTCACAAGCGGTAGGAAATAAAAAGTGCTCATGACCTTAATATAGAAGTCACAAAGAATATGGAATAATAGAATAATTGCCTATTACATGTTTAAGAAAGCTTTTGAAACTTCTCATAGCTTTAATGCTCTATGCCTGAGTTATTATCAGATGGGGGTGGAAAGAAAATTTCTTCCATTGGTAAATAAAATGTACATGCTAACACCATTCATTTTCCAATCCATTACTGCTGTTTCTTAATACCACTGCCTGGTTTCTGAAAGGCAATTCCTTAGAAGGCCATTTAACTAAAAATACCTAAGGACTAAAGCTTAAGGAAGAGAGAATGAACATCCTGCTACTTGACATTAATCACATTAACTCGCAGTACCTAACAGACGGCTCTGGCATTATTCCTAACTGGAAGACACTGAAATTAAAGCATAGGGCTTTACAGTTAATGGGAGTTGCACAAGTGAAAACACTGTATGTCAACTTGATAATATGCCCCTAAGTTATTGTTCATGGATAGTGCCATTCCTCTGTTTAATCAAGAGTTAAAGCGTGTGCAGTAATTCCCTATTTTCAAAATATTCTTTCTGACAATAAAGATAACAACTAGGAGAACAGTTTTTAGCTAGCTAAACCTGATGTACTGGTTTTGTTAATAAAAAATTCATGACAATTAATGAAATGGATCTATTAAGACAGTCCCCCAAAGTAGTACAGCTGCCCCACCTATGTATGAACTTCACATGACCTATATTATTCAGAAAGAACTGTAGTAACTTGCACTAAAAATTGTTACATACAAAAGGCTCAAATCAAATCAAAGCATTACTCAGAAGCTGGCAAGATAGGTCAAGTGAAGAATGTTTGATATGGCCACTTTTAATCAAGTTTTCCTTTGCTGTTCATACTCAAGACCATTTTTGTAATTCATGTTTTTCTACTATATTAAAATTTAACAAACGAAAAATCTACATTTAAAAATCATTTGAGGATATTAATAACTAACATTTGGCTGAGTTCCAGATTTCATACTTTGTTATTATAACTGCACTGAAAAGAAAGACTACTTGGTAGTCACATCTCTTTCTTTTCATTTCAAGTCCTTAATGGTCAAGTGCTAGGCAAAGAGAACAGACAAAAGAAACTTCAGGTTCATAACGATTTGTTTGATATGCTTTGATGAATGCAACTCAGCAAAACATTTATTTTCTACAGTTCCCCCTTAAAAAGAATCTTTTGTCTAAGTCACACTTTGATTTTTAAATTCTATTCAATGTCAATTCGTTTTTTTATCATAAATGTATTTTCTTTTATTAAATAATCCTATGACTATCATGAGAGATAATCAACTCTATTTCCATGTATAATTAGGGTCTACAGAGCAAAGCTCATGGTTTAAGAAAAACAGACCTACCCCAAATGGCAGGTGAATGTGTTGTCCATTATGAGGATATGGAAACCTTTTGATGTACAATCTTTTTTAAATCAAAGAAGCTTCACCACATACCAAACTATATTGCATTTAGGAGTAAAAAGTTATATCTAAAAAAAAAAA
>NW_003852447.1:1592780-1596342 GCF_000181295.1 Otolemur garnettii
AGGTTGTTGTGAGCTATGAGCCATAGCACTCTACCCAGGGCAACAGCTTGAGACTCTGTCTCAAACAAACAAACAAAAAGAAATGTATTTAAATGATTGGGGGAAGGAAAATATATGTAAGTTAAAGTTTTGATTTTTACAACAGTTGGATTATGAATAATTTCTTTTTGTTCTTATCATTATTTTTAAGTTTAAAAAAACAAAAACGCTATAGAGTGAAGAGAAACCAAAAATTACTGCACTTAGAGAAATACTTGGCTAATTCAATTGTGTAGAGAATATGAATTACCTCTCCAACTCATTAACTAACTCCTGTGGACTAAAACACACATGTACTGTGCCATATACTTGCCTCTCATCCCTCCTGAAATTATAAGGAAATAAAAGCATCATGGTTTTAAAAGAATGAAACCCATAAAAGGGAAGAGAAGAGAGGTAGGAGTGGAGGTGGTGATTACCCTTAATGAGAAATTCAAATATATTTTGGAATACAGAAAGTTGATGAGTGTGTAATTTAAAAAAAGATGAAACAGGTAGAAAAAGAAGCATTGTAAAATATATTACACGAAAACTCTAGAGGAGGCGATGCAATGGCTCTGGGCTAACTGGAAGAAGGCAAGAGGGCAGGGGTGAATAATGGGGCCTTAAAACAGGAAGATTAATTGAAAGTCTCACAGAGGGCCAGCACCTTGATGTCTGTTATGAAGAATCAAAGAGCTTGCCATCTTTTCTCTAAAGATAGTCACTGAGCTGTTAGGATAATGACTTACCTGGAGGAAGCTGGCCTGGATATATATTCCCAACTCAAACATTCTCTGTTTTGGTACTTGTAGAATTTACTCACCTACTAGTTTAAAATTAAAGTGGATCCTACCAGTTTATGTTCCCCATCCACTTTCTACAGTACTCTTAAAAAGAATTCCCACACACAAGAGCAATAGACCTGCTTACATAATAGCTGATAAAGTTCATACCAGATACTCAGTCTTTCATTTTTAACTGTAAAAAGATATGTTGAGGACCACAGGATAAAAGAATGAGAAGATAAATAAAAAGAGAAATCTGATTCCCAAAGAAACGGTTCAGATAAAAATAAGAAAAAACTAATGTAGGTAGAAAAACAATAAAAAGACATCACGCTGATTATACAAGATCAGGATGCTATGAAAAAGGAATTAAAAAATGGGAAAGCATTTTTTAGAGAATTAAAATAACATTTACTAAATTAAAAATTAATAGAAGGATTTCATTACATAACAATATACTTAATGCCAGTGAACTGCACACTTAAAAATAGTTGAAACAATAAAATTTATGTTTATACATGTATATATTTTACCACAAAATAAAAAAATGTGTAAGCTTTTACCTAACTTGCTAAATGGGGACGTTTAAATTGCACATGAACTTTTTTTTCACCCTTTTATTTCTCAAAAGAAGCTTCCCTTAGCCAACAGCTATGTTAAAAAAAACTTATCTAAAGGCAAATTATTTTCATGCTAGGAAATGAAATACTACTTAAAAACAAAAATGAGGAGTAGTAGACATGTTTTTATATTTACACAAATGTTTCAAGTACACTGACCAAAAAAAAAACGGAATTGAAATAAAGCTGAAGAGTTATCTAGTCATCCATGTATCAGAAATTTACATATTTAGAAAATATAAAGAAAAACATAAAAACATCAGACCAGGACATATAACATCTGGCTATTCTGACACCAGAAAAAGAGATATCAGGAGGAAAAAAGAGGGGAGATAACTATCAAATAATCTTAAGGAGAATTTCTTAGAGATGAAAGGCAAAAATCTTCAAATTGAAAGGATCTGTAAGTACAGATTATACAAATAAAAGAAGATCCATTCCCAGACACCTCCGTAAGAGATTTCTGAACATCAAAATGAAAAAAAAATTAATATTTTCCATGAGAAAAGGGCTAAAAGAAGATTGACTTGACTCATTCTGAAATCCATTACTGGACGCAGAAAAAGGGAAAAGTAGCATCTTAAAAGTTTTGAAGGGCTATTATGTTTAAATTTGAATTCTACATTCAGAAAACTTCTTTTGAAATTAAAAAGGGGATAGGCACATGGCCTACAGATATATGAAAAATGCTCTCCATCCTTAATCATCAGAGAAATGTAAATCAAAACTACTTTGCAGTACTACCTAACCCCAGTAAGATTAGTCTATATCACAAAATCCAAAACCAGAGATGTTGGTGTGGATGTGGACAAAAGGGAACACTTCTACACTGCTGGTGGGAATGCAAATTAATTCGTTCCTTTTGGAAAGACATCTGGAGAACACTGAGAGAACTAAAAATAGACCTGCCATTTGATCCTGCAATTCCTTTATTAGGTATATATCCAGAAGACCAAAAATCACATTACCACAAAGATATTTGTATCAGAATGTTTACTGCAGCCCAATTCATAATTGCTAGGTCATGGAAGAAGCCCAAATGCCCATCAACCCATGAATGGATCAATAAATTGTGGTATATGTACACCATGGAATATTACACAGCCCTAAAGAAAGATGGAGACTTTACCTCCTTCATGTTTATATGGATGGAATTAGAAAATGTTCTTCTTAGCAAAGTTTCTCAAGAATGGAAGAAAAAGTATCCAATGTACACAGCCCTATTTTGAAACTAATTCATAGCTTTCAAAGGAATGTCATAACCTAATTATAGCCTTAGAATATGGAAGTGGGTGGGAGAGGGGAGGTGAGCAGGGTGGATGGGGGAGGGAGGGTGATTGGTGGGGTCACCTCTTTGGTTTATCTTACAAGGGTACAAGTGAATCTTTCTAAAAGCAGGGTATGAATGTCTTAACTCAATAACTAAGAAATAACTCAATAACTAAGAAAATGACAGGAAGGTTATGTTAACCAGTTTGCTGAGAGTATTTCAAAATACATATGAAAACACCACACTGTACCCCATGATTGCATTAATGTACACAGTTATGCTATTTAAAAAAAAAGACTGAAATAAAAGTAAAAAAAAAAAAATTAAAAAGAGAAGAAAGGAAGAAAGAAGACATGGAATCCTAGAAATAGCAAAGCCAACACAGAAGAGAAGTGAAGAGAATCCTAGGATGACAATTGTGTGGCAGCCTAGAGAGCCACCCCAGGCCCAGAAGGTAGCAGGAGGATGGAGGGCCCTGGAGAAAAGGGGAACCATGTGAAGCAGAAAGAAGGAGAGACTGGATGGAAAGAGCCAAATAATAAAGCACAAGATCCAAGAAAAAGAAAGGTCATTAGAAATTTTGGACAGGATGAAAAAACACTGTATAAGAAATTCATGGCTCATATAAGAAAGAAACACAAAATATAGTATGATTTTAAGTACCTGATGGATTATTTTAAAAATCTTTTGTTTTGATCCAAAGAACATTCTCTTTGGCACAGGATTAACAAACTCAATCCAAAGAAAAGGAGCTATAATTCTAGAATATCACAGGCAAGCATAGTCAGTAATGTTTTTTATTTTTCTTAACATCAGCTTGTACATAAAGTAATGAAAAATTCCATTACTAATTACTCAAGGATAAG
>NW_003852447.1:1596662-1606153 GCF_000181295.1 Otolemur garnettii
CAGATGTATGGAATGTAAAAAATACTCAAGTAACAGAAGGAAGAATGTGATCTTGCTGCCATTCTATTCTTTGTGAGCATAAAACAGAAATTATTTTCAGGTGGCTCTTGAGAACGTCTATGAAGTAAAAAAAGAGTTAGAAAAATTTGAAGAGTTATATAAAAACAAATACCTGAAGAACTAAAACTTGACTGAAACAAAGATGATTTCCTGCCAGTGACACTGTGGACACTTTACAAATAAATTGCTACAAAGACCAGTTACAAGCTAAGTAGCACGTCCAGGGACACCTTGATTCACATTCCTTCCTTCAGAATTCATGATGCTTCTATAATAATACTTCTCTAGTCCTACATGTGCCTGCACTGACCATGGCTGCTGCTGCTATCATGCAGAGATTGTCCCCCTTAAAAGGAAAATTAGCAAGTATTAAAGGGCCATAAAGGACTAATAGCACCTAATTGGGGTTTTCTCTCTGGTGTAGTCACTGAGGTAATATTACAAAACATAGTTTTAACAACTTGGCAAAATGTGAATTGAGCTGCAATAAACATTCTAGTGCAAATGTCCTCAGGGTAAATGATTTTTTTCTTCTGGGTAAATACCCAAGTGTCCATCAACTCATGAATGGATAAATAAATTGTGGTATATGTATACCATGGAATACTATTCAGCCATAAAGAAAGATGGAGACTTTATGTCTTTTGTAGCTGCCTAGATGGATTGGGAGAACATCCTCCTAAGTGAAGTGAAGTATCACAAGAATGGAAAAGTAAGCATCCAGTGTACTCAATACTAATAGGAAACTAACAGATGAACAACTACATGCCCACACAAGAGAAAAAACAAATTCAAAAATGGGGGTAGAAAGGAGTAGAAGAGGGGAAGGGGGAAGAGGGAGGGGCTTTTGTAAGCTCCTACCTAATGGGCACAACATAAGAATATATGACCCACCTCCTGATTGAAGGGCTCAACCACAACTTGGACTTTACCTAACAAACACAAACAATGTAGCCTAATTGTATGTACCCTTGTATGGTATTAATCTGAAATAAAAAAAAAAAATACAGTTTTGGAGAGGAACATTTTGGTTTTGTCTGGTCAGACATATATTATTTTTGTCTTTAATTTAAGAGCATATCTGTTTGTAGACCTATAATGAGAGAGATACTCAGAAGTACAGAACTTCCTGAAGGATTATTTCATAAAATCAGTCATCAAGAATCTTAAACTTTGACTCCAATCTTGCTCTTCTGTGTTAATGTCCAAGTCATATTAGCTCCTTAGTTTATCCACCAACATTAATCACTACTTATCCATACATTGAAAAGACAGATACCAATATTCTTTAAGTTCTTAGGGCAAAATCAAGTCACATTATATCTATATTATTAAAAAACAGTGAGCTCACTGGAATTAAAGTATTAGGATAAATGAATAAGTCATGTTGACTCTAGCTGCCAGCAGGAGTGAAACGCAAATCAGTAGGCATTATCCAGTCACATATCATTGTTCTGCCTCTCATTACTCTAACTTAACATGTTCTTACTCTGGTAGCTTCTAATACATATACAAAGGCAGTGACACAAAGAAGCATATGTGAAACATTAAGCATTTCAGCACCAGTTGGGTACATTTGCAAGCTGCGATTGAAAAGCTCCCCAGATTGACATAATGAAATGAGGGAACTAGAAACCATCTAATTTGGTTATATCTTTGTGAAGGTTATGTCTTTTTGCAGCTAATACATAAATCTTGCATACGTTCCTAAAATTGTGATAGGCATCCATCACTGAGATTAGAGTCAGAAACCAAGAGAACTAGAGTGTAGTCATTTATTCATCATACAAATAGTTACCAACACCAGCAGTTGACTAGGTGTGGGCAAAAAAAGTCAATTAAGAGAAAGTCCTTGCCATGGTAATTTCTGTAAACAATGTAAGTAAGGGTTAATATTAATTTTTATATATATTCATTTACATGTCTAGTTGTTACATGTCTATCACAATTTCTTGAATAGTGGCCTTTTTTCCATGAATTGCCTTGTCTTCAACTGTTGAAAATAAATTGACTGTATGTGTGGGACTCTTCTAATCTACATGTATATTTATTGTCTTGATATCTGTGACTTTACAGAATATATCATGAAATCAGGTCTTCTTCCAACAGATTCTTTCACAAAGTTTCTTTGGCAATTCCCAATCATTTGCAAAAAAACCCTGATGTATTTTTATTAGGAAAATGTGGAGTCTATAGATCAATTTGGACAGAATTGACATCACAGCAATATTGAATCTTCCTATTTATAAATATTTCTCCTATTTATGTGTATTTTCCCACCTACTTAGGTCTTCCATAATTGCTTTTAGCAATCTTCTGTAGTTTTTGAAGTGCAATATTAAATGTACCCTTAAATTTTTCATAATTTTGGATGCAACTTTAAAATAAACTCAATTTTAAATTTCATTTTCTAACTGTCTATTGTTAAGAGATATAAATTCAGGCTGGGCATAGTGGTTCATGCCTGAAATCCTAGTGCTCTTGGAGGCTGAGGCGGGTGGATTACCTGAGCTCACAAGTTTAAGAACAGCCTGAGCTAGAGCGAGATCCCATCTCTAAAAATAGCTTGAGTGTTGTGGCAGATGCCTGTAATCCCAGCTACTTGGGAAGCTGAGGCAAGAGAACTGCTTGAGTCTAAGAGTTTGAGGTTGCTGTGAGCTATGACGCTACATACTCTACCAAAGGTGACAAAGACTCTGTCTCAAAAAAAAAAAAAAATACAAATTCCATTAATTTTTGTATATTGAACTAATTCACTTATTCTAGTAGCTTTTTAAAAGATCCCTTAGGATTTCCTATATATTATTGTATCATCTGCAACTAATGGCAGCTTTAGTTTTTTCCAGTTTTTGATGATTACGACTTCCTGCAGAAAACTGAAGCAGTAAAAGAATCTTTTTCTTGGTCTTGATCTTACATGGAAATCATTGAGCTTTTATCATTGAATATGATAGCTGTGAATAGCTTTTGAATTTTTATCACATGCTTTTTCTGTATCCATTCAAATGATTTCTTTTCTTCTTTATTCCATCAACATGAAAAATTACATTGATTTTCAAATTTTGAATCAACCTTACATATTCACCTGGTCATAAGCCCTTTTTATATACTGTTGGACTTGATTTGCTAATTTTTGA
Organism: Otolemur garnettii; assembly: GCF_000181295.1. NCBI lineage: Eukaryota > Metazoa > Chordata > Mammalia > Primates > Galagidae > Otolemur > Otolemur garnettii. Next base: position 1,599,860 of record NW_003852447.1, read on the forward strand.
TTAGAATGTTTTAAGTCCATGTTCATGAGGGCATTGGCCTGTAATTTTTGTTCCTTGTAATGCCCTTGTCTGGGTTTTATACAGAAATCATTAATGTAATTGCGAAGTATCCCCTCCTCCTCTATTTTCTGAAAATGTTTGTGTTAAGACTGCTGTTACATCTTCCTTATATAGTTGATGGTATTTACCATAAAGACATCTGGATCTATATTTTCTTTGTGGAATGTTTTAAATTCTGAATTCTTTAACAGATTGTGGGTGTTCACAGTTTTAATTTCTTTCTATGCCAGTTATAGGTTTATTTCTAGACTCCTAATCCTATTCCATTGATATAGACAGATGTCTATCATTGTGATAGACATACTGTTTTGAAAGGTGTCGTTTTGAAATCAGAAGTGTGAGGATGCCTATTTTATTCTTTTTTTTCAAAATTATTTTAGCTATTCTCAGTCCTTTCCAATTCCACATAAATTTTAGGATTAGTTTTAATTTCTACAAAGAAGTCAGCTGGGATTCTGACAGGAATTATGTTAAATCTTTAGATCAATTTATATAGTCTCACTATCTTAACAATACAAAGTCTTTTGGTCCATGAACATAGATTTTTCTTTTCCATTTATTTAGATTTTCTTTAATTTAAAAATATTTTATAGTTTTCAAAGGAGAAAGATTATACTTCTTATCCTTATATATACTTAAATATACTTACATTTATTCCAAAGTATTTTATTTTTTTATGCTAATATAAATAGTATTTGGAAGGCTTTCATTTCATTTTCTTTTCTAACTGCTCAGGCTACAACTTCTAGCACAATGTGAAATACAAGTGGTGAGAGTGGACATCTGGAGAGGAAAATGTCCAACCTTTCATCTTTAAGTGTGATGTTACTCATGGGTTTGTTATAGGTGCCCTTTTTCAAGTTGAGAAAGTCTCTTCTTATTCCTAATTTGTCAAGTACTTTTTGTCATAGACAGGTGTTGGGTATTGTTAAATGCTTCTTGTACATCTACTGAGATGATCACATTAGTTTCATTTTAAATTCTAACTATGTGGTATATGTGACAGTTAATTTTATCTGTGAACTTGGGTAGACCTTGGTACCTACATATTTAGCAAAACATTTTTCTGTTTGCTTCTGATAGGCTGTTCCTTGGATGAAATTATTATAATTAAATAAGTGGGCTCTGAGTAAAGCAAATTGCTCTCTACGTATATAATGTAAAAGGGCCTAAAGGCCTTAGTAGAATAAAGACTGACTTTCCCCATGAAAGAAGGAATTTGGTCAATAAATAAACTTTGGAACCAAACTACAACACTAATTCTTCCAGGGTCTGTAGTCTGATGGCCCTTGGATATGAACTATAATACCATTCTCTCTTGGGTCTCCATGCTGCCAGCCTGCCCTGCAGATTTTGGACTTGCCACCCTCCATATGAGCTGATTCTTTAAATTAAATCCCTGTCTCTCTATGTAGACATATCCAATTGGTTCTGTTTCTCTGGATAACCCTGACTAATGTATTTTGGTACCAGGAATGGGTGACTGTAACAAATACCTGAAAATGTGGAACTACTTGACATTGAATATATTTGGAATCTGATAGTAGGTAGTAGATAGAAAAGTTTTGCAGTGCATGTGAGAAAAACGCTGATTGCCTTGAAGAGACTCTTTTGGTAGAAATATAGATATGAAAGGTGATTTTGGTGAGGTCTCAGATGAAAGTTAAGGACATGTTATTGAGAATTGGAGGAAAGGTGGTTCTTGTTATAAAGCAGCAAAGAACTTCGCTAAATTGTACTCTAGGGTTTTGTGCAAAGTAGAACTTGTAAGTAATGAACTTGGATATTTAATTGAGAAGTTTTCTAAGCAAAGTACTAAAGGCATGGCCTGGCTTCTCCTCATCACTTATAGAAAATGTGAGAAGAGAAAGTTAAGTTGAAGGAATTGCTAAAGAGAAAGGAATCAGAACTTGAACATTGGGAAAATTCTCACATGCCCATATTGTAAGAAATGGTGTGTTCTACATGAAGGTGGGACAGTCACTCCATAAAAAGATTATAGGTATGACCTACAGATCTAATTAGCCAGCACAGCAGAAGCCAGGAACAGATATGGATTATGTCAGCAAAAACACTGCCAGCTTAGACAGAAGGGGCAGAGATGAGGCACAGTGAAGGAAGGCTGTAAGATTATGGGATTCTATAGGACACAAGAGAGATAACAGGCTGAAAACATATTATCCTTCGAGAAAAGAGAAGGATAATTCTAAAGACAACACAGAGATCAGCAGGGCTACAAATCCCACAATAGGCCTACGGGCCGAAATTGTCTCCTTTTCAGTTTCAGTAGTTGTGATTGCTGCCCCCAGTCTCAGGGCCAGGGATGCAAGGGTAACACTGTTATCCAGATCCAACAAGGCAACATTCCTGTGGGCCTGGAAGTTGGAGTGTCACTTCAGTGAATCTGGAGAACAGAGCATCCAACCAATGAGAACTCTTCTTTTTTTTTTTTTGCAGTTTTTTGGCCAGGGCTGGATTTGAACCCGCCATCTCTGGTATATGGGGCCCTACTCCTTTGAGCTACAGGTGCTGCCCAATGAGGACTATTCTTTGCCCTTAAAGTAGAATGGATTCTGCTTACTAGATCTTGTATATAATTGGGGCCCATGACTTATTTATTCTTTTCAATTTCTTCCTTTTGAAATGGAAACATCTACTCTATACCTGTCCCACCACTGTTTTATAGAAGAAAATTTGTCTGCTTTCGGTTTCTTGGCTGGAAAGGAATTTTGCCTCAGGAATAATCATACCTCGAGTCTCACCTTGCACTTGGTTTGGATCTAAATACTTAGATAGTATTTGAGACTCAGAATTGAGAGAACGGATTAAGATTTGGGGGTTGTTGGGATGGAAGATGAATGGATTTTGCATGTGAGAAGAACATGATTTTTGGAGGTTCAGGGAACAAAGAGGTATTTAATGGACAAATTGTGTCCCCTTCAAACTCATATGTTGAAGCCCTCACCCTTAGTACCTCAGAATATGACTGTATTTGGAGACAGAACCTTTAAAGAGATAATTAAGTTAAAATAAGGACAGTAATGGAACTTTTCACAGAATGAGAAAAAATAATCCTTAAATTTGTGTGGAAACAAAAAGGAGCCCTAATAACCAAAGCCATCCTTAACAAAAGAACAAAGCTAAAGGCATCACACTACTTGCGCTTTGACTTCGAAATATATTACAAGGCTATAGTAACCCAAATAGGATGGTTAAAAAAAAAACCTGATAAAAACTGATAAAAAAAAAAAAAGACACATAAACCAAAGGAATATAATAGAGAACTAAGGAATAAATCCACATGTTTATAGTCAGCTGATTTTCAACAAAGACTCAGGGAACATAAACTAAGGATAGGACACACTCTTCAATAAATGGTACTGGGAAAACTGAATAACCATAGGAAGGAGAATGAAACTGGACCCCTATCTCTCACCATACACAAAACTCAGCTCAAAATGTATTAAAGACTTAAATATAAGGCCCCAAACTATAAAACTACTCCTTAAATACCCTGAATTGATCATTGCCCTTTCTATGCATATAACAAAATACCACATGTACCTTATAAATATGTACAAATATTATGTATTAAAATTATTTTTAAAAAGAAAAAATAAAGGGAGGAGATATTACATTCCAATTAAAGTAGGAAGATACTCAGCTGTTCTTCATAGTACTATTAGAGTCTTAAGATTAAAGTATGGAACTATATCCTTTTGAAGAATTTTAATTCTCATGTGTATTTCTGATAATCATTAAATTTTTCCATGTTAGAAAAAGAGTAAGTTACTGTTATTTTATTTATTTACTTTTTGGAGACAGAACCTCACTTGGTTGCCTGGGTTGAGTGCTGTGATGTTATTGTTCACAGCAACCTCAAATTCTTGGTCTCAAGCAATCCTCTTGCCTCAGACTCCCCCAATAGCAGGGACTACAGGCACCTGCCACAACACTAGGCTATTTTTAAAGACAGAGTTTCGCTTTTGCTCAGGCTGGTCTTGAACTCCTGAGCTCAAGCAATCCACCCGCCTCGGCCTCCCAGAGTGCTAGAATTACAGGCAGGAGCCACAGCATCTGGCATACTGTTATTTGTTTTTAAGTGTGCAAGTGGCATGACCATACCCCTATTCTCTGGTTTTATTTTAAAATAAATCCCATATACCAGTGGTCTCTTGTTCACAGAAGACAATTTTTCCATGGGAGGAGGGATTCAGATAGGCAGGAGGAGTAAATTTGATTGTGGTAAAATAAAGTTCTCATCATTCATTCATTCATTCATTCAGACAGAGTCTCATTCTGTTGCCCTGGGTAGAGTGCCATGGTATCATTATAGCTCACAGCAACCTCAAACTCTTAGGCTCAAGCAATCCTCTTGCCTCAGCCTTCCCAGTAGCTGGAACTATAGGAACTAACCCCAACACCCGGCTAGTTTCTCTATTTCTTGTAGAGATAGGGTCTCTCTCTTGCTCAGGCTGGTTTCCAACTCCTGAGCTCAAGCAATCCACCTGTGTCAGCCTCCCAGAGTACTAGGATTACAGGTGTGAGCCACTGTGCTGAGCCTCAAGTCCTCATCTTTTAGAAAAATACATACTGAAATATTTATAAATAAGTTACATGGTATACAGCTACAGTCCCCTGCCCCTAAGGCCTGTTAAAAACCATGTGGCACAGCAAAAAGTAAGTGGTGGGTGAGGTGAGGCTTCATCTGTATTTACAGCAGCTCCCTATGGCTTGCATCACTGCCTAAGCTCTGCCTCCTGTCACATCAGGTGGCATTAGATTCTCATAGTAGCAAGAACCCTTATGATTCTCATAATGAGACTGCACACTCCTTATGCAAATCAAATTTACCCCCCCACCCCCTCCACCCCGCCTGCCTGAATCCCTCCTTCCATGGAAAAATTGTCTTCCATGAACAAGAGACTACTGGTATATGGGATTTATTAAAAAAAAAAAAAAAAACCCAGAGAGTAGGGGTATGGTCATGAAAGTGAATGGAACAGGGCTGACCAGGGGCTGTTTTGGGGTGCAAATGAAGAGTATATTTAAGTTCATTCTGTATGTTTTTATATATGCTCAAAATTCTCCATAAAAGCTTTTAAAAAATAAACTTAGGCTTTAGATTAAAAATGCTTTTTAATTTAAATGCAGTTAGGCTATAATCCTAGCACTCATGGAGGCAGAGGTGGGTATACTGCCTGAGCTCAAGAGTTCACCCAGCTTGAGCAAGAGTGAGATCCTGCCTCTAAAAAAAAAATAATAATAATAGCCGGGGGCGTTGTGGTAGGTGCCTGTAGTCCCTGCTACTTGGGAGGCTGAGGCAAGCAGATCGCTTGAGCCCAAGAGTTTGAGGTTGCTATGAGCAGCTACCGAAGGCAACAAAGTGAGACTCTGTCTCAAAAAAAAAAATGCAGTCAGGGATTAAAATGCTTTAAGTTTTATATAAATTATGCAGTTCTTTGAAGTTTTACTGTAAATGTCTGCAGGAATAAATTCAAATTCCCAAACCTCCCTAGGAAGTGTAGAATCAAAATTAAATGCATGTAAGCATTAAAATTCTTTAAAATCTCTCTCAATTCCATCCTGTAATACAATATGCTCATTACAACCTCCATTTCTGCTTATACTATTCTCCCAAGTTAGTATGCCCTCTGTCCACATATCAGAATCCTGCTGTTTCATATCTCAATTCCCATGCATGTCATAAAATCTTGTCTATTCCAGTCTCTAAGAGTCTCTTCTGCCTGGGACTGACTATGGAAATAACTAATTATTTCATTTAACAGTACAGAGAATTACAGACTTATTTTGAATGCATATTCTTCTTTCCACTTCATTGTAATTTATTTGACAGTAGCCACTGCATTTCGTCCTCTATTACTCTATTTTCATATAAGTCTACACAGTCTACACAGTAGGTTCTTAGTAAATTCCAACAGAACTGAGAATGGCTGGTTAATGACTACTGCTAAATAAGATTATGTTGGTGTTTGTGCTAAAATACTGATAAAATAACAATTTTAATACTATAATATTCTAATAAAAAGAAAGTAATATGCTTGAATAGATAAAATTACTGTCCAGTATTTACCTTTTCTAGTCTGACATGTAATACGATGCTAAAGTTTAAAGTGTCTCAAAAACAAAATAATTCAGAGGAATTCAATTTATTAATCTAGATATCAACTGTGGTTGCAATTTGTATAGTTTGGTTGAATACAGACAAAGACT
>NW_003852447.1:1606242-1608396 GCF_000181295.1 Otolemur garnettii
GCAAAACTGAGGGAGCTGAGTGTGGAGGGAGCTGTCTACTAGACAGAGTAGCAGGCCTAGGTTCCAGGTGGGTTAGGAAATTATTAAATTCCTAAGTCATTAAATTTTTTAACATTAAAATGCTTCTGTATGTGTAAACAACTCCTGAAAACAAACTGTTAGTAAAAAAGGGCTAGATATAAGTTCAAGCTCATCATGTTGACAAATATTTTTTTAAATGCCTCACAATAGCAACAAAAAATCTATCTCAACTCCAGTGAAAACTTCTCCAAAGAAAAATCAAGTAATCTCACATTGCAGACACAATATTGCAATCAGAGCCTAAAATGCTAACAAAATTTGAAATGTATTAATAAAATCTCAAAGAAAAGCTAATGACAATATAAACTCAACATGGGATTATAATAATGGTTCACTTTTATTAAATATTTAAGTCTGTACCCAGGTACTGTATAAAAGATAGTATATGTATGATTTAATGTGATTATTCTCAACAATGATACCAGGCAGTTATAATTATAATTCCTATTTTACAGGTCAGGAAATTGAGGCTTCGAGAGGTCAAAGGTCACTCAACTAGAAAGTCAGAATCTGCACCATTTATCTACTGCAGTGTGAGCTCTGAATTAAACCACTATAGCATATGAAAAGAATAAATGCAAAAAAATTTACAAGTAAAAAAGATGAACAAAGATCCAATTAAGGCAGCTTTAGAAATATATGCAGTTTTCTTCATTAGGAATAATATTAATAATGTAAGTCAACAGTGTGTCTAACTTTTTAGGACAAAAATCTCAATTATTCCCTTTTTTCATGTAATTGATGTCTTAGAAAATTTTTATTTTTTTATAGTTCAGAACAGCTAACCAAGCCTGGTAAGACAACTGAACTTAAAGTCTTTATCAGATCAATAATGTCTAATAACACAAAACTCAAAACAAATCTCTTTCTCTAGGCTTTTGAACTTCCTGATTATTTCATATGGTAAATGAAAAAATTTTATTTCTGGTTCAGTCAGAACCAGGAAGTGCTAGAAGACATTTGGGGAAATAATTGGAACTATATTAATAGAATACTGATAACCGTAAAATCCTCATGAGCCTAAAGGGAACAAGATATACTGTAACAACAACATTGAAACTTAACAACTAAACAGAATAGTAAATTATACTCAGAAGTTTCATAAATATCTTTGGTTTGGGAATAGTCAGTGTAGTACAATATTTTTATACGAGTCAAGTTTATCAAATAACCTTTTTATTTGGAATTATGTGGAAAACATTTAGTCAGGTCCATTTTGACCCTTCCAAACTTTTATAACATCAATTTAAATTTTGGAGAACTAGCTCATGACTTAAAGAATGAAAACTCTAGCTGCTTCACATACAATTGAATCGGTAATATTTACACATTTAAATGCCTAACTGCAGGTAAACATTTATCCGTTTGGGAGAGGGCCAGATGGATGGGCCCCACGGCAAAATAACAATGTTAAGTCCCGGATATCTGACTGTACTGCCAGTGCCGCCCAGTCTTAAAAATATTACTGGATCATCATCATCCTCCTCAGTCAATATTTACTAATCTCTTTATGACAGCAGTAGCATTAGAAAGTTTATAAAATCAAGGGTAGCTTAAAGATCTCAGTCCATTATATCTTATATGTTAACATTGCTATTTACTGTTTTTGCAGTTAATGAATCAGAATGTTCCTGAGCAAAGATCTTCAATTATTAGTCATTATTTCCATTTACCAAGTACTTTTAGCTACTTTAGATTCAATACAAATAATAAATTACTTAATAATGTATATATGTCATATAAAGAAAGGAAAGATAAAACATTTATAATTAAAACATGCTAAATAATTCTAATTGCACTGAGTGAAATTTCTTGAAATACAAAGTTCTTTTCTTTCATTGTCATTTCTGACCATAGCTAATGTTCCACAGAACTGAATTTTTTAAAAAGGTGCCTTCTTCCTCGCTAACCTGTCATGGGCTGCTGGTTCTATCAAGTAAAAGAAGAATGATAAGGCTAATATTTCTTTTTAAAGTTGGTGATATTTTTCTTAACATTTTAAAAAAGTGCTTGATTTCCTGCAATGTAAAGTACTTGCAGAAACAGTTAAAAATATTAGGCAAATCAGCAGCG
>NW_003852447.1:1608812-1615940 GCF_000181295.1 Otolemur garnettii
TTGGGAGGCTGAGGCAAGAAAATTGCTTAAGCCCAAGAGTTTGAGGTTGCTGTGACACCACAGTACTCTACTGAGGGCAACATAGTGAAACTCTGTCTCAAAAAAAAAAAAAAAGAAAGAATGTTAGGCAAATCTAAAGTGTAAATGCAGTTATCATTTATATGTACATTTTTCATGATGCAGGTAAATAAACCTTTCTATTTTACTTTAGATTTTAATTTCCTTATATATTTTGCCTTTTGTAAAGCACAGCACTAACAAAATCTATCTACCTATTGAGATAGGATCATACTCTGTTGCTCAGGCAGACTCATGTGACGTTCTGAAGGTAAAACAAAATAGGGCAAAGAAAACACAGGTTGAGGCCCTGAGATACAATGTTTGAGATAATAAGGAAGTGAGCATGGCTGGAGTGAACCAAGAATAGAAACATATTAGACATGAGCTTAAAGGGATAGGCAAGTGTGAGAGTTTCTGTATTTATGTACAACTATCCCTTTCAAAAATTACATCACAATATACATTTGGGGTCACAAATGTAAATGCCTATAGGTTTAAAGAAGATGATTTTAAATGCATGAGTAGGTAGAATGAGAAATGTGGTGAAATGGAATGTGCTCCTTTTAGAGGAGGTAACTTTTATTAATTCTTAGTCCAATGAATTGCTCAAATGCACATGTGTGATGATCCCTTTATGTGTCAACTTGGGTAGCGTATGATACCCAGATATTTGGTCAAACACTAAAGTAGATACTTCCATGAAGGTATTTTTTAGATGTGATTAACGTTTAAGTCCATAGATTTTAAGTAAAGCAAATTACTTTCTGTAACACGGGTAGGAGGGTAATCGTCCAGTTGAAGGCCTTATAAGAAAAAGACCAAGGTCCCCGAGGAAGAAGGAATTCTGCATCCTGGGACTCAAGACTACAATTTCAACTCCTTACTGGTTCTCCAGCAGGCTGGTTTGCCCTGAAAATTTCAGACTTGCCCATCCCTAAAAACGCCTGAATGAATTCCTTGAAATAAATTTCTCACCCTGTATATATGCAATCTACTGTTTGTTTCTTTGGAGAACCCTAACTAATAAACATGCCACATAATAATCATAAGGGTCACATATTGTCAAATCTCTAGTTTTCATTTTGGCAACTAATTCATTTTTTCACATTGTGTAGAACAAACAAAACATCCATAAGAAAAATTCTAATTTATTTTTTTTAATTCTAAATTTCAAGAAAGGTAAAATTCAAAAACTGTTTCTGATGGTGGTTTTCTAATTGGAATACTGTAGGCTTAGAAAGAAAGAAACTCTGCTTGTAGGTGATATACTTGCTTTACTATATGGAGACCTCATTTGGCCTCATATCCTTATAAATGACTAATCTAGATTCTGAACTAGGTCCATGTTATCTCCATCATTTTATTTTTCAACACACTTATTACTGTGTTCTTTTTATATGTACTGTACAAAAAACCCCAACAATGCACAGAAGAAAGTCTGAATCTGAAGAAACTTTCATTCTAGTGTTAAATTTGATGATTTCTTCTAATCGAAGGCCTTTGGAATAGAAGCACCAGTAAGGAAATAAAGACAAATTCACACACTACCACATGGGGAAGGCTGAGATACGTAATGTAAGAGAGCCACTGTGAATAACTATGGTGGAAATTTTAGGTAAAATGAGATCACATCTGATGGAGAAGATCAGAACAGGATTAATGGAGTATTTGGTATTTAAACTATGCTGTGAAAGTTTAATAAATTGGACAGGCTGAGATGGAGCATTCCAGTAGGAACAGATGACATAAGAAAATGCACTGAAGGGAGAAATATGGTACGTCCATGAAATAGCGAATGCTATCTTGGGAGTGCACACTGTAGTCAATTCAGCATAACAAATATTGTTTTAGTACCTATCATGTGTGAAGCAGTATACCAGTGACACAAATAATGAAACTGGAAGGCAGAAAGATTAAGTCAGAAACGGAGACATCAACAATATCAAGGAAGGTCATGAGTGTGAGGTTAAAGAGTTTGGAACTTATTATATAGGTCCACAGTATTGCTAAATACTGAAGACAGCTGAATGAGAGGGTGAAGATAATGTTTCAGGAATTAGGAGTAAAGATGGGAAACAAGTTGATGAAGAAGAAAGGCTTGAGTATGAAACAATTCAGATGTGGAAAAGGTAAAACTGACAGTAATTGAAAGGAAAAAATCTAGCAAAGTTTGGTTATAAATTAAATTTAAGAAAGGAACAAATCAAAGATAACTTATGTAGGACACAACCAGCGGGTGTGGTACTATTCCCTGGGAGCTTGGCTCTGACTGGCTTCTGCAAAATCATGACTATACTTCATTCAGTTTCCCTTCTTGTTAATGTATAGTATTGTTAACATATAGTATTTTTTAAAAGGGCAATTATTAGTGCCAAGACCAAGGGAGGTGCTATACTTTTTTATTTAACAAAATACAAAATTATATTTTTCTAAAGCTAATAGAAATAATATTTATAAGTGTCAAATCCCAGGATCTACAATTGATAAAAACAACCTAATACTAACTTGGGGTCCTTTGCTAGGCACAACTATTAAATGACAAAATATTTTGTTAAATGCTCTTAAAAGAAAGTTGAGGCATTTTGTGAGATAAATAGCAGTTGAGAGCTATGAATGTTGAAATTTAATCTTACTGATGTAAGTTACTGTGTAGAGTAAGGCACATAAAAATAGTGAAAACTGATAAGGCAAAAAATGTCCTTGTGCATACAAAGTCATAGAAGATTTAAATTATTTCTGTAAGGACAGACTATACTAATTTAATTATCTTAGGTTTCAATAAAGCTAAAAATTCTGAGTGATTTTATAAATAGACCTGTTAACAGTAGATGATCTAATACAAGGTGGGGAGCAGGGAATGGAGGAGCAGGGAGAGGGAAGGAGGCAGGGGGATGGGGGGGTCACGGTGTATGGCAGACCTCTTGGGAGCAGGACACAATTCAAAGAGGAATTTTAGCTAACAAATGCAATCAGTGTAACCTAATTCTTTCCACCCTCAATGAATCCCAAACAATAAAAAAATAATAAATAGCCCTTTTAATATAGTTCCTTTGTATGATGCTTTATGGTTTTCAAAAAACATTCAAATATATTACCCCATTGATTTTCATTCAAATATTATCTCTGTTAACTGATGGAATAACTATTAAGTATCATTAAGTTGAGAGAAAGAAGGGAAGAAATGCTTAATAAATATATTCCAAATTACTGAATATATGAAAAATGTACACTGTAAGTCTTTTGTTTTGTTTTAATTTTCTTTTATATTCTAGAGCTACCAAAAAAATATATTTATATATATTCACACAAGGCGGCCATAAAGTTTGTGTGCAATTTAAAATAGTGTGCAATTTAAAATTGCACATGAACTTTATGAACACCTTATATATAGTGGGTTTCACAATAAAGGTGAAGTCAGTTGTAAATTAGTTAAAAAGGCCTCAAAAATATGTACAACTTACTGGCATAAGAATACTTTCTTTACTAAACATTACTAAATAAAAACATAATTTACCTCATATGAATGGGTAGACAAATACCATAAAATATTTGAACTAATAAAATCTTGTGTCAAAATTAAAGAAACTAAAATCTAGAAAGGTTGGGATTTGTCTACCATTAAAAAAAAAAAATCCTGACGAATGCCAAAACTTTAGAAGTGTAAAGCACTATTTTTTGTGCCTTAGTCTACACAGTAAATTCTTATGTTCTTTTTTATTACTGCTTTTGCAGTATGCTGCCAATATAGCTCAATAGATAGCTAATTACTTTAGAAAACATAGATATGACAAAATTTTCATATCACTGGGTAGATCCATTGGTACATTAGAATATTGAAATAATGAGGTCAGGATCAAGTGTTCAACCCCACTTTCCATGAGGGATTTGCATCCCAAAAAATATTGCTGTTTGGCTACAGTTTGCATGCTATAACTGCTGTTTACTGTCTTATTAATTCATAGTTCTGATTGAGCATGTGGTTCACTAAAAAACTATTACTACTGTTAAAAAACAAAAAACAAAAACCCCAGATCCTAGACATAGTAATATTTCTGATTTTTTTTTTTTTTGGCAGTTTTGGCGGGGGCAGGGTTTGAACCTGCTACCTCCAATATATGGGGCCAGCGCCCTACTCCTTTGAGCCATAGGTGCCGCCCCTATTTCTTATTGTTAAAGATGGTATGTATACAGACCAAAAATAAGTATATACAAAGAAAAGACCCATACTGAATAAAATTTAGAGAATATAGAAAAAATAAAGAATTTAACTGTCCTTTTGAGTATATTTTATATGGCCTCTACCTTTATGGTTTCTATGCCTTTAAAATATGTTAATATATTATAAACCCAGTAAGTAGGGTTCATATGTGGCTCATTTTTCATTATGTCAAACCTGTAAATATTTTATTTAATTATTTTAAGAAGTACAATCATGGGAAACATTATACCTTAAAATGTGGAGCCTGCTATTCAATATTTTTGCTCTAAAGTGTGAAATTTACCATTTTCTGAATGGCATTACAAATTTTCACATGGAATCACACAGAATATAGTAAAAAATAAAAACATATTAACTGCTGTTGATTTTAAGTATATTAAATACTATTCTACTGGCACCAAACACTAAGATCTAATTCCTATTTAAACACTTTAATTTACACTTTCTTTAGGCAAAAGAAAATACAAGGAAGCATTATAAAATCAGCAAATGTTGAAACTTAGGCATTCCCTCCATTAGAAAAGAGTTTGTTGTCATTATGCCTCCTGAACTTAGGAATGCAGCACTACAGGTTTATAACAACAGGAAAAAATCATTATTAATACAAATCTAATCCCTACAAGTTTAAGATTCTTTCTTGATGAAACTGTTTAGATTTAGACTAACGAAGCTGTTGCAAATGGATTTAGCATTTGGCACAGCAATAAGGAGGTACTAAATACTAATAGCACTTTATGACATTATTTATTGTTCATCCTCATAGAACTATTTCTTTTCTGCCATTTCTTCTGATTTAATGTGAAAGAGCTACCAGTTATAGTAGTAAATTTAGTATCCCTATCCACCCACCTTACTGGCCCATGCTTCTAACTCGGTTAAAATAAATTTAAAAAACCTAACATTTCCTTTTCTTAGCACTCAAAAGTCTCCTATAACTTACAGCAAATAAACAAACTTGGAAAAATACATTTTCAGGTTTCCATATTCCTTAATTCCATACAAATAAATGGAATGTGTACAGTACAGCAACAGTAGCTCTTCTACCAAACCAGCAAAAGAAAATGATTTCTGGAAAGTAACTAAAAAAATGAGATTCTCACTAACTGGTTTATTAATGAAAGGCAAAGTAGAATGAAAGTCATTTTATATTTTAATCTGCCAGCACAACTAATAGCTAATCATTCTCTGCTTTGGCTGGTGGAAAGAGGAGAGTGTGACTTGAGGTTTTCTCTTTTGCAGCTTCATGGAACACATGCAAGCCCTATCTGACTTGCTCCTGGGTCCAGCTAACTGCCCTAGTCCTATCATCTTAATAACTGATAAATAACTTTAATATGACAATATACATGTATATCTATATACATATATAAATAGAAAACTGATTTGAATACTTGAAAGTATATTTTTGCTTAGGCTTGCTAAACATAATCCATTATCTATGAATTCCATACATCTAATCTATCTGAAATTTCTAGTCTTAGTTTCTTTTACATAAAAATGGAACGTTTTTGTTTCCTTTGTAACACAAGAAACAAGGAAAAAACCTACTCTCTCTAAGAATTAGTTGTGTTGCACATACAGGTTTGTAAACACCATGTATTCAAGTGTGTAAGAAATATTGTTTACTTTCATTTAAATCAAATTAAATCAAAATCTGAGCCTCCAAAAAATTTAAGCTTGGTTGTTTTTAGTAATTTCCTCTTCCTTCCTAGAGTTGTACATCCCAGTGATCTTACCCCTATTTCATTTAGAATAAATTTCTATATGTGCTCAGAGAATATTCTCTCTACCTTTTAAAAAATAATGATAGAGTTACAACATAAGATTTACTATTTTAACCACTTTACGTGCACAATTCAGTGGAAGTAAATACATTTATAGTATTTATCAACTGCCACCCTTATTCATTTCCACGACTTTTTCATCATCTCAAACTGAAACACTGTATCCATTACCCACCTCCCAGTTTTCCCCTTTCCCACCCCCTCACTAGCTCCCTATTCTCCTTACCCCAATGGCTGGTAACCTCTATACTATTTTCTGTCTCTACTAATTTTCCTGTTTTAGGTTCTTCATGTTATGATATTTTTCATTTTTATCTGGTTTACGTTTTTAGGGTTCATCCATGTTGTTACATGTATCAGAATTTCATTCCTTATGAAGACTGAATAATATTCTATTATATGTATATACATTTTGTTTCTTCATTCCTCTGTTGACAGTTGGGTTGTTTCTATCTTTTGGCTACTGTGAACATGCTGTTATGAACACTGCTGTACAAGTATCTATTTGAGTTCCTTCTTTCAATTTTTTGGGTACATACCTAGAAATGGAATTGCTGGTTCATATGGTAAATCCATATTTGACTTTTGAAGAACTATTAAATTATTTCCCATAGTAGCTAAATCATTTTACATCCCATTAGTAATGCAGGAAAGTTCTATGTACCTTTCTGTTTTGACAGAAATGTGGATCTACTGGAAGGATGAAGCTTCCCTAATATTTTTCTTGTGTGGATACCACACATTCTTCCATGCACTACACATGTACAGGTGTCTTCTTTTGATATATCTAGCTTAATTTCAATATGTAGGTTTTATCTCTCTACTTTTAGGTTATTTTCTATTATGGCACTTATAGTGAGAATCCAAATATGTCCATATTTTTAGGAACAGTAACTAAAGGGATATTCAATATTTCAATTTCATTAAGTTTTTGATTTTTTCACACCTGGTGACCCTAACCTCCTCTAATTTCAACCATCCACTTCCAAGGCTGAATCAAATATTGTCATTGCTCAAAACTGAGCTCTTCACTTTTGAATATTAAATAGCAACATTCCACATTTC
>NW_003852447.1:1616305-1625727 GCF_000181295.1 Otolemur garnettii
TGTTCTCCTCAAGCTCTATAGTTTCCTGATTCATCCTTTTTCTCTATTACATTTACTTTATGTTCTCCTCAAGCTCTATAGTTCTCTATAGTTCCTGTTCTCTATAGTTTCCTGATTCATCCTTTATCTCTCAGTTTATGTGGCCCTTCAACTTTATTTCCTAACCTATTTAATTAGCTTAGACTATCATTCATTGTTTCAACAACTCTTTTACTAGTACCCTCAATCTTGTTGTCCTCCATCATTTTCATCCTGCAAATTCATAATCCTGAGTCACTTCAATCCTTTGCCTTCTGTGCAAATTACACAACTGTGAAAACCAGAATTCACAAATTTATAGCACCCATCCCCAGGTACGTTCTCAGGATTGCCTTTGTTCTTTTTCTTGCCCTTATTCCACGCTTTCCCATTTCCTTCAGTAGCTACTCTGGCATTCCCTTCAAAGCCTCCTGTCCTCTCACATTCAGAAATCCACATTGACCTCTGCTTTATAGAAGAAAAAAAAAGGAAGGAAGAAATAAATTGTGGCTTCAAGTTTATTTACACTTATAGCTATTCTTAACTCTTTCACTCCTGTCTGTGATCACAATTTGGCCATCTCCTGCTCAAGGCAGACTCTTCAGCAGACACTCTAAATTCCATTTCTTCATCCCTCCTTTGGAATCCTGTTCTATAACAATTCTTTCTATTAGCTCCTTCCAATTAGCCATACACACGCTCAAGTACATACCAATTTCCAAAAAGAACATATAACAATCCTTAACCTACTTTCCTTTCTTCCGAACTATCAGTGCCATTTTTCATACTCAAGTTTCTTGAAGGACTATTCTGCTGTCCAAATTGCTTTGCTTCTTTCCTTCTTAATTATTCTTTAATTTACAGAAAACTGGATTCTATATTTAATACTTTACTGAAACTTCACTAATCACCACTACATTTCAAACACAAAGGACACATACAGTTCTTGTCTTACTTAAGCCATTTAGCAATATTTGACTTTTTTGTTTTTTTGGAAATCTTTCTTGGCTTCAGTAATATCATACTTTTTGATTCTACTCCTAAGTCACTTTTTTGCTAAGGCAGCAATGCAGTGGCATAATCAATAGCTTACTATAACCTCAAACTCCTGGGCTCAAGCGGTCCTCCCACTTTGGCCTCCTAAAGGGCTGGGTTTTAGGTGTGAGCCACCATGTCTGGCCTTTTTGTTTTAAAAAGAAATTTATCTTCACATTGGTTGAACATTACCAATAAAAAGAATACTGTGCTATGAATTGAATATACTTAAAGCAACCTTATAAAGTAGGTCCTATTATTCTTCTTATTAAAAGAGGACATGGGTTTGTAGAGGTTCATTTATACAGCTATCTGACCACAAATCCCAGTACCTTTTTAACACTATCAGCATTTTTTTTTTTTGTAGCAATGAGAAGAGTACTTGTGAAGCATATCTTTGAGTTAGTAACTGCTAGTTCTTTGTTTAGAAGAGAATCATGCAGTAGATTCATATAGGTTTAAAAAGTTTTTAAAAAATATTTTAGCTTTATAATTTCAAAAATAATTCAAAAATCTTCTGCATTTCAGCAAACAAAAAGAGCTTCAAGAATTGGCATCTACTAAATCCCATTCACAAGAACAAAATTACTTCTTCCAAATAAGTTTATCTAACATTTTGAATATTCAATTCTTTGATAGCTGATTTTTTTTAAATATTAAGAAAAAATAAAAAATATCAACACAATTAGCAAAAAAGAACTAGCATCAAGGTAAGTTTTTTTCAGGAAGTTCATGTAAGATTATCATATACTTCCTGGAATTCTTGGACACTGTCACTTCATCATCAGTGACTTGCTGTCCTAACTCACAAGGGTAACAGGAGAACGTTCTGTAAAAACCCTATCAATAGGGTGAATCTACCACCTACTACACTGTAACATCCATGGACAGGGCACAAATAATACAGAATTCAAAAGTCACAGTTGCGTATTAATGGGGGGGGGGTCCAGTACGGTTAGCTTTTATGTTTGCTAATAAAGGATTTAATATATACCTCTTTTTATTATTTTACCAAGAAGATCTTCTAATTTAAGCAGCTAACTGAAATATGTGTGTAAAGCATCAGCTTTCATACATAGCTGCACATGGGAACTTCTAGGGAGCTTTAAAACATGTTGATACCTGAGTCCCACCCCTAAAGATTCTTACATAATCAGTCTGGGTTGGGCTGGGCATCAGGATTTTTTAGAGGCTCCTCAGGTGATCTAACGGCTGCTATAATTGAAAATAACTGGTATAAAGGATGGAGGAAAGACTGCAATATTCATTTTACAGTAAAAAAAAAAGTAGGTTGATAAGATGTACACATTCACTATCAGGGGTTGTCTACTTGCATGCCCATCTATAGATATTAATTCAAAGTAAAAATCAAACAATTCCCCCAACAGCATATTTGGTGTTTGATAACTGTGAGTTTCCTAGGGCTGCTGCAACAATGTACCACAAACTGGGTGGATTACAGGAACAGATAAGTAACGCCACCCAATTCTGGAAGCCAGAAGTCCAAAATCAGCTGCAGTATCCTCTTTCTAACAGCTGTAAAGAAAGTCTGTCTTGGGGTGGCACCTGTAGCTCAAAGGAGTCAGTTGCCAGCCCCATATGCCAGAGGTGGTGGGTTCAAACCCAGCCCTGGTCAAAAATTGCAAAAAAAAAAAAAAACTCTTTCTTTGCTACTTCTAATATTTTGTGTTTGCTGGCAACCCTTGATGGCCCTTGGCTTATAGACCATCACCCTAGGACATGGGCATTTCTCCCCATGTCTTTACATCATCCTTTCTCTGTGCATATGTGTCTCTGTATCCAGATTTCCCTTTTAAAAGACACCA
Organism: Otolemur garnettii; assembly: GCF_000181295.1. NCBI lineage: Eukaryota > Metazoa > Chordata > Mammalia > Primates > Galagidae > Otolemur > Otolemur garnettii. The sequence continues at coordinate 1,619,185 of NW_003852447.1, forward strand.
GTCATATGGAGATTAGGCCCACCCTAATAATCTCCTTTTAACTTGATTCATTGTGTAAAGACCCTTATAAATAAGGTCACATTTGGAGATGCTGGAGGTTTTAACTTTTTGACATACGCGATTCAACACATAATAATAACCAATTACTCAGATGTTAATGACGCTGTTCCAAAAGAGTAGTTCTTAACCTGGAGGTTGGAAGAATATCACATAGCTTTACTTTTACTAATTCTCACAGAAGTAGTAAGTATGCAGTATGGTGTTTTTCACAATTGCAACATAAGCAACAAATCACAGTCATATTAGTGGTTCTTAGAGTTTTCACCCATAGGAACCATATAGGTATTTTCATCTCTCATTTCAGTATTTGCAAATGCCACAAAAATACCTGTCATAGTCATCATTAGTTTGAAATTATACTTGCTAAAAGATCTGCTAGATCTGGTTATTTAAAGCAACAATGACAAATATATTTAGTAATATATCATGACATAGTATTTTCATACTTGTATTTAATTACAATTGATTTTCATTAAATTGCATTTTATATACTTTAACAACATTATTTTGGGAAGTCCAAATTTAAACAAATCTTTTAACAATCTGTTTCCCCACTTAGTCAATTCTTGCATTTCAGAGATTGAGGTTTTTACAAACTTAGTATTCAAAGAACATACAAACACATGGCTCTGTGCAGGAGTGTTTTTCAAACTTTTCTGAATCATCATCCACAGTGAAAATGTTTTACATGTAACCCAACATATAATCTCTCTCTCTTTCTCTCACATAAACAACACAAATCTAAGATCCAGTATTTGCCCTTGCTATAGGAGATGCACTCTGACACTTTCTATTCTATTTCTTTTCATTAAAAAATATCCACCTATTGAATTCATTTCAAAAGTACTCTGGAACATAAATTAGTCTGTTTAAAATGAGTTAGTGACATTCCTTTAGAAACTACTCATACAGTATAATAAGTGAAAAGTTGTTATTACTGTTATTCATACACTAATTTAAAAATATGTAACATCATTATAGAGTTGGCATTTAGAAAGACAGATAGTTCAACAGCTGACTAGACTCCATTTAGACAAACAGTAATAAGTTTGGTAAATTTTATAATTATGATGGGAGTGTAATTTCAGCTTTATCAACTATAGGAAGGAAAAGTGGTAGAATAATGAATATTTTATGCCTGAATCATTTTAAAACTATAAAAAAATACTTCAAATACATAATGTTTAATTTCATTGAATTATTTCCTCATTCACTATTGTAAAATCAGGTAGAAATTTTTCTCAAACTAACAATGTTTACTTAACCCTGGGCTAAAAAGTTTTACCTGTAATAAACTCGAAGTGTCTGAATTTCTTCTTCCAGTTTTTTGTACTGTTCAACTGCAGTTTCTCTGGCTTGTTGCATAGATAACAACTTTGCCTGCAAATAATTAATATTTTAAGAAGTTTAGTATTAGTTGTGACATGTTAAAATACAGTATTACAGTATAAATAGAAGTTTTAAATTTTTGGTAGTTAAAAAACATGAATATTTTTAGTAATGTTTTATAATTTCTCAGAAAATAGTCCAAATATATTAAAAATAAATACTAAAGTCATACTATATTTAGAAACTTTGTTCAATATGAAACTTCATCCTTATTTATCTTTATCATCAGGTATATGCCCTTCTGCAATGTTTAACTTTATACACGAAATTCAGAATGTGGAACATGGGTTCAGTGCAATATCCAGAGGAGAGATAAGCACAATGGGTGTTTCACATACAAACTGAATGTGGCTCCACTGCCTGATCACACTAGATTTTCTTTTAACTTTATTAATAGTAAAACTCAGAAAATTCTAAATATGTTGCCAAGCCATCTTTGATATTTAATGTGAAAAAAAAGCACACAAGACCAGAACCTGATTCTTCCAGATATGATTTAACCTTTTCAGTCCTTTTCAGCAGAGGAAGAAAGGAAGAATGGTAGCAACCCTGCATACTAGAAACATTTTATTAAAGGAATGCTATTCCTCCTAAATTCCTCCTAAATTATAATATTTGAGTTTTAAAGCATGGGCAATTCATTTTTTCAATAGAGTTCAAAGTAGTAATTTAAAAAGAATTTGCTACTTTCCCACTATTATTCCCATTGAATTTTCAGTATCACCAAAAAGAGTTTTCAGCATAACATATGGTACTGGTGAGTCAGCTAGAATTGTTTATTCAAAGTTTAATTTGCATTAAAAAGTTCTTTCACGTTAAATAGCGTTTGATACATACTACAGAGCAAACTGTTGTCACAAACCCCAAAACTAACTCAATGTCAATAATTAAAAATTGAAATTTTGGAGGCAGAGGTTCAGAATTTTGCTGAACTCATACGATTTCAGGAATGTTATGTAAATGAAATGGAATTAAATAATATGCAGTCTTTGAATCTAGCTTCTTTCATTTAAACATATCCTTTTGAGATTCATCCATATCATTCCAAGTATCAGTAATTCATTCCTTTATATCAACAAGTAGTATTCCATTGTACAGATGCACTTGCCACATGATTAAAATTTGGCTTATTTCTAGTTTCTGGCATTTATTAATAAAGCTTCTATAAATATCTACACATGGGTCATTTTGTAGAAATATGCCTTCATTACTCACCTACGGATGAATTTTCTGGGTCCTATAATAAGTGTGTATTTATATACTTTATACATATAAAATTATATACTTCACATAAAAAACTTGTTGCCTACACTGATGTAACTTTAAAGCATCTATGCTTAACTAAAATTCCAAAGCTACTGTTGAATGCCTACTATGGATTGGGCATTGTACCATGTGCTTGAAATACATTACTATCACCTCCTCACACCCAATTCATGAGGTAGTTTTTACCAACCCTATTTTACAGGTGACAAACTGAGGTTCATGGAGCTCAAATAACTTATAAATATAACAGAGCTAGTGATTGACAGAATCCAAATACAAATTTAGGCCTGCTTGATCCAAAATACATAATTTCCCTTTTATACCACTATATAACAATACACACACACACATATATATACACACACATGTAATATACATATATGTAGTTTATATCTTCATATAAATAAAATTATATATGCATATAAATCCAAGACAAACAATAGAATGTAATCATCATTTGATAACAAAGTTACTGACAGTAACAGGTCACGTAATAACCAGAGTGTGTTTTACATCTTCAGTATCTTCTTACTATACTATAAGTGATTGAAAATAGGTTGACTAACTGAGGTTAGTCTTGTAGTTAATCCCATTACATACTTATCTTGATAGAAATATTGAGCAATGTCATTTAAACAGGATAATCATTTGTACTGGCACTATATTAGAAATTAACTGTATTGTTTCCTTACAGTTTTATCTAGTAACTTAGAATGACAAAGAAAAACTATTGTTCACATCACTGAACACTATTTGTTATGGGTATTATGGAAAAACCACTTTTATCTCTCTTTAAAATCTTGTTATGTTTGGTTTAAATGTGTTTTTAATAGTTACATTTTGATATAGTTAAGCTTTCCTTTGGTAACTCCCAAGATCATTAATAGAAATTGGTTTTTATCATAGAACAGAAGCATTTGATCTTATGTATGTGATATCAGCTAAATAAAGAAACATACTGTACAAACTAAATCACAGAACCAAATAATTTTAGACTTGGAAAAGATCTTAAAGGTAATATAGTCTCCTACTGTTATAGATGAGGAAATTGTTGAGAATACAACATGTTCAGGAAAACAGCTGGGAATCTTCCAAGGTTTCATAGTTGTTAGACAGGAAATTGGAAACAGAATACAATTGTCCAGAAAATATTGTTTATTTTACACATAACATCACCTTAAATATGGTGTAACTTAATATGTATGTTAATTATTTTAATAATTAATAAATCTATTTTAATATTATTGACAGAATAACCGTATTTATGGAATAACCGTAAATACATTTGGTTGTGCTACACTATTGAAAACATCTATGAACCACGTATATACAGCCAACTGATCTTTGATAAAGCAAACAACAATTTGTGAAAAGAAGCCTTATCAACAATTCTGCTGGGGAAACTGGATACCCTCATGCAGAAGAATGAAACAGAATTCATATCTCTCACCACTCACAAAAAAATTAATTCAAGATGCCCTTAAGACTTAAAGGTAAAGCATGAAACCATAAAAATTCTAGAATAAATGTAGGAAAAACTCTTCTAGACGCTGACCTAGGCAAAAAAAAATTGTTACTAAGACCCCAAAGGCAATTCTAGCAACATAAATAAATGGGACTTGATTAAATTAAAAGCTTCTGCACAGTTAAGGAAATCATCAACAGAGGAAACAAACATCCTACAGAATGAGAGAAAATATTTGCAAACTATATAGCTGATGAAGGGCTAATATCCAGAATCTACAAAGAACTCAAATGAATTACCAAGAAAAAAAACCCAGACCTAAAACATGGGCAAAAGACATGAACAGAAGCTTATCAAAAGAAGAAAGACAAATAGCCAATGAATAGATGAAAAAATGTTCAATGTCACTAAGCATCAGGGAAATGCAAATTAAAACTACAATCAGGTTATCACCTTACCCTTGTTAGAAGAGAGAAATAAATGCTTATACACTATTGGTGGGACACTAAATTAGTATATCCTCTATGGAAAACAATAAGAAGATTCCTCAAAGAACTAAAAGTAGACCTACCATTCAACACAACAGTCCTTCTATAGCGTATTACAAAGGAAAAGAAGTCATTTCATCAAAAAGATAACTGCACTTGAATGCACCATTGCTGCACAATTCACAAAGATGTGGAATCAACCTAAGTGTCCATCAATTAATGGGTGGATCAACCAAATGGGATACATGAACTACTACACGGAGTACTACTCAGCCATAAAAAGATGAATTAATGCCTTTTGCAACAATTTGCATGGAACTGGAGAGCATTACCTTAAGTATCTAAAGAACAGAAAAACAAATACTACATGTACTTACTATTAAATTAGAATTGAGGAGCACATATGTGCAGAGAGAAATCAAGCATGAGGGGATAGGCAAAACCTATCTAACGATACAATGAACACCAATTGGATGATGGGCAGTTGTATAACCATGACTCAGGAATTACAAAAGTGATCCATGTAACCAATAATAATAATATTAATTAAAACATCCACAACTGTCTAATCAGATATACTGTTTGAAGACACAGAGAATTATACAACTGCTCACAGTATAGTTCTCCCAGGATTTTATTTTTTAACCTCAGAAGAAGGTTAAGAACCTGGTAGAATAGAAATATAATTAAGTATCTATCTTGCAAAAGGATGCCAAAAATATTAAAAGCTCTTATCAAAAGGATACAAATGATGAGATTTCAATTACACCTGCCCTTCACAGGAAAATCTGGACGGCTTACCACAGTACACGTCATCAGCGTATTGCTCGTTAGAGGAGATTCCACAAGGGTTGTTGTGTTTTGTCTTCCTGTCATGCCTCTCTCAGTTTATCAGACCAGAGGTGATCGTATTCCTCACTGAAAAGCAGCCATATAAGTGCTATCTAGAGCTGTATGAGGTGGTCTGACATAATGAGAGAAGAAAGAAAAGAATTCATGGTGGGAGCAGATATAAAAACATTTATGTACAGAAACCAGTTCCTGAGTAGTGAGCAGAAGCCATGGTACACAGAAAGGTAGAGCAGACAGAAGTGTGTCAAGAAGATAGTAGCACGGTGCATGGGAGCACTGTTAGCGACCACAACAACCGGGATCACACTTTTGCTCCACCATGTACAAACTGTCTGACCTTGGCAAGTCTGTAAGTCTTTATGTGCCTCGATTTCCTCATATACAAAATGAGGTAATTATACTCTACATCATAGAGTATACTAGAAAAAAATGAGTTAAATTTTGTAAAACATTTATGACAGTGTCTGATGCACCGTAAATGCTTTAATAAGTGATTATAAATAAACAGTAAGAACACAAGAAATAGCTCAGCAGATGAGAAAGCTGTGATTTGCTCAAAACAAGTAAAGAAAACAAAAATCCAGTGTAGACCTGGTTCTTTCCTGATTTTCTATATATTGATGTAAGCATTTTTAAAAATAACTCATACAATTTATTTTAATATGAGATCTAAACCTTTTCTAGAGGCACACATATATTTGGGGGGTGTTAGTCTATTTAGCAACCAAAGGCCATCAATAGTGCTTTCCCCAACTCTGCAGATGCTGGCCAAAAAGTAATTTTATAGCTTCTTAGAAACATTAAAAATAATACATAACCTAATTTAAAGGATTGATGCTATCTATCTATTTCTCTCTATCATAATAACTAACTCCCAAGGAACCCTTCCCTGGGGGAGGTGGCACAAGTGTCCACTTACCCATAAGACAGAGAGAGAAAAAACAATCTTTCTGGATATAGCAGGGATTCAGTACCTTTTGTTCTACTTGTTTAACAAATGTGTCCCAGTTTCTTTTTTTTTTT
>NW_003852447.1:1625972-1630488 GCF_000181295.1 Otolemur garnettii
CTCTAGCTGCTGAGCTATAGGCACCACACCAAATGTGTCCCAGTTTTTGAAGATACTGTTCTCAATTGGCTAGCCTGAATTCCATTCTGTGCTTGTTTCCTAGTATTTGGCTTGATCTTGGATCCAGATCTGTGTCTATTTACTTGGAGTCAGTTTCTGCCTCAACTTTTCTGTTCTATGTGGATCTGTGAACACTCTGATGTATTCACCTTAACCAGGCTTCTATCTATGCTCTACTACCGGACAAGGACAGTGGACTAACTCAGTTTCATCACAACATTTGGCCTGACACCGTGAATTCTAACATTACTATTTTTAATGTCCAATTTTTACATTTGTTTGGATTCCCAGATATAATTTCTTACCAGAATATAACCTATACCACTGTAACCCCAAACTGGCTCTTAATGCTGCTTTTTTTACATAGCCTACTACTAATAGTTTCTTTTTCAGAGCCCTTACTCCCCCAAAGCATCTCTTTGGGTTTTTTAAAACACTAAACCCTAAAACATAGAGGCGTAGCATGTAATTATGCTTCTATATCAGCAAAGACAAAGATGAAACCTTGAAAGCAGTAAAGGATGAATGAGTCATTATGTGAAAGGGATGTATGGAAGCCAGAAGCAGTATGATGGCATATTTGAAGTGATGAAGAGACTTGAATATTTCAAAAAGAGGCTATCCATGACCGGCAAACACGGTAAACATACTCAACTATCCCTAGTTTTCAGGGAAATAAAGCTTAAATCCCAATATATCCTCATTTCATCCATAATAGAATAGCTAAAACTAAATGACTAACACTACTAGGATATACTGGCTAAGAAGTGAAACAACTAGAATTCTCTTACATTTCTAGGAATGTAAATTATTTAACATGTTTGGGAAACTTTTTGACAATAGTAATATCCTATGACCCCTCCGGAATTTTAATTATTGATTAATCATGTCACTTACTAATTAGGGAGAAGTTGTCTTTTCACATGTATTAGGTTATGTTGGATTTGCTTTTTAATAAAATCATTGAAATTATAGATTCACAATCTTTTATTCACAATCCAAAAACCTTGAAATTTCTAAAAACCAAAAAAAATTTTTTAAATATTAGTACTAAAATTCATTGAAGGGAAAACCTAAGTAAACTGATATATGCATATATGGTCTTCCTTTATCCCACTTATTGTAAATTTTACATTGTTACAGAAATACTGTGATTAGCTTTTAACCAACATTTGACTCCTCAGGGTTGCCGTAGGCCTTTGAAGAGACTCTAGGCACTATGTTTAAAGGATAAAACAGCCTAGTAAAAGCCTTTTAAACTAACAAGTCTTAGGAACTGCCTTGTTTCCCAATCTCTATGTTTTGTTGTTTGTTTGTTTGTTTGTTTTTTGCAGTTTTTGGCCAGAGCTGAGTTTGAACCCGCCACCTCAGGCACATGGGGCCGACACCTTACTCCTTTGAGCCACAGGCACTGCCCACCCAATCTCTATGTTTTTACTTGATCTCACTTTTGGACTCATGTCCACATGTACTCTGGTAGCAGTTCTTGTTTTTCTTTCTTGAGACAAAGTCTCATTATGTTGCCCTTGGTAAAGTGCCATGTGTCACAGCTCACAGCAACCTCAAACTCTTGGGCTTAAGTGGTTCTCCTGTCTTAGTCTACCAAGTAGCTGGGACTATAGGCACCTGCCACAACACCCAGCTATTATTTTTTGTTGCAATTGTCATTGATGTTTAGCTGGCCCAGGCCAGGTTAGAACCCGCCAGCCTGGGTGTATGCGGCTGGCACCCTACCCACTGAGCTACAGGTGCCACCCTGTTTGTTTGTTTTTTTTTTTTTGAGACAAAGTTTCACTTTGTTGCCTTTGGTAGAGTGACCAGGTGTAATAGCTCACAGCAACGTGAAACTCTTGGGCTCAAACCATCCTCTTGCCTCAGTCCCCAAGTACCTGGGACTAAAGGTGCCTGCACAACTCGTGGCTATTTTTAGAGATGGCATCTGCGTCTTGCTCAGGCTGGTCTCAAACTCCTGAGCTCAAGCAATCCACCCACCTCAGACTCCCAGAGTGCTAGGATTATAGGTGTGAGCCACTGTGCCTGCTCTTCCACAATGTGGCAATGAACTCAACTTGTATTCCCCCAAACTTCACTTTAGCCAAGAACTGGCTACCTGCCCTAAATTCTGCCTAACCATAAAATTCCTTCCACCTAGAATTCAAATCAATGCCATTCTACCAAATCTACATCAATCCTTCAAGGTCCATTTTAATTATCACTTTCTCAATCAAGGTCTTTCTTGATTCTCTTCTCCACTCCATGAAATTTTTTTTTTCACCTGAAAAATCCTTAGTAATATATTTTACATTTAATTTTATTTTATGTGAATGTATTATTGAAGTATAACATACAAACAGAAAAGTTTAAGGCTCAATAAATTTTCACTAAGTGAACACACCAGTGTAACTAGAACTTAGATAAAGAAATAAAATGACCTTCAAAGATCCTCATGCTTCTAACTAATCTTTACATTTCCTAAAGGTAACTACTATCCTGACTTCTACCAGCCGGTTTTTGATATGTCAATAGAATAAGACAGTATTTGTTCTTTTCTTATGGCATACATTAAACTTGTTAGGGTCATCCATGATGTTCCTTGCAACTATAGTTTGTTCCTTCTTACTGTACAGTATACCATTATGTAATATGAATATACCACTATTTATTTATCCATTCTATTGCTGACAGACATTTGGGTTGTTTTTGACTTAGTGATTTTTAAATCCTTTCTTTATGACAACTCGCTCACACTACAGTTATTTATATATATGTCAAAGTAGTAATCCTAAGACATAAATACAGTACTCAGCACATACTAAGTGCTTCATAAATATTGTTAAACTCAGCATAGTATTATATATTGTAATGTAACAATTATAAACAGATTACTATTTCACATTTCTAAAGGGTTCCCTTAGGCATCTCATTTGAGATAACAGGAGATAACACAATGAGGTGTTAAGAGCACACCTCATTGTTAGGCAAATTTGGGTTTGGCTACCAGAAATCAACTCTATGACTGAAAAAGTTAAGAGTCCCTGAATATGAATTTTCTCCTTGTGAAAATGAAAGTCATAACACACATCTCATAGGATCATTATGCAATGATAAAATGAGATAACTTACTATCTGATATAGCCATATCAAAGTGAACAAATATGAAAGCTATAAAACAGACACAATTGAACTTTTGATGTGAAATTATTATGGAAATAACCAATGTCTATAAGTAATAGCTTTGTACAAGGCAAATAAGTTGAGAAAGGACTTGGCTTAAAGTACAAGTTCAAATCATGTGGTAGTCCACAGCAGGGGTTATTAAAGGCAAAAAATAACACTTTAAGCTTGTGGGCCATACCGTCTCTGTTGCAACTACTCAACTGTTATTGCAAGTAAGTAGCCATAGTTGATATGTAAATCAACGTTGTAGCTGTGATCCAATAAAACTTCATTTATTAAACAGGCAGCTGGTCCAGAGGTCATAGTAGGCCATGGATCTAGAGTGGCAGAGGCTACCATTTGCATAGAGCCCAGAATGTCTATTGGTCTTTCAATACACAGTCATCAGATATCTGAAAAATGAGAAATGGAACTACTGATCACATTTTTCAATACACTTGATCTGTTCAAAATGGAACAAAATATATGAAATTCATACTTCAGGGTAAATATTGGCAGGACAGAAAAAAGTTGTGTAACAGTTGTATGGTACCATATGCTTGCATAGTAACATTGCATTATGACAGGAAACTATTCTGTCAGAGAGGCGTGATTTTACCTACTAAATATATAATGCAAAATGAATAAATGAAAAAGCCTCAGAGCTTTAAATTGTATTTTACCCAATGCTGATACAACAATAGCTTTCTTTTGATTAGTGTTGGCATGGTATCTTTTTCAAATCCTTTTAATTTCAATATATTTTGTATGTCTCACTTCAGATGTGACTCTTGTAACAGCATATATTATTTTTTCCAGTTAACAATACTTGTCTTTTAACCAGAACATTCTGTCCTTTTATACTTAAAAATGTTCAATAAATTTGAGCTTAAATATGTAATTGTATTGTGTAATTTTCTACTTGTCCCACTAGCTGTTATTTTTTTAAATCATCTTTTGTGCTTTTTTTTTTAAATTATTGTTGGGTATTCATCAAGGGTATAAAGAACCAGGTTATATTGATTCCATTTGTTAGGTAAAGTTCCTCTTATAATTGTGTTCCACCCCCAAAAGGTGTATCATATACCAGGACCACTGACCCCTCCTCTCCCCTTCTCTCTCTCTGCTCTCCCATTCCCCCAGCCCCCACCATGTACTAGATCATTAATTGTCCTCATATCAGAATTTAGTACATAGGATTCTCTACATTCTTCTGATGCTTTACTAAGAATAATGTGTTCCACTTCCATCTAGGTTAATATCAAAGATGCAAAGTCTCCATTTTAGTATTCCATGGTAT
>NW_003852447.1:1631328-1640301 GCF_000181295.1 Otolemur garnettii
GGATGGTGAGCATTTTTTCATATATCTGTAGGCCGTACGCCGTTCTTCTTTGGAGAAATTTCTCTTCAAGTCCCTTGCCCATCCTGAGATGGGATTACTCGTCTTCTTCTTGCTAATACGTTTAAGTTCTCTATGGATTCTGGTTATTAAACCTTTGTCGGAGACATAACCTACGAAAATCTTCTCCCATTCTTGACAACTGTAAATTGAGCTGCGATACACAGTCTAGTGAAAATGTCCTTATGGTAAAAGGATTTTTTCCTTCTGGAAGATGCCCAGTAATGGGACTGCAGCATCAAATGAGAGGTCTACTTTGAATTCTTTAAGGATTTTCAATACTTTCTTCCAAAAAGGTTGTGTTAATGTTCAGTCCCACCAGCAGTGCAAAAGTGTTCCCTTCTTCATCATCTGCAGTTTTGAGATTTTGTGATGTGAGCTAGTCTCAATGAGGTTAGAGGATATCTCAGGTGGTTTTGATTTGCATTTCTGCAATCATTAAGGACGATGAGCATTTTTTCATATGCTTGATAGCCATTCATTTGTCTTCTTTAGAAAAGATTCTATCCATCTCTCTTGCAGAGTGATGGAAGGAATTGTTGGCTATTTTTATGTTGATTAATTTGAGTTCTCTATAGATCCTAGTTATCAAGCTTTTGTGCAGTCAAAATATGCAAATATCCTTTCCCATTGTGTAGGTTGTCTGTTTGCTTTGTTTGTTGTTCTACTGTACAGAAGCATTTCAGTTTCAATTGTTTAAGTTTCAGTCCCATTTGTTTATTTTTGTTGTTGCAATTGCCATGGTAGTCTTCTTCATAAAGTCTTTCCCCAGGCTGATATCTCCAAGTGTTTCTCCTATGCTTTCTTTGAGGATTTTTATCATTTCATGCCTTAAATTTGGATCTTTTATCCATCTTGAATCAATTTTATTGAGTGGAGACAGATGCGGGTCCACTTTCAGTCTTTGACATGTGGATATCCATTTCTCCCAGCACCATTCATTGAATGAGGATCCTTTCCCCAAGTGTATGTTCTTGTTTGGTTTATCAAAGATTAGGTGGCTGTAAGATGTTAGTTTTATGTCCTCGTTTTCTATTCAGTTCCAGATGGCAATGTCTCTATTTTTGTGCTAATACCAGTGCTGTTTTGATCACTATAGCCTTGTAGTATACCAGCCTAAAGGCTGGTAGGCTGATGGTCCTGGCTTTGTTTTTATTACTAAGAATTGGCTTAGCTATACGAGGTTTTTTCCAGTTCCATACAAAATGAAGAATTATTTATTTCCAAGTCTTGAAAGTATGATGCTGGTATTTTAATAGGAATGGCATTGAATCTGTAGATTGCTTTGCAAAGTATAGATATTTTAATAATGTTGATTATTCCAGCCATGAGCATGGTATGTTCTTCCAATTGTTAATATCCTCTGTTATTTTTTTTCTTAGGGTTTCATAATTTTCTTCATAGAGGTCCTTCACCTCTTTTGCGAGGTATATTCCTAGGTATTTCATTTTTTTTGAAACTACTGTGAAGGTGATTGTGTCCTTACTTAGCTTCTCATCTTGGCTGTTACTGGCATATACAAAGGCTACTGATTTGTGGACATTGCTTTTATATCCTGAGACATTATTGTATTTTTTTGATCACTTCCAGGAGTCTTGTGGTTGAGTCTTTGGGGTTCTCTAAGTATAAGATCATATCATCAAAGAGGGAGAGTGTAACCTCCTCTGCTCCCATTTGGATGCCCTTTATATCCTTCTTTTGCCTAATTATATTGGCTAGAACTTCCAGCACTATGTTAAATAGTAGGGACGATAGAGAACAACCTTATCTGGTTCCAGTCTTAGTGGAAAAGCTTTCAGTTTTACTCCATTCAGTAAAATATTAGCTGTGGGTTTGTCATAGATGGCTTTGATCAGTTTAAGAAATGTGCCACCTCTGCCTATACTCTTCAGTATTAGCTGTGAGTTTGTCATAGATGGCTTTGATCAGTTTAAGAAATATGCCACCTATGCCAGTACTCTTCAGTATTCTAATTAGAAATGGATGCTGAATTTTTTTCAATGCTTTTTCAGCATCTATTGAGAGGATCATATGGTCTTTGTTTTTGCTTCTCTTGATATGATTAATTCTTCATATGAATTATGTTTATGGACTTGCATATGCTAAACCAGCCTTGCATCCCTGGAATGAAACCAACTTGATTATGATGTATGACTTTTTTTATGAGAAGCTGTAATCTACTGGCTAGGATTTTGTTGAGAATTTTTGTATCTATATTCATTAGTGAAATTGGTCTTGTTTTGTTTTGTTTTTGCATTTTTTTGGCCAGGGCTGGGTTTGAACCCACCACCCTCGGCATATGGGGCTGGTGCCCTACTCCTTGAGCCACAGGGACCACCCCATGAAATTGGTCTTAAGTTCTCCTTTTTAGATGGGTTTTTTCCTTGGTTTTGGTATTAGGGTGATGTTTGTTTCATAGAATGTGTTTGGAAAAATTCCTTCCTCCTCAAGTTTTTGGAATAATTTCTGTAGTATGGGTATAAGCTCTTCTTTGAAGGTCTGATAGAATTCTGGTGTGAAGCTATCTGGACCAGGGCATTTTTTGGTTGGGAGATTTTTTTATAGTTTCTTTAATTTCAGGGCTTAAAACTGGTCTGTTCAGGAGATCTATTTCTTCTTGTTTAAGTCTAAGGTGAGGGTGTGATTCCAAATATTGATCCATTTCCTTCACATTGTCAAATTTCTGGACATAGAGTTTCTTGTAGTATTCAGACATAATCTCTTGTATCTGTGGCATCTGTTGTTATTTCCTCTTTATCATTTCTGATTGCAGTTACTAGAGATTTTACTTTTCTGTTTCTAGTTAGTCTGGCCAAAGGTTTATCTATTTTATTTACTTTTTCAAAAACCAACTTCTTGTTTCATTAATTTTCTGAATTTTTTTTGTTTTCAATTTCATTAATCTTTGGCTATTTCTTTTGTTCTGCTGGGTTTAGGGTTAGAGTGTTCTTTTTCTAGTTCCATAACATGGTTTGTGAGTGTGCTGATGTTCTCACTTTTTTGAAGGTAGGCATCTAAAGCAATACATTTTACTTTCAGGACTTGTTTTGCTATATCCCAGAGGTTTTGGTAATTTCTGCCTTCATTGTTGTTGTGTTTGAGGAAATTAACAAATTTCTCTTCTATCTCTTCCTGAACCCAACTATCTCAGCATGAGGTTTGGTATCCAAAACTTTGTGTGGGGAAGAACACTTCTGTTGGAGTTGAGCTTCACCTTTACAGCCTTGTGGTCTGAGAAGAGACATGGTATAATTTCTATTCCTTTAATTTTTCTGAGGTTCAATTTGTATCCTAGGATGTGATCTGTTTTGGAGTATGTGCCATGAGCTGATAAGAAAAAGGTATATTCTTTTGTTTTGGGATGGTATGTTCTGTATATGTCTATTAATCCCATTTGTTCTAGGGTCACTTCTAAGTCTTTTGTATCGTTGTTTAGTTTCTGTTTAGAGGATCAGTCCAGTTCTGTCAGAGGGGTGTTGAAGTCCCCTACAATTAAGGTGTTATAGGATATATTGCTCAGATCTCTTAAGGTCTGTTTCATAAATCTGGGAGCATTTAAGTACATAATTGTTTAAAATTGAGATGTCTTCTTGTATTGTTCTGTGCTATCTTTTGAATTGATTCTTTTATCATCCCATTCCTTCTATTTCATTTTAAATATAACATATTTATTTTCTGTTCTTTTAATGATTACCTCAGAAAGTACAAGACACACATTTAGTTTATATTAAAAATATTAATACTCCCAGATAATAAGAAAACCTTAAAACTCTTTCAAGTCTGTTTCCTTACTGCCTAATTTGTGTTTTAAAATTTGTTCTAATTCTTTTAATATAGTTTTAAACTCCAATGAGTATTATTAATATTTTTTGAGTCAATATTCATTTATATTTGTCTCTTTTCTTGTGTGCTCCATTCCTTTCTGGTTGGGAAATTCCTTATAAAATCACATACCTGTGTCTAAACAACTGCTCTTAAAAACACTGTTAATACAAATCTTGACATAATTAACTCAGTTTTTAGTTCTCTGAAAATGTCTTTATTTCACATTCATTCTTAAAGGATATTTGTGCTGGGTATACAATTTTAAATGGGCAGTTATTTTCTCTTATCACATAGAAAGCATTATTCCAATGACTCATGACTTCCATCGTTCGGCTGAGAAGTCATCTTTTAAGTTTAATTGTTGCTTATTTGAAAGTAATTTGTCTTCGTCCTTTGGCTGGCTATTTTTATAATTGTCACTTTGATGTTAGCATTCTTCACTTTCATTATGATATGATTAAGGTTTAGATATCTTGCTGTGGATGGATATCTTCCATCAGTTTTAGAAAAATCTTAGTCACCTTCAGTTCTAGTAATTCTTTTCTTGGATTTTCTGTACTCTTTCCTTTTGGGAGCCCAGTTAAATGTTTGTTAGACCATCTTACTATAAATCTCTTAATTTTTGTTTCATTTACCTACATTGTATTGTGGGTAATTTTTATGGAAAAATTGTCTACCATGAAACTTAGGAACAAGGCACACAGTAAGAGGTGACCAGTGAGTAAGAGAAGCAGTTTCATATGTATTTATATATTTACATCTGCTCCCAATCATTTACAACACCCTCTTAGCGCCTGAGTGCTATCTCTCCAGCCCCCACCCTGTACTCCCTAATCCTTGTCCATAGAAAAGTTGTCCTCCATGAAACTGGTTCCTGGGGACTACTGTTCCAGTTCACTACTTCTTTCTTCAGCTATGTATAAAGTTCAACCTCTCCTAGTATATTTTAGTTCAAATATTTCTTTCTTTCTTTTTTTTTTAAAGAACTTGGAAGTGGTTCTTTTTCAGGTTTGCCTGGTGTTTTCTAGAAAACTCTTGTGAATTAATCATGGTTATGACACATACAATATTTAAATATTTACTTAACCATTTCATAAATAGATATTTAAATGTTTTACATAACCTTATTACTTATTCATGAAGGTTTTATTCCTCATGTTTTTATTGATCTTTAATGTGAATTTGTATTTTCCTGACAATAATCTGTAGGAATCCTATTAGACTAAATTGGGTATGTCTTTCTCTAAGAAGGACTTTTGTCTGTTTCAATGCTAGGAAGCCAGAGGAGACAATTCCTAGAGAAACTTCAAGAAGCCTGGATTGATGCAGGAGTTTCTGGTTTATCTATCTAGCCTTGGTGCTATCTAAGGATTGGGGATTCCACTTAAAGATTTGAAAATATTTCTATGGATGGTTTGACCTTAGTTTAGCTGTGGCCTATCTGTTTGCTTATTACAGGGGAGAGGGTTGCCTCTGGTTCAATTCTCACTTTGTTGGTGAATTAAAAACTATGGATATTTCTTCTGTTTTTTGTGAGGCTAGTAATAGTCGACTAGAAGAAATTGTTTCTTCCAAGAATGAGCAGTTTAGTAGCAGAAGTCCCTGTAATATATCCCTGCTACACTGCAGGACGAAAAGTCTATATTGAAATTTATCACATATTACAACATCAAAAACAGACAAACCTGCTAATGATTTAGTGTTTAGAATTCTTATACATTAACTTTATTTATATAAAGAGTTTTCCTGAATTTTTAAAAGTGAAAAAGATAAAAGCAAAGATTTCAGATTGGCATTTGTAAGCCCTTCTCTGAAAAATAACCCCAAAGTGGGGCTGTCTAAAGGCACAATATACAAAAATTAAAGTAAAATTTTGAGGAAAATCACCCTAACAATATTTTTTCTCTTTAACATTGCATTTTGGAGGTCCTAGGAGATATAAACATTGGTTATATAAGAATTTTGATCACATGATCAGAAGCAATATGAGGTAAATTTCTAATATCACCTCTAAGCTCTGTACTAACTTGTGTGACAATATTCTGTCCTTGAACAACAGTCCTTCATTTTTTACATTAAACACTATGTAATAATTATTTAAATAATAACTGTATAAAGTAGTTTAATTGTCAGAATTGCTATAGCAGCTCGTGCGGTTCAGTTAAGTGATATGTATCCCAAACTTCTGATCTGCAAGAACGCCAGATTTTAATTTAACATATAGTTAGTGATTTTCATAGTCTCAATTTTTAAAAGGTATATATGTAAGTAATTATATAATTGATGAGACATTTAAAAGTAGATACTGAAACATGCACCACAATTGTGATTAACAATACAAAGAGTTCAGGAAAAAAATCCATGAGATGAGAAAACAACTTATTAGAAAACAATTTACTTAAATTCTCTCATTTTTTAAGTTTATAAATAGAGGTTAATAGTAGTACTAGAAATAGAACACAGAACTCCCTGATTCCAGTTCAATAAATAATCATGAAGTCTGTGAATTAACTGCTAATAGTCTGCCAATCTCTTCTCCAACTTCAAACATTCCATTATATTTTATTGTGATGACTTCAGAGGTGATACTGTTTACTCCAGCTTCTGGCTCATGTCCATCCACTGCTATTTATTTATTTGAGACAGGGTCTTGCTCTGATACTCAGGCTGGAGTGTAATTGTATTTCTATAGCTCACTGCATCCTTAAATTCCTGGGCTCAAGCAAACCTATTGCCTCAGCCTCCTGAGTACCTGGATCTACAGGCACAAGCCATCATGCCTAGCTAATTTTTCAAAAAAAAAATTTTTTTTTGGAGACAGGATCTTGCAATGTTGCCTAGGCTTGTCTTGAACTCCTGGCCTCATGTGCTCCTCCTTCTACCTTGGACTCCTAAAGAGTTGGGATTATACACATGAGCCATTGCACTCAGCCCATTCATTATCATTTATTCTAATTTCATATTCTATTTTTAGTGTCTGATATAATTTACTTTTTAGGCCATAAGCAATTTAAAATCTGTCTTGAACCATTAATTCAGACTGTAGAAGCTTTATATTTTTCCTGTATCTTTTAAGTTGAATGAACTCCATGGCCTTCAATTTGTTAAGAGTTAGATGCCAGGTAGATACTTTACTTAAGTACTGAGATGTCTTGATTCTACCTCAGAAAGTCATTCTTATCAATATGCACAAAATCACTATCTCACACACTTCACTAATATTCTATTCACCATTTAATGAGATTTGCCTCTTTTAATGTCTAGAAAGCAGATTAATCATGTACAATTTATAGTATTCAGAGAATATTTATTCAATTATTGAATTTCAATCTACCATGCTAACTGTTCTTGAGATCATTTCCTCATGAAAAAAAATTACACGCAGGAAAACACTTAATGCATCAGCTGGAATGTGAGTTCCTCAGAAAAGTCCACTCTCCTTTCTCATGGCATGATACATTCCTTTCACTAAGCTCTCTGGTACTACCTAAGTACATGAGCACACAAAGAAAATTAAATTCTTATTTAAACTCAAGAAGCAAACATTTCCCAAAATAATATTCCCCTCCTTTATACTTGAGTTGTAAACATTTCTCTACATGCCAGTGCACTTCTATTTTGTTAGAATTTTAGCCAGCAGTATTTTGTTTATTTGTTCTGGATTGTGTATGTTTTTCACTACATCTATAAGTACACTTCATCACCTGAACACCTGCTGAACTAAACTTGTCTTGCCAGCAAAAAATTTTAAAATTATGCAATCTGCAATTCAGTCCATGGCAAGCACTTGGGTAGAATTTCTTCTATACCTTTCAACATCAATTAAAGAAATGCATCCATAGAAATATTGCCAACTGAAAAGTCAGTGAAGCGAATTTAATCAAGTAAATTTGACTAGCATTTTACTTAAGGACTTTGCAGATATACAAATAAGCAACATCATCACTAGCAAATTCTAAAATGTTGTGAATGTATTGAAAGGAAAATGAGTATGATCATGTGATATCCAATTAATAAAAATACATTTTTCATTCATCAAAAAATTTATATATATATATATACTTTAAAGAAAATGAAAAAATTCATGGAAATACCTTTGAAAAAATCAGCCATGATTACTGAAAAAAATTCTTAAAGAAAGGAAGACATTTTAATCAGATATGTTCTACATAAAAATATTTTAGCAAGGAGACAAGTAGATTTTTTGACATGTACACTTACATTGACACATAACTAGCGAAAAATGTAGTTGTAAAAAGCATAAATATAAAACTTTATAACCAAGGTTATATGAGAGGGTTGTTTGTTGTTTTTTTTTTTTACTGAAACAGTTCACAATTAAAAAGAGTACTGAAAGTGTTCAAATAAAATAAATATTAATATGTAAGTTTTTTGTTTGTTTTTTTAAACTTTATTCAAAGTAATATGAGGGTACAATATTCAGGTTACATTGTTCTCATTTCCAGGGTTATGTATAAGTTTCTTAAATGTGAAATAGTTTTATTCTGGTGTCTAAGTCCAAGCCTATATATTTCCTATTTTACTTACTATAAAATCACCAAGAAACAATCAAAGTTATCTGAATTAAAGGCAACTTTTTAAAAAGTCACAATATAAAGAAAAATAGAGTAAGAAAGATTTCACAAACGCACTGAAAGTTTTCTTAAATATTTTAAGTGGACATATAGGCATTAAAATAAGCAAATTATTTTTTTAAAAAGATGACAAAATAGTATTTAACCAAAGGAGAGGGTTTGTTAAACCTGCCTTCATTTATGTTAATCAACATATGCAGTAATTTAAACAAAACTTCTGTATATGGATGTGGAAATTATTTGGGAGTTGTGCCTAAGCATGTGAAAAGCATAAGAAAAAAGAATTCCCTGTTTCCTTTTGGATGCTTCAGACAACAGCAACCCAGCCTAGGGCACACTGCTGCGGGATTTTAACTGTTGTATGGAACTACTCAAAATGCTTTTGATCCATTTTATCTTGAAAGTTAGCAAAGAAATGTTGCAATAAGAAACACCAACAAAGATCTAAAAAAGTTAAGCTCTGGATTACCATATTGTGTTCTCCTGCCATTCAATG
>NW_003852447.1:1640424-1642813 GCF_000181295.1 Otolemur garnettii
TTGGATGTTAAAAGAGTTGCAGCAATTAGGCTTTTGTTAATTACCAGCTGTTGAAACAGATGTGTTGACTGTCCTTATTAGTCAACAGCTGGGTAAGAAGAACAATTGATGCTCCTTAAAACCAACAGCCAGCTGCTCCACAGTAATTATCTCCAATTAATAATACAGGTGATAAAGGCAAAAAGCTTCTATCCCTCTCTTTCAATAATGTTGGCAGTTTCAATAACTATAGCTTTATCATTACAAAGTAATGGAGAACACATTTATTAAAACAAGTAAGGTTGATATATTAGAGTTGCATTAACTCTGTGGTAGTTTCCATTATGCAATTCCTGGAAGAAGGAATCAGACAAGTGCTAAAAGTAGAAGCAGACATTCTGTAGGCTTTTATTTATCATATTTCAAATGTCACTGCCAACTTACTTCTCTAGTACTAACAATAATAGCTAAGCACTTAAGTTCTTTGAAAAAGAGAAGCATAACTAAAATCTGTTCTTTTTGATTTCCAGGTGTTTTCACTGATCTTGTTTTATATTCAGTTCAGTGAAGCAATATATTTCCTCTTGGTATGACTAAATATCAGTGTCTTGTTCCTAGCTTATATTTCCTAAGTGACTGGTACAGGCAATTTTACCAAACTCAAAAAGAATTTAT
The DNA here is from genome assembly GCF_000181295.1 of Otolemur garnettii. NCBI lineage: Eukaryota > Metazoa > Chordata > Mammalia > Primates > Galagidae > Otolemur > Otolemur garnettii. Next base: position 1,641,079 of record NW_003852447.1, read on the forward strand.
TTCATAGCAGTAAACATTTCATGTACACAGAGAGATCAGCAAAGCAAACAAGCACGCAAGAAAACAAAAACATTCTATTTTGTAGACATGATTTTATAGCATACAATACTCAAGTTTCTAATTATAATGATGTTAGAAAAGAAATACCACATTGGATCACAATAATAAAATAGTAATAATTACATGTTTTAAAAAATTACTTTTACTATTTTCTAATTTGAACACTCATATTACGATTTCACATACAAGACGTAAAAAACAAAGATTTAAACAAGCCAGGCAAACTATCTCTGTCCTACAAAAGAGGTGTCTACAAGAATTTACAATCATATCTATTCACTAATTAGAGAACACTTAAAGACACTGCCTTTCTGAAAACAAGGATTAGAGCTGGATGAATACACCCTTTTCAGAAACCTTCCTCATGTCTCTGTTGGGTCATCACAAGCAGCTTGTTCTCCTAGCATTAAATAGAAAAGCCTGGTGATTATCAGTTCTGAGCGCCTCAGTTAGGCATCAGGACAATTAACACGAACAGAAATTCTAAATAACATGTAAATAAATCTTTTCACACACACAAAAAAAGCTTGTATTAAAAAATGAACAAAAAGAAACTTTCTAAAACAGTATTATTTAAGTTGTCACTTGTGTATTATGGTTGCCTGATATAAAAAATATTAGCTAGAAAACTCCCTCATTCTATTTAATTATAGCTTCTAAATAGGAATTTCAACATTTATATAATTATGAAGAAAGAGAAATAGGCACGTTATCAAAAAAGAAAAGATTATCCATCTCTGAAACAAAGCTCCCATGAGAATTTGTAATATTTAAGATTCTGTAATTTACAGGGAATCCCCTGATATACGGAAGCTAACAAAATGTGTAAATAGAGGAACAAAATGTTAGCTTCTATGTTTGAAAATCTCTATTAGGCAATAGAATTATTCTGTGATTTCTCAATTCTAAGAAAAGACCTAAGCTCTGAGCACAGCGGCAGTGAGTACAAATATCTCCCACCCTGATAATGGGCAGTCTTCCTTTCCTTTCCTATAGGCAGGAATATTGGAAAAGCACACAAGCACTATAGTAGTTAATCACTTCTCTTCACTGTGGAAAGAAACAGGTTGTAGGTTAACACCTGACAAGTTCACCGCATCTTACGGGCCATAGCTACTATCCTAAAGCTAGAGAGCTGCCCTTCTTCATTATGTGCAAGTCAACTAAACAGGAAAGTCAGAAGTGAAACCTATTCCTAAGCCATGGTTCCTAAACTCATTGCTGTTTAAAAATAAGCCAGGAAATTTATATCATCTCTCCTCCCCCCAAAACTAAATGCCAATATGTAGCAAACATATGACTGCAGGACACAATTCCTCTAAAGGCTGCCTATTTTTGAAATCTAGGATAATACATAGTCCTAATGTATAATTAGAATATAGTTCTAATAATTTAGACCAAGATCCAAGTATTCAAGAAACACTTTCAACTGGCAATGCTTGATATATCTTATTTTCACACCAATTCTTAAACTGGGATGAAACACCTGCATATTCACATCCACAACATAGATGCTCACTGCTCAGCATGCGTTTCCCACCTTGCTCACTGGCAAACTTATAAATATATCCTCACAATTAAATCCATCACATCTTTTCCTTGTGCTTCACATCACCTTGTATATATATCTAACACAGCATTTATCTAATTTTATCTGCATTTTTTTTTTTTTTTT
>NW_003852447.1:1643302-1644989 GCF_000181295.1 Otolemur garnettii
GTACTACAGGTGCCTGCCATAATGCTTGGCTATTTTTTGGTTGCAGTTGTCACTGTTGTTTAGCTGACCCTGGTTGGGCTTGAACCTCCTGGCCTCGGTGTTATGTGGCAGGTGGGCTACTCACTGAGCTACGAGTGCTGAGCCCTCATTAATCATTTTTGATGACTAAATATAAATACTTAAAAATTAGGGAGATATCTTTTTCTAATAATTGTTGAAAAAGTAAATTTTTTAAAATGATATGATATGAAATTACATCATAAAGGTATGATTTATTTAATCTAGGTTTATCCAGCATGCATATCCCCATAAACAGGATCCATTTTCTTTTTCTTTTTTGAAACAGAGCCTCAAGCTGTCCCCCTGGGTAGAGTGCTGTGGCATCACAGCTCACAGCAACCTCCAACTCCTAGGCTCAAGCGAGTCTCCTGCCTCTGCCCTCAAGAAGCTGGGACCACAGGCACCTGCCACAACACCTGGCTATTTTTTTTGGTGGTAGCCATCACTGTTGTTTGGCGGGCCCAGGCTGGATTCGAACCCGCCACCCTAGGTGTAAGGGGGGCTGGCATCTTAGCCACAGGCGCCGAGCCAGGATACATTTTCTCAACTGGAATAATCAGTTTGGCTTCACTGAATCTATTGTTCATGACAATAATTCCAGTTTCACATCATCACAGAATGTGAGATGTCTAATAAATAATGTCTAGTAAATAAAGAAAAAATTCCAAAGCAAAAATAAGATTATTTTTAACCTCCTCTTAGACACACCTCTTAATCCTATAGTTCATTTGGAATAATTTATTTTTATTTGAATTTATTTTTTCAGAGATAGGGTCTTATTTTCAGTGACACAATCATAGCTAGCTAAAAGCTACAACTCCTGGGCTTAAGTGGTCTCCCACCTCAGCATTCAAAGGAGGTAGGACTACAGGCTTGTGCCACCACATCCAGGTAATCTTATTTTTTTTTTTTGTAAAGACAAGGTCTTGTGGTATTACCCAGGCTGGTCCTGAACTCCCAGCCTCAAGCAACTCTCCTGCCTTGACCTCCCTAAGAGGGAGGATTATAGGCATGAACCCCTGGGCTTCGCCAGACTTATATATACATTTTAAGACATGCTGCCTTCCACTGATTCTTATCCAACCACTTTCCCTGTTTGGAGATCTCTTTCAATTTTCTTTTGCCTATACTACTTCATCAAATTAATTCCCCTAGAAAGGTTAAAAGGTACTTTCTTAGATTTACTTTTTAAAAAACAAATGTCTTCGTTTTGCCCTCCTCTATAAATGACACTTTGGCCTAATACAGGATAGTTAATTTATAGTCTTTTCTTCTAAGATTTATTAACATAGTTGCACTGCCCTGTTTTCCAATACTGTAGGTAAAAAGTTTCATGCCAGTATAATACTTTTTCCTTCATAAATAATATTCTATGTAATATTATAATAAATTTTATAAGGTATAACATTTTCTCTTTATCATTAGCATATAGATGTTTTACCTAGATATGTAAAAAAATGGGTTCTTACATTTATTCCTTTTATTCTTATATCTATTCAAATTTTTCTTTTTTTAATACAGAAAATTCAATTTTATTTCTTATAGTAGAAGTGAACAAAATGAAAATAAAGGCTCAGCGCCTGTGGCTCAAGTGGCTAAGGCGCCAGCCACATACACCTAAGGTGGC
>NW_003852447.1:1645294-1648741 GCF_000181295.1 Otolemur garnettii
TAAGTCCTAAATATTTGGAAATAGATGCCAAGGTCATAGTTCAGAAGACATAATATCTTAAGATGGCAATATTCTCTAAACCGGTCTTCAGATTCAACACAAGTCCTATCAAAATTCCATTTAGGCTTTCTCTTTTTTTTTGCAGAAATTGACAAGTTAATTCTTAAATTAATATGGAAATGAAAGAACCCAGAATAGTTAAAACAACCTTGAAAGGGAAAAACAAAGTTGGAAGACCCTGTTAACCAGTTTGGTGGAAGTGTTTCAGATTGTGTGTGAAAACACCACACTGTACCCCAGAAGTGCATTAATGTACATAGTTATCATTCAATAAAAAAGAAAAAAAAACAAAGTTGGAAGACTTACATTTCCCTATTTCAAAATTGACTGTAAAGCTACAGTATTCAAAATAATTAACACTGGCATAACATTAGCAACAAAGTAGGTCAATGAAATAGCATTGAGAATTAAGAAATAAACCCTTACATTTACAGTCAACTGATTTTCTTCTTTCTTTTTTCTTGTTGGGGATTCATTAAGGGTACAAGAAATCAGGTTACAGTGATTGCATTTGTTAGGTAAAGTCCCTCTTATAATCATGTCTTGACCCCAAAAAGTGTGACACACACCAAGACCCCCCCTTCCCTCTCTCTGCTCTTCCTTTCCCCCTACTCCTCCCTCCTTCTTTCTCTGCTCTCCTCTTCCCCCACCCCCACTGTATCATTAATTCTCATTAATCATCCTCATATCAAAATTGAGTACATAGTATTCATGCTTCTCCATTCTTATGAAGCTTTAAGAATAATGTGTTCCACTTCTATCCAGGTTAATACAAAGGCTGTAAAGTCTCCATTTTTTTAATGGCTGAATAGTATTCCATGGTATACATATACCACAACTTGTTAATCCATTCCTGGGTTGGTGGGCATTTAGGCTGTTTCCACATTTTGCTGATTGTAAATTGAGCTGCAATAAACAGTGTAGTGCAAATGTCCTTATGATAAAAGGATTTTAGATGCCCAGTAATGAGACTGCAGGATCAAATGGGAGGTCTAGCTTGAATTTCTTGAGAGTTCTCTATACTTCCTTTCAAAAAGGCTGTATTAGTTTGCAGTCCCACCAGCAGTGTGTAAAAGTGTTCCCTTCTGTCCACATCCATGCCAGCATCTGTAGTTTTGAGATTTTGTGATGTGGGCCATTCTCACTGGATGGTATCTTAGGGTGGTTTTGATTTGCATTTCTCTAATAATTAGGGATGATGAGCATTTTTTCATATGTTAGCCATTTGTCTGTCTTCTTTAGAGAAGGTTCTATTCATGTCTCCTGCCCACTGATATATGGGATTGTTGGCTTTTTCATGTGGATTAATTTGGGTTCTCTATAGATCTTAGTTATCAAGCTTTTGTCTGATTTAAAATATGCAAATATCCTTTCCCATTGTGTAACTTGTCTATTTGCTTTGGTTGTTGTCTCCTTAGCTGTACATTAGCTTTTCAGTTTAATTAAGTCCCATTTGTTTATTTTTGTTGTTGCAATTGCCACGGCAGTCTTCTTCATGAAGTCTTTCCCCGGCGGATATCTTCTAGTGTTTTTTCTGTGCTTTCTTTGAGGATTTTTATTGTTTCATTCCTTAAATTTAAGTCCTTTATCCAGCTTGAATCAATTTTTGTGAGTGGTGAAAGATGTGGGTCCAGTTTCATTCTTTTACTTGTGGATATCCAGTTCTCTCAGCACCATTTATTGAAAAGGGAGTCTTTCCCCCAAGGTATGTTCTTATTTGATTTATTGAAGATTAGGTAGTTGTAAGACGTTAGTTTCACTTCCTGGTTTTCTATTCGATTTCAAATGTCTATTCTAATTTTTCACACATTAGGTTTTCTTTGTCTCTTGTCATTTCACTCCATTTCCTTGTTTTTGCTTAATATTCCTCCTTTTGCTGTTCCAAATAACTATTTAGATAACTGTCCCTGATTATTCTTATTCAAATCATCTATTTTTAAATGATGATCTTTTTCTGATTGTTCCCTCAAAATATCTTTAATTCTTCATAAGAAGTCTTATTTCAATTTTTAAACATTTTTTCTCTAACTTAAAAGATCCAATTAAATGTGTGGCTGAATGTGGTCTTTTCAATAAAGCAATCAAATTCCCTGTATTAAACATGGGCTCTCAAGCCTATCTATATTAGATGGTATGGGTTTTTAAAGCATATTTAAAAACTGGCATGCTTGGAATGATAGTGATGAAAAAGAGTAGCTAAGTAGTTTCTTCATTAGGCAGACTGCCAAGTTTCTCTAGAGCATAATCATTAACTGGTGAAGGGTAGCTTCTTTCCACAATCTAAGAAGTAGTCAGGACAATAATAATTATCAATCAATTGTGTTTTCCTCTTATTATTCCTTCAAACTTTCAGAAGTTGTATTTGTTTTGCTTCTGTACCAGTGGCAAATAGTCCCCTTTCATGTCATAATATAATGACTCCATATGGAATTAGTACTGGTGTCACAGTATTCACTGAGCTTTGCACTATCCTCATCAATGAGCTCCTGTGCCAGTATATTTGAATACCAACCATATATATTACTCATGCTGTAAAGTTGGCTTCTTCTAAACCAGGGGTAGGGAACATTTTCATGTTGGAAAGCTGCATTAATTTAGCTGTAATCAAATAAGGCTGCATTCCAGAAACTTCAATCAGATATACTTAAAAATGTACATTATTTTGTAAACATCTAACTATGTACTTAATAATTTAAAAAAATTAAATCTATTTTTAAAGTTAACTAACTTTTCATAACTTTATGGTGTCTACTTTTTGTTGGAAAACATTTGAATATTTGGTTGCAGCATGGAGGTCCACATCCATTTGTGGGCTAAAGGACTTCCTGATTTGAGTTAGGAAGGAGAATGTAGATTAGCAGGGATAAGTGGTTGAAAGCAAGAAACCATTTTTTGGTATGTTACCGAAGGTGTGGGTATTCTACTGCATTTTTCCATTCTTCAATTTGATCTTTTTTAGCATCGATAACTATAAAATGTCATCTACTAAGAGCTCAATCAATTCCATCTATTTTCTTTAGGTGCCTCAGTGATATCAACTAGGTGATGCTAATTTGAGTATAAAATCATGATTCTCAAAGTCAGTGAATCTTTCATTGTATTTTCCCATAAACAGACCTATAACAGCTGTGTATTTTTCAAGTAGTTTGCATATATAATCCTTCCCATCAATAACCTTTGCTAATGGGAAAACATTCATTCAAAATTTTCTTTTGAAGGGTAACTTTTTTTGAAATTCTTGGGTTTTTTTTTTTTTTTTTGAGATAGAGCCTCAAGCACACCCCTGGGTAGAGTGCTATGGCATCACAGCTCACAGCAACCTCCAACTCCTGGGCTTAAGCAAGTCTCCTGCCTCTGCCTCCCAAGTAGCTGGGACCACAGGTGCCC
>NW_003852447.1:1649924-1650630 GCF_000181295.1 Otolemur garnettii
TTCTGTTCTGAAGAATATCCAAAGCCAGTAACTCTTCATAGCACAGAAAATTTTCTGGTATGACCCAAATGAAATATAAAACCTGTTCCAACTCAGTAGTATCAGTTGATTCATGCAAAGTGATTGAATAAAATGTATTTCCCTTTTGAAATATGGCATGAAGTTGTTCTGTTAAGTTGAAAGCTAACTCATGCTGTCAATCAGTCACAGTTCTCCTTTAAAAAGGCAACTGTTCATAGTTTGAAATGTTATTGGGGTCTAAGCATCCTATAATGTCAACAAGACATTCTTTCACAATTTCTACATCAGTGAATGCCTTTCCTTTTTTTCCTGAGTATACACTAATAAGCTACTTTATAAGTTGCTTCAGTGACATTATTTCCAAGTCTTAGTGCTGCTTGAAACAACTATTGTTGATTTTGCTTTTCACCTTTTATTTTCTGCAATACAACCTTTTACAACTCTCCCTCTAATTTAAAATACTTGTGGTCCTTATGAGTGTTATAATGGTGATAAGCACTGAATTTCTTTAATGTTGATATTACAGTATCACAAAGAAAACAAATCATCTTATTGTTAGTAGAAACAAGATATTGCAATTTCTAATCCTTATTTAAAAGCCTGTTTTCTTCCTTCAGCATTCTCTTGGTCTTCTTTGAAATGGTGGACTGTTAAGCAGGCAGATTTTAAAAATACTGTGAGTGGG
>NW_003852447.1:1650774-1652400 GCF_000181295.1 Otolemur garnettii
AAAAAAAAAAATACTGTGAGCTATGCAACTACTCACAAATTCCACTTCAAACAGAAACACAGAACCCCATTGTCAAAAGCTGGTATCAGCTTTGTGTACTTGACCCTGTAAACTCTCACCAACCAGCCTCCTGTGGTACTAGCATCAGTCAGGCAGGGGAAGTTAGAACTAAATCATGGGCATAGCAGCTGTCAATTTAGCACTTATGGCTTACTAATGTTCTAACTGTGCTAGTAAATGTGGGAGAATTATTTCATTAAAAATTATTTTATTTTAGGCCAAGCATGGTAGCTCACTCCTGTAATCCTAGTACTCTGGGAGGCCGAGGTGGGTGGACTGCCTGAGCTCACAGGTTCGAGACCTGTCTGAGCAAGAGTGAAATCTCATCTCTAAACACAGCTGGGCACTGAGGTGGGAGCCTGTAAACCCAGCTACTTGGGAGGCTGAGGCAAGAAATTCACTTGAGCCCAGGAGTTTGAGGTTGTGAGCTATGAAGCCAAGACACTCTACCAAGGATGACAAAGTGAGAATCTGCCTCAAAAAAAAATTATTTTATTTTTTAGTAGTTTAAGAATATTAATTTTAAAAATAAAATAGAAAAGAATAAAAACATATTAATAAAAATTAAAGGATTTGTTCTGTAAAATCTGGATTCAGTGAAAGGCTGCCCTTAAGAAGTGCTTAAGGCTGTAGGCTGCCCAACCCTGTTCTAAACTAACCTTGATTTGGCTAAACAAACTGCATCAACTTCTCAATTTCAAGATATCATTATCTCACTAATTGCTCAGTCTTGAAAATTTGAGTTATCTTAAACACCTCCTTCTTCTCCCAAAATGTAGAGAACAAGTCAACAGATTTTGCTACTTACTTCAAAATTTATCACCATTCTTTCCCACCTATTCCTGTTGTTATTCTGAAGAGTCCAAATCTTCTTTACTTCTTTCACAAAATATCTTAACAGCTTGCAAGTCAGTCCCTCCTATCTTCCTATGCCTGCCTCAACTAATTCCACTAAACCTGTGAGATTACTTTCCACCAGCTCTTACTTTCAAGTCATACATACTAGTTAGGATCAAGCTCAGGCAAAAAATCTTCACAGATTTCCTAATTACTACTTCACCAACAGTAAGCTTTGCTTTGATCCCACAATCCCATTACTAGGCATTTACCCAGAAGAATAAAAAAATCATCTCATCATAAAGAAATATGCACTAGATTATTTATCACAGCACAACTTACAATCACCAAGATGTGGAAACAATCTAAATGCACATCAACCCAGGAATAGATTAATAAACTGTGGCACATGGAATACTATTCAGCCATAAAAAGATGGAGACTCTACATCTTTTGCATTAACCTAGATGTAGTTGAAACATATTCTTCTTAGTAAAGTATCACAAGAATGGAAAAGCAAGTATCCAATGTAGTCAGTGCTAATAAGAAGCCAGTAGATGGTCTAATACAGGCCCACATAAGAGAAAAGCTCACTCTAAGAAAAGAAACAGCCGAAAATGTTAACAAATGGAAAAATATACCATGTTCATGGCTAGGAAGAATCAACATTGTTAAAATGTCCATATTACCCAAAGCAATATACAATTTTAATGCAATCCCCATTAAAGC
>NW_003852447.1:1654697-1712721 GCF_000181295.1 Otolemur garnettii
AAAAAAAAAAAAACACTAAAAGAAACAAAACAAAACAAAACTCTCAGTCTTTAGTAATGACAAAAGTTGAGGGGAAAGTACAAGTACATGCAGTGGCACAAAAAATATAGTTAAAAAAAAACCCTAAGTTTAGTGTCTGATGGATATGGTATAAATTATCTGTTTTCTATGGTTGCTGCTTTTCCCCAGTCATTAATATTAACACGCATATTTTGTGCTTCACAATAATTGATCATCTGTGGTTACATCAGTCATGTGACATAAATGTGTGACAAAAGTGCACTGTAAATGTGAAAGTTAACAATCTATCTTTACTTGGTGCCTGTGGCTCAAGTGGCTAAGGTGCTGGCCGCATACACCTAAGGTGGCGGGTTTGAATCCAGCCTGGGCCCGCCAAACAACAATGACGGCTGCAACCAAAAACAGTTGGGCGTTGTGGCGGGCACCTGTGGTCCCAGCTACTTGGGAGGCAGAGGCAAGAGACTCGCTTGAGCCCAGGAGATGGAGGTTGCTGTTGAGCTGTGATGCCATGGCACTCTACCCAGGTGGACAGCTTGAGGCTCTGTCTCAAAAAAAAAAAAAACAAAAAAACAAAAAACAATCTATCTTTACTTTCTCTATGGATTAACTATTTTACTTTGTACCAACAGATTGCTAGTTAATTTTTAACACAATTTTCTAAGCATCCTTTCTAAAAGTTCAGATAGTGAAAATGAAATGATGACAACACTGATGCCAGTGTGACCCAGACATCCACAAAAAGGAAGGATAAATGAAAGAACACAAAACTGATTTAGTAAATGATCAAAACAATATACTGCGCATTATGCAAAAACGAATTTGGGGTTGAGCATGCTAGACACAGACATGTAAAAGCACATAGGGAGACTAAGATTCACAAATCTAGGATGAGATGGGCAAGTATCTCTAAATCAGTCAAAAGTTTTTTTCTTTTGTCTCTCACAATACTAGTAACTACAACTGGTGAATTAATTTTGGCCTATCATAAGAAACATATTATCATAGTTTGCTTGATTATTTTATGACAATCAAGAACTGAATGAAGTTACATGTCTTCACTCAGAGACTGCAACTCAAGTATCTTATGGATGAACAAAAAAGGAAATTTTGACAAGTGCTGATTCTGTCAGAATTATAGCAATCAGGTTTTTTATAGTATATCAAGTGACGTGTCAAATGGCAACAAAGAATGCTCCCCCTACTTCTTGTGTACTCTTATTTAAAGAAGGTGTTTAATTCATGTTCCTGACTTCAAGGTTTTAATTAAGCTGAAGAAAACATAAAAAAGACTGTTGTATCTTGTTCAAATACAAATTAGACTTTTCTCATTTATCTGCCTTTTGGTAGACAATACAAATGCAAATTTTGGCAGTTTCCATTCAGTCTGTAAACTTACAAACAAAAATGAAAAGATCTTACCTGCTTAATGTCCTGCACACTTTGTACATGGACTTCTACAAAGAGGTGTGATTTGCTTACTTGTGACACTGAGGGTTTCATAACAAACTCTCACGTTTGATAACTTCTCAATACCTCAAAACATGTAAAATTATTTAAGAATTTTTTTTTATTTTCTAGAAATAGAGGTAGATAATCTACTTAGACATGTGTCCACCATGGCTATCATTATTGCTAGTCATAGAAGATATTGAAGGGTTAGCCTGTCATAGAATCATAATTTCAGAGGATGCGACAAATAATTGGGCTTTAATTTGGAAACACAGTGAGAACAAGAAATGTGTATGTTTTTCTCTAGATCTGCTGATGATCACTAAAAAAGCCATAAGAACCCTAGAAGAAAAGAATGAACCACCCGAGTTGTTCAATGTTATGTGTATGTTGTAACAAGTAGTCATATATTCAAAAAGAAAAGATTCCCTTTTGGGAAAATATGATTGTTTTAGAACTCAGAAAGATGTACCAGAAAGGGGCAGTGAATTAGTTTCCCAGGGGTGCTGAAACAAAATATCACAAATTGGGTGGCTTAAAACAACAAGAATTTATTCTCTCACATTTCTCAAGGCCGGAAGTCCAAAAGTAAGTTGTTTTTAGGGGGTTCCCTTTTGAAGTTCTAAGGGAAAAATGTGTTCCACCACTCTCCCCTGGCTTCTGGCTGTTGCCATTAATCCTTGCCATTCCTTGGCTTGTAAACACATTACTCCAATCTCTGCCTCCATCATCACATGGCTTTCTCTCCTGTGTCTGTGTCCAAATACCCCTTTGTGTCCTTTATCTTCTGAGTCTGTGTCCAAATATTCTTCTTTTTATATAGACCCTAGCCTTTAGATTAGGGCCCACCCTAATCCAGTATAACCTTAATTAACTCAATTACATTTTGCAAAGACTCTATTTCCAAATAAAGTCAGCTTATAGACATGGGGGTTAAGATTTGACTGTAGCTTTTTGAGGGATACAATTCTTCCCACTATAGGTCACCAAGTTTTCACAGGACTGTCTCAATTTCTTCACTAAACTGAAACTAATTTGGAATCTATTTTTTTTTTCATAAGCTCAAATTACTTCTGTGTTCAATTGATGCTGAAAAATCCTTCAACAGAGTGCAACATTCATTCATGATAAAAACCTTTCAACAAACTAGTCACAGAATAGAACTTCCACATCATGACAAAGCGTATTTACAAAAAATTATAGCTAGCAAAACACTTAAGTGTGAAATAGGGAACACTTTCCCTCAAGATCCAGAACAAGGCAATGATGTCTGCTCTTACCACTGCTACTTAACATAGTTAAGTCAATTCCAGCCAATGCAATAAAAAAGGAAAAGGAAATGAAAGGCATGCATAATAGAAAGAAGTAAAAATGTCTCTAAACATGATTATGTTGAAAATTCCAAAGTATTTTTAAAAAAATAATTGTAGAACTAATGAGTGAGTCTATCAAAGCTGTAGAACACACAAGGAAACTTACAAACCACAATTGTATTTCTATATACCATTAATGTACAACTGGTAACCAAAAGTAAAAAAATAATGCCATCTGTAATACTGCCAAAATATTAAATACTCTGGGGTAAATATAACAAAACATATACAAAATCCGTGTGCTTGTAACTACTATGCTGTTTTAAAAAGTCAAAAAACTAAATAACTGGGGACACACACCCTATTATTAAAGTCAAAACCTCAATATAGTAAAGCTGGTCAATTCTGCTGTCAGAAACCCAGCAGGGCCTTTTTTTGCAGATGTAGATAGGCTGACTTTAAATTATGTAAAAGGCATAGAAAGTGCAACAGCACAGACAATTTGGAAAAGAATAGAACTGAACTAAACTAATTAATAAGAAGGTTGTACTGCATAAACTTTCAAGTCACCCCAATAGTTTAATGATCATAAATTTGTGATGATACTATAATTCAGACCCATTTGAATTTCCCTTATGCTACAATTTCCCAAATTGAGTTACAGGAAACAAGTCATAGAAGATATTAACTTGTACTAAGGAGCAGAATCCCTTGGTCATACAAGCATCCCTGCTGTATCTTAAATCTCTCTTTTAGAGATACACAAATAACATTAGAATATTAAGAGCCTGAGAAACCTCACAGAAGAAAAAAAACTTGATTTCTTTAGTACACATGGAAACGTATTTTTGAGGGAATAATGTTCCACAACTTGCCTATTAACATTCTTTCACAATACGAATTCCCAGTTTTGGAAACTGCAAACAAAATGTCTATTTAGCATATAATCTTTGGTCTACTTGAATTAAGACATTTAAGTAGAAAATTCCAAGATTTGGAAACAAAATTTTCCAAATACTAAATAGAAAAATCTTTGGTTAATTAAACTTAAACTTTTATGCATATTTTTATCATATATCTAATAATAATGTTGGACTAAGCATTAAGACACCCCTGATACCTAAAACTCATCATCTGTTTCCTTAAAAAACAAATTCACGGAACAAAACAAACATCGAACAAAGAATAACAGTCAAAGACCAACTACCACTATTACTGCAGATTTTGGCATAGCTCAGGTTTATCTTACCCACTTCTAATGAATTTTGTTATTATACTGTTGTAGATAATTAAGAAAGGAAAGGGATGAGAAAAATGAGATTGTAGATTTTTCATTCTGACAATGCACTTTTATTTGGAAAATAAATATGGCTGAGGTCAGTAATATTGACCCCTTTCTACCCAAGGATGGCAGATGTGACCTAACTATAATGAGTTAGGAGCTAGGGAAAAGTTTTTGACAGGTTCTGAGCTGATTTGACATAGCACCCTGGGGCAAAGCAAAGGATATGCAACCTTGTACATTAAAGGGAGAGTAGCCCTGGATATCATTTCCATTTTCTCACTTTTTAAAAAATTAAATCATAGCTGTGTACATTAATGCAATCATGGGGTACAGTGTGGTGTTTTCATATACAATTTGAAATATTTTCATCAAACTGGTTAACTTAGCCTTCATGTCATTTTCTTAGTTATTGTGTTAAGACATTTATATTCTACTTTTAGAAAGATTCACTTGTACCCTTGTGAGATAAACCATTTTCTCACTTTTCATTCATTCATTTATATAATAAATTTGCATTTACCTCCATCTAACTATGAAAAGTTAAGGTGAAAATACCATTCAAACTGATTGTGTGAATACATATCCCATCCACACTCTATCTTTCCTGTATGTCATAGATTTTTTTCCTTCCTTAACTCATGTCTCCTTTCAAATACCACCCCATTTCTCTAATTATCTATGTAGTAAAACTCTTTGAAATTTGTTTGTTTTACTTCAACTTCCTGCCTACACATTTTCTCTTGAGAGTTCACACTTACTGTTCCATGGAGATTGCTCCTATTAAAGTCACCATAAACCTCAACACTGTCAAATCGATGAAAAGTATTTTATCTTCATTTCCCTGCATGACTATCTAGTAATTAAGAACTGATTGCATACTCCTTCTGACCTAAAACTTCCCTTGATTTTTGAGACACTCCTTTCTCTTATGCCTCACCCTCTGCTATTTCCTCTCCTCTCCTTGACCTCAATGTGTTTGAATGATAAAAGGCTCCATCTTGTTCCTCTATCATCAATAGTCCTCCATTAAATAATCTAGTCCCATGTCCCAAGCGTAAATAACTCGAAAATTCATGTCCCCCTTTATGTTCCCTTCTCTGAGACCTCCAAACTCGTGTATCTAACTGCTGTCACGGTATGTTCACTTAGACATCTAATGTTAAAACTGTCATGACTAAGAGAAGTTTGAGTTCCATTTTATTTCTTCTATCTTTCCTATCACAGTTATATCCCCAACATTGCCCAAAGAAAAGCCAAAACATTCATTCTTAATTTTTCTCCTCCCCTTCATCTATTCCTTAAAACTTCTCTGAACACTATCACCAGCACTACTATATCCACACAATGGAAATATAATTCATAATTATCAGTGGTTAAGGTGTTGGCCACATATACCAGGGCTGGTGGGTTCAAACCCGGCCCTGGCCTGCTAAACAACAATGACAAATACAACAAAAAAATAGCTGGGCGTTGTGGCAGGTGCCTATAGTCTGTCTCACCGACTTGGGAGGCTGAGGCAAAAGAATCACTTAAGCCCAAGAGTTTGAAGTTGCTGTGAGCTGCGAGGCCACAGCACTCTACCAAGGGTGACATAGTGAAACTCTGTCTCAAAAAACAAAAAACAAAAAATTTCTGCTGTTGATAAGGAATTTTAAAATAAAATTCATATTAATATGAGGGTATATAAAATCAGGTTACAGCATTTGCTTTTGTAAGGTTAAAGTCTAAGTTGTAGTTGTGTCCTTCACCCAGGAGGTGTGCCATATACCCATGCCATGTACCCACTGGATGGGAACTCACCCTACCTCTTCTCCTCCTTCACTTGAATTTAATTAAGTTTTTCTCTTACGTGAATGTGTAGCTGTTAATCTACTAGTTTCAGTATGGTACTGAGAACATGTGATATTTATTTTTCTATTCTTGTGATACTTCATTTAGAAGAATATTCACCAACAGGTTGTTATAAAAATACAAAATCCCTATCATCTTATGGCTAAATAATATTTCATGGTATATATGTATATATACCAGTTTATTAATCCATTCATGTGTGGAAGGGCACTTGGGTTGTTTTCACATCTTTGCAATGGTGAATTGTGTTGCCATAAACATTTGAATAAAATGTCTTTATATCTTTGGGGTGTATGCCCAGTAATGGGACTGCAGGATAAAAGGGTAACTCTACTTTTAGTTCTTTGAGGAAATCTCCATAGTTCTATAGAAGCTATACTAGTTTGCAGTCTCAGGAACAGAGCATGAGTGTTCCCTTTTTTCCACTCCCATGCCAGCATCTGATGCTTCCAGACCTTGAGATGTGGGCCATTCTCACTAGGGTTAGATGATCTCAAAGTGGTTTTTATTTGCATTTCTCTGATGATTAGTGGTGATGGGAGCATTTTTTCATGTGTTTGTTAGCCATTTGTCTGTCCTCATGAGAAAAGTTTCTTTTCATGTCTCTTGTGCAGTTTTTAATGGGTTTTTTTGTGCTTTCTTATTGATTTGCTTGAGTTCTTTGTAGATTCTCTTTAATAATAGCACACTGTGGAATTCACATCATGCAAATATCTTGTCTCATTTTAAAGATTGTCTCTTTGCTTTGTTGACTTAGCTATGCAGAAACTTTTAACTTGGTCAGGTCCCATGTGTTTATTATTTTTTTTGTTGTTGCTGCAATTGCCGGTAGATCTTCTTCATTAATTCTTTCCCTAGGCTGATAAGATTCCCCCCCCAAACTTTCTTATATGGTTTTTATAGCTTTGTGACTTTAGATTTAAACCTTTAATCCATTGTGAGTTAAATTTTCTAAGTAGTGAGAAGTGTTGGTCCAGTTTTAGTCTTTGACATGTGGCTAACCAGTTCTCCCAGCACCATTTATTGAATAGGATTCTTTTCTCCAGTGTATGCTTTTGTTTGCTTTGTCAAAGATTAGCTGGCAACATGAGGCTGGCTTCATCTCTGGATTTTCTGCTCTGTTCCATAGATCTATGTCTCTATTTTTATACCAATACCATGCTCTTTTGATCTCTATAGACTTATAGTTAGTCTGAAGTCTGGTAAAGTGATGCCTCCAGATTTGTTCTTATTTTATAGAATTGGCTATTCAGAGTTTTTTCCTATAGAAAATAAAGAATTACTTTTTTCAAGATCTTCAAAGTGTGATGTTGGTATTTTAATGGACAGACTGATATCAAGCACCAAAATTGAAACAACAATAAAAAATCTTCAAGCAAAAATAAGTCTTAGACCAAATGTTTTCATAAGAATACATAAGAATTTTACTAAACCTTGAAAGAACTCATACCTATATTTGAGAATCTATTCCAAAACACTGAGAAGGAAGGAACCCTCCCCAACTCATTATAGAAAGCAAATATCACCCTGAAACCCAAATAAGGAAAGAACGTAACAGAAAAAAGAAAAAAAAAACCCAAACTGTAGACTGATATCATTAATGAATATTGATGCAAAAATACTCTATAAAATCTTAGCAAACAGAATTCAGCAAAACATCAATAAAATGATTCATGGCTTGATAAGGAATCTTAAACCTTTCTACTTCTCACCATCTCACACCCTTAACTGCTTTCATTTCTTGCATAACCATTGTAACAGCCCCCTAATGCTTTTCCCCCGCTTCCATTCTTATGCCTCTACAAACTATTATATGTAGTAATAGTAGCCAAAGCAATCTTCTTTAGTCTTAAATGTCACCCATTTGCTACCATTGACCTATAAAATCCAAACTCTTTATCATTGCAAAGACTCTACAGAAACATAATAAGGTTCCAGCTTACCTTTTAGACCTGATGACCTAATTTTATGTATCTACTGTCCCTTTATTCACTATGCACCCATCATACTAGATTTCTATTTGCTCAATATATCATATACACTCATGCCTCAGTGTATACTTTAACTTCTCTCACTGGAATACCGTCATCTGCTCTTACTCTAGCTTCTTGAGGTAGAATATTAGAATACTGATTTTCAACCTTTTTGCTTTTCTAATAAATACATTTTAAGTACACCCCTTCTGCTCTATGAAGCTCTCTACTTTTATTATAAAATTGTGTTATGTCTAATCTGAATTCCCAAAATATTTTCTAATTTCCATTGTGGTTTCTTTGTTAACCCATGGGTTTAGAAGTGTGCTGTTTATTTTCCAAGCAGTTGGGAATTTCTACCTTACTTCTCCTGTTGTCACAGAACATATTTTAAATCTTTTCAGTTTTTATAAAGTTTATTGAGGCTTTTTTTATTGTCCAACATGTGGTCTATTTTAGTAAAGACCATTTGCACCTGTAAGGAATGCTGAATGAAAGGTTCTGTATACTTCATTAGATCAAACTTGATTTTGGTATTGATCTGTTTGCTATCAATTACTGAGAAAGGACTGCTAAAATCTACCACATGATTGTAAATTTGTCTATTTCTCTTTTTAGTAGTAATGATTTTTGCTTCATATATTCTGATGCTACTGGGTGCATACAGATTTAGTATTGGTGGATATTCCTGGTGTTTATTAGTACTAGATGCTCCATCTTTATTTCTATTAATGTTTCTTGAGTTAAAATCTAATTTGTTTGATGTGAGTATAATATCTCGGCTTTAACATTGTATACTGTTATCTTCTTCCATCTGTGATTTTTAACCTTTGAGCAATTGTAATTTAAAGTGCATTTCTTATGAAAAATACATAATTTTGCTTTGTCATTATACTGATAATCCTTTCTTTTTCACTGGAATATTTAGTCCATTTGATTTAATAAATTACTTTTAATTTTAGAATTACATTTACTATTTTATCCTTTAGTTTAGATTATTCAAGTATATTCCAACACTCTCCCCATCCTCTAATTCATAGATTTAAATTCTTATCCTTTTCATGGTTGTCTAAGAGATTCTAACTTCTTGTCTTGATCTACATCAGTCTAACACGAATAGTTACTTATATCACTTCTCAGTAATAGTATAATCTTCGAACATTTGAGTTCAATATCCATTTCCAGGCTTCAAGGTTATTTTCTCATGCAATTTAATTATACATGTATTTTAAACCCCAGAAGTCACCATTTGAATATTTCTCAATACAGCTATCCTTCCAGTTGCTTTGTATTCCCTCCTACATGTCTGTGGCTGTGTTTGGAATCATTTTCCATTTACTTGAAGCACTCCGGTTACTATTTCTTTCAACAGACATCTGCAAGTGACTAATTCTCTTAGTTTTGTTTTGTCTGAAATATGTTTATATTTCACTTTACATTTTCAAGGATATTTAAACTGGGTATAGAATTCTACACTTGCAATTTTTTTCAGAGCTTTAATGATGCCATTCTACCGTATTCTGGCTTCCATTATTTACAATGAGAATTCAACATTCAGTATTATTGTTGTTCATGGAACAGCATTTTTTCCTCAGTCTGCTTTCAAGATTTTTTTCTGCCTTATCTCTGATGAAGTTCATTATAATTATGTTGTATCTATGTGTCATTTTCTTTTATTTGTCTACTTGAAATTCTTAGAACTTCATGGATTTGTAGTTTGAAACGTCCATTGTTTCATAGGAATCTTAGCTATTTTGTTTTCAGCTATTACTTTGTTCCACTGTCCTCCTCATCTCCTTTAGACTCCAGTTATACCTATATTGGTTTGTTCTATGTCCCATTGTCTCTTCAGCTATGTCTTCTCTCTCCTAATTCTTTTTTATCTCTGCTACAATTTAAAAATGTACTGTTGACCTGTTATCTAGTTTACAAATCTTTTCTTCTGCTACTGGCCCCATCTTATACATCTGTAATTTCAGATATTGCAGTACTGTATATATACTGTAATTTTAGATATATCAGTACTAGAATTTCCATTTGATTCTTTTATAGAGATTCCAATTTTCTGGTGAAATGTTTAATATTTTCATCTATTTTTATCTTCATTTCCTCTTCCTTTCTGAATAGAGTCATTTTAAAGTCCTTGCCATCTAACTCTAATATTTAGATTAACTTTGAGTCTGTTCACATAATGTGCAATTTCTCTTTCTTTTGATCTTGCATGCCTATCTTTTTGTGTGTCTAGTAATTTTCAATCAGATGTCTCCACTGTGTGTAAAATAAAAGTAGGGCTTCCATATATTATTTTCCTCTAAAGGTTTCAGATTTGCCGAGTAGATGGAGTGTGGTTTAATCATTTTAATTTAATTAATAATTTACAGTATGGATGCCAGTTTGTAATCTTTAGTTCTCACTAAAGAGCTCTAAAGAAAAACTTGCTTTTAAGAGACTTTATGTTTTTAATTTCCTAACCTGTGCAGCTATGATATCCTGACAGCACCACTGGATGTGTGCTTTATGCTCCCTCCCCTCAACATCAATTGAAAACCTACTGGTTTTTCTGCAGGCTGGAAGTGCCTCTCCTGATTATAAAGCCAGTATTTTCAGATTTCTCCCTGGAGATAACCAACTAATGCCTGTGGGATAAAAGTGGCTATGGAAATCAGCTCTCCTTTCAGACTCTTCACTTCTGTTCTAACCCTTCTAGTCTTGTTATTCCAACAGTCCTCTAATACCTCCAAAAAATGATCTTAGTTATTCTTAGGAGTGCTAGAGTGCTATAAACTGCTCTATCTTATCCAGAGGCAAAGCTAAAGCCTTTTATTTTAAAAAGACAGATTTCTGTTGTCAATAAAAGATTTTCAAGAATCAAAAGTAGGAAATCAAATATAAATTTTGAAAAGCAACAGGAAAAAGAATTTTAAAAGATTCAGATTATGAGCCTATCAAGGAATCCACTTGGAAAACCACAGATCTAGTCTCTCTATATATATCATGTGATTAGGTACAGTACGTATATATATAAATATATGTATCTATACACATACATATGCTAATTTGTGATCATCTTTCTTTAAGAGTTGAAAAGGCAAGGAATAGGAACTAAATTTTACTACAAGTCAGTATATAGTTTTTAGTCACATGAGGAAGACATAGTATTATAGGAGAAATCTGGTTTTGGTTTGTTTTTGCTACCCTTTTCTTCTAGTTTTTCTGGTAAAAAAAAATATTTCAAATTTCTTTTATTAAACCTCCATTCACAATCTCACTTTAGGGATAGACTTAGATTGGTACTAAGGCAGTCAATATATTTCATTCCATTGGGCATAATAATTATTTAGTGATTATGAATAGGGACATGACCCCTAGTAGTGCAATCCAAATTAAAAAGACCTAATTCTAGGATTTCTTTATTATTTTTTTATGAATACATTATTCTTTCCTTCTATATTTTAACTGGGAGATAAGACAACAGAGCTTCTACTTCCACATAACTTGAAAATTAACCCAATACATAGAAGAGCAAATAAAACCTAGAAACAGAACAAAATTTCAGGGTCCAAAGCAAGACTTTCCTGGAGTTAAAGAGAAATGAGCCATTATATACAAAATGATGAATCTCAAAATCATCATCTCAAAGAAGCTAGAAAGAAAAGTGCTCTTTTCATATATACGTGATTCCATTTGCATAGTATTCTGGAAAATACAAATCAATATATAGTGACAAAAAGATCAGTGATTGCCTGTTAACTGTAATGGAGGCACAGACAGATAGAAAGCAACGCAATCTTTGGTGGAGTGATAGAAATGCTCTGTACCTCCTTATGGTAGGGATATATCTATCAAATTGCACTGTACTGTACATCTTAAATGGATGTAATTTATTGTCCATAAAGTTGACTTTAAAAAATTGGAACAAAAAATCATTGCTGCAAGTTAGCATTACCCTTGGTCTTTTCAGTTATGTGAACAATACATTTCATTTCTGCTTGAGCAACTGGGGTGTGGTTCTTTGACCTTTGGAGCAAGCAAATACTATCTGATACAGTTACATTCAGTTTATAGAATTTACTGTGGTAAGCAAATGTATTAACATATTTTAGAAAGATAGTCAATAATGGGTGAAACAAAAGCATACAGGTATTTAATGACTCAGTTTTCTTTCAAATAAAAAATACAATTCTGCAATAAAGCTGATTAACTCAAGTTTTATTTTTAATCCTTTCTAAGAGGAGAGTCCAACAATGCCTCTCATGCTGTTATATTGTTAGCAATGTTTCATAATGTTTTTTCCTAACCACTGAATAATATTTTTTCTATACATACTTATTTATAATTGGACAAGAAATAATATATAATTCTCCAAGTAACATTATCCAACATTTGCATAGTTTTAAGTCATATCTTTGGCTTTCCTCTTGGTCCAAGTACCTTAATTTCTATCTCAAGTTTTATGTATGTATGTATTTAGAGTATCTTTGGGTCATATCATTTTTGATTTCTCCTTTAGAGTTACATGAGAAAATCCATACTCTAGAGCAGTGGTTCTCAACCTTCCTAATGCTGTGACCCTTTAATATAGTTCCTCATGTTGGGGTAACCTCCAACCTCCAAATTATTTTCGTTGCTACTTCATAACTGTAATTTTGCTACTGTTATGAATTGTAATGTAAATATATGATATGTAGGATGTATTTAGGTGACCCCTGTGAAAGGGTCATTCAACCCCCAAAGGGGTCGCAACCCACAGGTTGAGAACCATTGCTTTAGAGAAATATGAATTATAAAACCCTCATTACTTTGTAACAGATACATTCCAAACACAAGACTGGTATTTTCAAGACTGAGAAAACCTGTCATAGAGAACTAGGGTCTCATAAATAGGGAAGCTGAAAATATGCTTAAGACAGATAACACATATTAAATTTTTACTAGATAAATCTTATAACACAATAACATGAATAGTTATATACAAGAATTAGGCTGAAACTAAGGCCACGGATATATAGTACTACCAAATGGAAACTGTCATTAGACCAAAACATTCAATGGAAATATTGTACCAGGTTTCATGACTAAAATTAAGCAATTTGAGTTTGAGGGGGCAAATGTCTTACTAGTTAGCTTAAGGAGAATCTTTACTCACCTACAGACTTCTTTATCCAGTAGTCACAGAAAAGAATGAAAATGGAAGGCTTTAAATAAAATTGTTATTTTTTCTCAATATTAGCTTCATCTGGCCAAAACAGCTCATCTGATCCATCTTAAACTACATATAATATTATATAATTATAAATCCTTGTATTAAAATATATTAATATTTTAGATATTTATTATGTAATACATGCCACTAAAAATCAATTTACTGATTTTTCTGTTTAAAAAAAATTTTATTGACTTTTCCTAAATGCTTTCATTTTTAAAAAATCATGTGTAACTTATTTTCCTCAGGATTTTATTATCTTTTAAGCAATGCACATTACTATTATACATGTATGTAATTTCTTTAGGGTACTGTCTGAAACTGAGGATACTTACAGTACTGTCTGAAGCTGAGCATTCTTCATCTAGATGGATACCTACACTAAAAATATCCCATTTTTGAATGGAATGGGGTTTTGTTTTGAAGCTTTTATGCAGTAAAAGTAGTCAAATTTGTTTTTAAAAACATGATAGGCATATTAGCAATTGCATTGGTATTGAAAAACTATAACTTGTATTTCAAATCCATCAAGAAACTGGGATTTAGTCTTGGTGCCTATAGCTCAGCAGCTAGGGCACCAGCCACACACACTGGAGCTGGCAGGTTCGAACCCAGACCAGGCCTGCCAAACAACAATGACAACTACAACCAAAACATAGCTGGGTGTTGTGGTGGGCACCTTTAGTCTCAGCTACTTGGGAGGCTGAGGCAAGAGAATCACTTAAGCCCAAGAGTTGGAGGTTGCTGTGAGCTATGATGCCACAGCTCTCTACCAAGGGCGATATAGTGAGACTCTGTCTCAAAAAAAAAAAGAAAAGAAAAGAAACTGGGAGTTAGGACACAGATCAATGTACCACATATAGTCATTATGGGATATGAATGACATTGTTAAAATACGGTTTATATTGAAAACTAGTAAAGTTGGCTAGGTGTGGTATTCATGTCTGTAATTCTAGCACTTTGGGAGGCCAATATGGGAGGATTACTTGAGGCCAGGCTGTTTGAGACCAGCTTGGCAACATAATGGGAACTCCATCTGTATAAACTTAGGTGGGTGGGGTGGTATCTACCTGAAGTTCTAGCTGCTTGGAAGACTGAGGCAAGAGACTCGTTTGAGCCCAGGAGATTGCAATTGCAGTGAGCTACGATCATGCCACCATACTCCAGCCTGGGCAACAGAGCAAGACCCTGTCTCTTAAAAAGAAAAAGAAAAAGCTACTAAAGTCAGTTACTATTTTATGTTGTTTAATGTCTAACAAGGTAACTTGTATTAACTAAGCACTTAATTCTACATTTGACCCAGTGATTTTTCTATGATCTACTATATTAAGAAGTGTCTTAAAAATTATCTAGAGAATTAAAAACTACCTAAAGAAAATAAGATCTAGAACAGAGATACTTACCTTGAGGCTCATTCATGAGCTTGGAAGGGGAATGAACTCTTTGAAACTATATGCAAATTGCTGTGTATATTTGTTTTTCTAGGGAGAAGACTTAAAATTTGCAATGGCTTCTCCAAAGGGTTTTAAACATATGAAAATTTTTTTGAAAAACCAGTTATGTGAAGAAATAAAAAGTAATCTCTTGTCAAAAGATAGAATCGTTCCTCTTGCATATAAACTAGGTTAGACATTAACTGTAATCTCATGGAAGTGTTCTGCTACTATAATCAAGAATTTGAATGTAGAAGGAATGCATCAGAGAATATATGACATAAGGCTATGTCTACTATACTACACAATCAAGAGTTTTAAAAATAAACACTGAAACCAATCAAAAAAGTCTCAATTTCATTAAATAAAAACGCCATAACTTGGAACAACTAAATTGAGAATAATGTTTACATGTCAGTGTCACTCAAGCATCACAAAATAATAACAAATGTAAAATATAATTGTTTAAAAAGTACACACCTATAAATTGGAAACACTGACCAGCTAAGATACATTAGGAAAGTTGAAATATCAATCTATTTCCATAGCACTACAGAAGACATAAATAAACCCTAAGGGAAAATTACATTTATAGATTTATAAAAATGTTTTTCTTTAATCATTCCTATGAAGCAAAAATACAAAAGCAAGCATTTAGAAATTCCTACTAGAGGACAAAAAAATTAACAAAATAATATATGTGTTAGATGATGTTTGGTTCATGCAATTTTCTTCCATTCTTCCCCTAAAAGGTACATGAATTTTCATTTTCTCACAAATTTCTGTCAATTATGAAAGAAAATACATTTCTACAGTGACAATTGTTTTTTGCTGGCTTTTTCTAGTCAGTTGAGAAGATATCTAAAATAAATAAATGGTTATGTTATATATAATGTATAAGATAGTCTAAGCCACACATTACCGTAAGTACATATGTAAGTATATGTAAGGATAAAATATATAAAAGAAGTGAAGGAACTAAATGCTTGCAGCAGAAAATAAAAGTATATAAGCTTTTTTCCTGTACTATAAAAAACTCAGTCATCATGAAGGCCTGTGCCATTCTTAGGCCACTTTCAGGCAGATTCTGAAAAGCTGGAAAGTAAACACAGGTGTTTTAAAACTAGAGCTGCTGTCACGGACAACCACAAACACCCTTAACTCTGATGTGGCAACGCCTCTTTCCCGCCCTCTGTTTTTTAAAGCAATACCCGAAAAGAAAATGTCAAATGTTTCACCTTTCAACACCTCAGAATAAGTAAGAGCTTAAAGTATTGTCTTGCAAATCTCTAGCAAATAGATCATTTTTTCACTGCTTTTAAATGTAGCCAATTAAATATTAATTGCATAAAATAAAAAAGTAGAATTTCTTAAAGAATTTCCACCACCCCAACCTTATACCTCCCCTTTGCATATTTTTTTTGACAGTTTATTTACCTTCTAAAATCAAAATCTTTCGTTTGACCACATTTAGACTGTTTAATCTGTTGTGCAACTTTTGTAGAAAATATCTGATTTTTTTTCCTGGGACACTTAACACACATATCAGAAACAATAAGAATTTGAGAAAGATTCAGAGCTTTAGTTAAAATATGTAATTCTCTTTTAGAAAACTGCATATCAACGTAGCTGCTATGATTGTGTAAAAGCCCTCAAACAGTGGGGACAAAATTCATTAAGAATTTATGAGTTACTACCTAACTGAAGAATATTAAAACTAAGGTAAAATGAAGACGACATTTTACCAGAAACATCAAGAAACAAATGCTGTTAAGCGAATGGCCAAGTAAGTATCTATCAGTTCCCAAATTAATCTTGGAGGTCATTTTGAGAGATTTAGTCCTACCCTCAGAATTCCACAAGTAATTCCTTTGTGCAATTCTTATAAGAACTGCTCTGTGAAATCACACTTGTATATTTGATTATTTATAATAAAATATCTGTAGTTTCTCAGTGTTGTAAGCTTTTAATAAAGAGAGCGATCTACCTTTTTAAATGATAAAATAAAAATTAATCAATGGGAATAAAAATAAGACCAAAGGACAGTTTTGTATCAGCATCTACTTTTAAAAAATTTCCTCAGATAATTTATAACTTTCTCTTATATTATCTTTCTAAAAAATGTGAAGACTATTAGAGCTACATGATATTTGGCTAATCAGAGGCAATCAACTGTAAATAAGGGAAAAGCAAACTTTCAATATCTTGTTCAGATCCACCCATGCGTTGCTTCATCTCACATGTGAACGACATTACACAGCATTAAGAGACAAAATAATGTTAAGTTGTCATATAAACCAATAAAGTGAAGAAACTTAAAATTAAATTTGACAGTTCGGAACTGGGTCTACCGTACTTTGGTGTTACAACATACGCATGATACCTATAGGCACAAAGGAGCACGGAAAGGGCAGTGTGTCAGGCTTAGAAGTTAATTTCCTTGCTTTTGTTGGTTTATATTACCATCTAATATTATGTAAACAATCCGTTTCTAGACAATTTATTTTTTCCTCTGTCATGATGAGCTGAGTTCACTTGTATGTTAAATATCTTTAGTATATAAAAATTCAGTTTAACAACAGCAGCCACAAAAACCCATAAAGAAATACCATTTAAAAATCAAATTTACAAAAATACAAGATAGATAACATTTGCTTAATTGAAAAGAATGCTATTACTTAGATTTTACAACCTCTCAAAAGGTGAAGGTAACAAATGCAAATGAATTTATTAAAAACAAATGATTTACCTTGGCATACTCAGGATTTATTAGTAATTCTTTCTTGGTCAAGTAAAATGCTTACTTGAAAACTTACAAATCTAAATAAAAATCAACATAAGTGACTAACAGAAGTTGGATTCCAGAAACTCTTAGAAGTAAATTTTTTAAGGAGGCACCTCAGAGTTAAAAGCTAACCATAATATAATGGAACAAAAATAAAAAGGCCAAATGTACTTTTTGACCAATGTAATCACAACTTAATTTCATTATCCTCTTGTTCTAGTAAAAATAATCATTCTAGCATGTAAAATGAGTAATTCATGGAATAAAATTCAACTAAAAAATTGTCACTTTTAGTAAGAAGGACAGAATGCTGACATATTTTGGGAATAAAATGCACAAAAATGATTCTATACTTAAAATAGTAAGTATCAAAAGGAAGTGAAGATTTAACTAAATACTTAAAAACCACAAATAATATGGGAAATAATATACTGGATTATACTGAAAACACTTCCATATATATGGTTACATGGTATGACTCTGTGAAATCAAGAAAGTAGAAATAAAATACAATATAAATGCCATTCATATACAATTATGGTTGTGCAAGATTCAAAGTTAACATTTTCCAAAGAAAAGGCTGTGAGTTATCAAAACTCTCAGAGGCTGAGATTCATCTGAAAACTCACAAAATTTTTTCAAGACTATAAAATATATACTAAGGAATATATTTTGTGTGAGTACAAAAGAACAAAATATTGGCAATATGTTTTTATATTGAATTTTAAGTAATAAGCATTGAATTATAAGATCTATAAAATGTGCCTATGAGTCACTAGGCAAGAGTGATTTTCCAAGATGCCTTTTTTTTGTTTCAGTTAAAATTAAAATCCATGCTGTCTAATCCTTGGAGTCAATTTGTAATTAAGGGGATTTGATGAGAGACCAGGCACTGAATTAATGATAAAATTTAATATCTGTTTTAATGCGTCAACATAACAGAAAAACTAACCAACAATGAACAACACAATAGAGTCATTTTGTTATAGAGGGCATATTATATCTGTCAATTTGTGAATTTTAAAAAATAGGTATATATGCTAAAGTTATATAGATATACTGCTAAAAACAGTATGTTTGAAAATCAACACTCATGTTAAAAATATTACTAGGATTTGTTTGGTACTAAAAACCACATTGGTAAATGAAGTTACTCTTACTGGAAATTTTATGTAATTTCTAACGAAGGACTCAACTACTTTCCATATTATGTCTCAAGTCAGAAATGTTTTTATTGAAGCAAATTGTTTTTGACACTCATAACCTTCTCTTTTTAAAAGTAAATTTTTAGTTTAGAAAAAACAAGTAATTTTTAAAGATAGATCAAATTAAATGTTATAGTATTTAAACAACCATCTGGATTTTATACTATACTTTTTGCAGCATTACTAGGTGTATACTGCTATCATAAGAGAATTGAATACATCCCTTGATCCAAATTACTTTAAGGCACAACATTAGAATGTAGTTACTGTAAGCAGCTAAAACTAAAAGAGAAAAATTTCATTTAACTAGTATTCTAAATGTACCTCATCCAACTTACTGCTAAAATAAAAAGAAAGCAGTAAAAAGACATAAAACTGAAAATGCCACCAAAATACTGACATTAGCCTAATATAGAAACCAAGTTGAATATTAAACAAAACTAAAATTAAAAAAAAAAAACCACAAACCACAATTGGCATCATTTGAAGAACAAAAAACACCCATAATTCTGAAAGAAGGTTGAGAAAATATTTTGTCCCTGCTCTACTTTCCATATACAAAGTCTATGTTGTGTGAATTTTCAAATTCAGATTAACATATTCCAATTCAGTAAGCTTTGGGTCAGGCCCAGATTTATTATTTTGAAAATATTCTTTTGATGATTTGAATACATGCCTTTGTAAAGAATCATTAACCTATACTCATGAATTCTGCCAGGTATTGCTTTTAAAGCTATCTAGGGCATCGATCACCAAAATATTAGTAGTTCATGGACACCTGCTATTCTGTATCTTCTTAGTCATTAATACCAAAAGTCAATCAGTGAGGAAAAGACGGGAGAAGATAATGGGTGAGAACAGAGGGTAAGGAGGAGGCTAGTGATGAAGGTACCTACTGTTAATTTGGGAAGAGACAGGAAAGGCCTGGGAGGAAGGCCTGGCACTGCCAGTCTCATATACGCTGCTTATTATTCACATCACATTAAAACAATTTGACTTTACCACCAAAATTCTCCTCCAGTTTGGCCAAACAAAAGTACTGTGGCCAAATGAAGGATGGATGAATAAGTATCAGCCAAGCAAAGGAAGAAAGAGCAATAAACCAACATAGGGCATTTCAATCAGAGGAAATACCAGGTGATCCAAAGACTGAAAAGGATTCTAGAATCCATCCAAAGCCAATTCACACAATGATCAATCTACCTGGTGTGCCAAAAATTCAGTCTCCTACTGATAAATTATGTCTTCATGCAAGTACTCACTTTAAAAAGGTTTTGGCAAAGTACAAAATGTATAAAGTAGTTCCTATAGGAAATCTTGCGATGTGATTTTATATTTTTATCATTATTTTTCAAAATAAAATATCAAATTATGACTGGGTCTGGTGGCTCAGAGCTGTAATCCCAGCACTTTGGGAAGCCAAGGAAGAAGCCTGCTTGGTAGCCAGGAGTTCAAGACCAGCGTAGGCAACAGTGGGACACTATCTCTACAAATAATTAAAATATTAACCAGGCATGGTGCCCTGTGCCTATGTCCTAGCTACTGGCGAGGCTGAGGCAGAAGGATCACATTAACCCAGGAGTTTGAGATTGTAGTGGGCTATGGTGATGACACTGCACTCTATCTAGCCTAGGAAACAGAGTGACTTTGTCTCCCCACTCCTCCAAAAAAAAAAAAAAAAAATCAAATTCCTAAAATAACACTGACTATAAAACTCAAAATTAGAAAAACATCATTAGTAATCAATGCTAAAAGCAATTAAGACAAGTATTAATTTGTGGTTTGCCATCCATAATCTCTACAGAAACTTTCCCTAGTAATTCAGTATGCCTTTGTTGGCAGACGTTAGTTATAGTTCACAGTTGTTTCACTTGTACCACATCAGTTTTCTTGTGTCTTGATGAACTGGATGATCCTACAATGATTTGGCTATACCTAGGGCTGTAACACACAAAGTTACTCTTCAAGGTAACTCTTTATTTCAGAGGGCCCATAATGAATGCTGTTAGGGCCACTTCCCATTTGGTATGCATAGACTATACACTTGGTCTTCTGAGAGTCTTAATTATGAAGGAAGACATTGTCTTGAGAAAAAAACAATACTGGAAGGATAAAGATAAAGAAAATACTGAAAGGAAAACATTTTTATGACATTCAGGACAAGAGCTCTGATGGCCATTCCAGAAAAAGAGTTCCAAATTTGCTTTGAAGGTTGAACTAGGTGCTGGTGTTGTGGAAAAAAGTACTCCAAGGGAAATACTTTGAAGGTGACTATAGTCACCTGACTAGGAAGTATGCAGTACTTTGTCTTGGATGAGGTCATGAACTTGTCAGACCTTGTTAGTACTTTTTTCAAGACCTACCAGAACCTGAAAAAAAACCACAGAGCGTTCCTGTGTAGGTTTCTTCTCATAAAGATAATATTTTATCATTTTCTTAATGATAATCCAGATTCTCCCAATGATAATATCTTATCATATTTGTACTGTAGTACATTGCCAAAACCAAAAAATTGACACTGGTATACTACTATTAACTCAAATACACAGCTTATAAGCATTTGTATTTTACCCATGTTTACATGCTCCTTTTCTCCCTCTCTTTCTCTTTCCCATCATTCCTCCCTTTCTTCCTAGTATATAATTCTGTGACATTTTAATATCACAACAGGAACTCAGAACTGTTACATTGCTACATCTTTTTCTTTTTTTGAGATAGGCTCTCGCTGCATTGCACAAGCTGGCCGGAACTCCTGGGCTCAAGACCTCCTTCGACCCTAGCCTGTGGAATAGGCAGCTTACAGGAGCATGCCATGTCCCCGGCTCTTCATATTACCTTTTAGTAGTTATATCATGATCTTCAATCTAACCCTAAACAATCACTGATTTGTTCTCCAACACTGTAATTTTGTCACTTTGGTGCTGTTACATAAAAATGAAATCATATAAATTTAATCCTTGGCTCGGCGCCTGTGGCTCAGGCGGCTAGGGCGCCAGCCACATACACCTAGGGTGGTGGGTTTGAATCCCCAGCCCGGGCCCGCCAAGCAACAATGATGGCTGCAACCAAAAAATAGCCAGGCGTTGTGGCGGGCGCCTGTAGTCCCAGCTACTTGGGAGGTGGAGGCAGGAGACTCGCTTGAGCCCAGGAGTTGGAGGTTGCTGTGAGTGTGATGCCATGGCACTCTACCCAGGGGGATAGCTTGAGGCTCCGTCTCAAAAATAAATAAATAAATAAATTTAATCCTTTGAGAATGGGTTTTTTATTTAAAATAATGCCATTTGGGTCATGTGTGTTTTGTCTATCCCTTTTCATTGCTGAGTAATATTCTATTGTATGGAGATTTATCCAGTGGCCTGCTGATGGATATCTGGCTGCTCTCTAGTTTTGATCATTTAGAAATAAAGATACTATGAACATCTGCATGCATAATTTGTGGGGATATAAAGTTTCATTTTTCTGAGCTGAAGACCCAGAAATGCAATAGCTGGGTTGTGTGATAAGTCTAAATTTAATTTTGTAATAAACTACAAGCAGTGTTTCAGAGTGAATGTACCATTCTATATTTCTACCAGTAATGAATGAGTTAAGTTTATCCACATCCCATCAACATTTGGTATTATTGATATTTTTTATTCAGCAAGTTAATAGTTGTGATGAGGTATCTAATTATGGCTTTAATAAACATGTAAATTCTTAAAAAGAAATTCAAGTTTTTAAAATAATAAAATAGAAGTTTATAAGATTTCTGAGTACTTAAATATTCTTTTTCAGTAATCCTGGAATTGAGTGCAGGAATCTGAGTTTAAATATTCATACTGTTATTCAAGTAATCTGCCTCTGGATAATCTACCCTGAAGAAATAGTGCACTGTCTTAAAAAGTTTCTCTCTCATGCATTCTTTCTTAGAAAGGTATTAGAGAATGTGTTTCATCAAAAAGAAAGAGTAAATAAAAAAGGAAAACATGGAATCCAGGAAATAAGTGATCTAATATAGGAAAAACCTAAGGAGTCCACAATGGCCTTGAAGGTAGATTCCAGGATCAGTATGTGTAGCAGTTCTATAGAGCAATGAATCCAGATGCTCTTAAAAAAAAACAAAAACAAAAAAAAAGGTGACATTTTTAGGTTCCCTGACATACCTGCATGTTTTAACAAGAGATTTACATGTCTAGTAGAGAGTACATACGTGGATGTATTAGTAATAGATACACATTATATAAACTACAAATCCAGACGATAATCCTGAGAAAGACACAATATTGAAAAAGAAAGGAAATATGATATTTCAAGAACTGTGAAAAGTCTTGAGATTCTTACCCTAGTTGCAAGCTAAAAATTTTGCCAGCTACAACTTCATTCATGCAGACATCAGACACAAGAGTTCCGGGTTACAACAAAGGACTTCACTCAGCAGACAGTGTAAGTGTTATGCATTGGTTCCCTTTGCTCCCCAAGCCCAATGGGGGCAACACGGAGGAGCTCGGGTGCATACTGCACACACAGGAGTTTGCCTCACATCTTATGGACTCCAAGCTTTGGGAACCCAAATCTTTTATAATACACTGGAAGAAAAACTGCCCAAACTTCACATCAGAGGAAGACATTATTTACTTTATACTGGACAGTAAACATCCTCTCCTTTAAAAGGAGACACTCTTTCCATCTTCTAAGACTATTCACTAAACAAATATCCTTAAAACACAATTTGGAACAAAGGCCATTAGCACCCACATAAGACATTCAGAAACATAAAACAATCATGTAAAAACTGTCTCCCAACATGGGTAATTTAGGAGTATTAGTTTTTAAAAATTAAACAGAGTAGAATAAAAGGTGTCTGAGTATATATATGCCATTAGTGTATATACCTTTCCTTACAGTTTTGCTTTAGTTTTATACTTATGTGTCTGTATATTAACAAGGCCATGATATAAAATATAATTCTTGCTCAGATGTCTAAAAAATATTTTACTATATGGTCATCTATGAACCTTTACTTAGAACAATACAAACACTACACAATGAACTAACGAAAGGTGATAAAACTAAATCTTCATCTTCATAGTAGGAAGGCAATTAATAACTAAAAATGAAAACTCAAGAAATAATATAAAGGCCAGGTGCAGTGGCTCACACCTATAATCCTAGCACTCTGGGAGGCTGAGGTGGGTGAACTGCTTGAGCTCACAAGTTTGAGACCAGCCCATCTCTACTAAAAACAGAAAAAACTGAGGCAAGAGGATAGCTTGAGACCAACAGTTGGATGTTGCTGTGAGCTAAATCTAGATATCTAAATCTGTATTTAGATACAGATATTTAAATCTGATCCTGTGGCTTCATCAGTCTTACATGCACTGATGGGTGTGCATGTGTGTGTGCGTGTGTGTAATCATGTCATTTTTTTTTTTTAAGACAGAGCCTCACTTTGGTAGAGTGCCATGGTGTCTCAGCTCATAGCAACCTCCAACTCTTGGGCTTAAGCACCTCTCTTGCCTCAGCCTCCCAAATAGCTGGGACTACAAGCGCCCGCCATAGCACCCGGCTACTTTTTTGGTGTAGTTGTCACTGTTGTTTGGCAGGCCCGGGCTAGATTCAAACCCACCAGCTAGGGTGCATGTGGCTGGCACCCTAGCCACTGAGCTACAGGCACCAAGCCTGTTACGTCATTTTATCATGTGTATGCTGATACAGAATTGATCCATCCACATGAAGATCTCTTGTGCCATTCCTTTATAGCCATAACCTCAGTGTCTGGGCATAATCACTAATCATACACCTTTGAATCTCAAAAATGCTTTAGTTCAAAAGATAAATTATATAATCATCCAATCTATGACCATACTAATTTGAAAATGACTTTCCTTCCCTTAATATATAACGTATGTGGGATTGAATTCAAACTATCTCACTATATGTATTGTTGAATAAATCAGTAAAACTATAACACTACAAATTTATAAAGTCACATTATTTTCTAGTTTAAATGACTTTGTCATCCAGCCTCCTCATTTGAAGATATAAAGTAATTGAACATAGAGAATACAGTTCAATCATAACAAAGATAAAAAAATAAGTCTGGGCAGCGCTTGTGGCTCAAAGGAGTAGGGCACTGGCCCCATATGCCAGAGGTGGTGGGTTCAAACCCAGCCCCGGCCAAATACTGCAAAAACAACAACAACAACAAAAAATAAGACTTTGATAACTACACCAAAGTTCTTTCTATTACTATACTATATGTTACATTGACATAATATGGCCTATTTTATAGATCGCACATATGTTTTATCAGTTCTAACAATTATCCCTACTATTAGTATTTTGCAAATGTGGGAGCCAATCCTCATAAAAGTTAACAGAATTTACCAATAGTGTAAAAATAGTAAATGGGAAATTCAAGATTTTTAAATTCTATTACCAGAGTTATCTATTAGAAAAGAACCCAAATGACATTCATCTGGGCAAATCAAAGACAGTATATTAACATGGCTGCTCTAGGAAAAAGACTAATAACTCATCTCACTATATGATCCCATCTTAAGAAACTATATTATTTCTATAGAGCTATTTGCGTGGTTCCTTAAAAGAACTTATCCTGTAATTAACTCTAAACAGTAAAAGACTAGACAAACAGATAAAAAGTTCCTCTGTCAATATTTTTAAGCCAATAGTGAAAACTATAATTCCCTATAATATTGCATTATTCAGCTCACAAACCAATAAATTTGATCATAAAATAGAAATCCTTCTATAGAGTTCTAGTTAGGCACAGTGATTATTAAGACAATATTATAACAGAATAATTCCATGTTAGTAAATATGTTGACTTTAAATAAGATAAATTAAAACTGATTTTTCTTGGCCAGGGACGGTGGCTCATGCCTGTAATCCTAGCACTCTGGGAGGCTGAGGTGGGTGGATCACTTGAGCTCAGGAATTTGAGACAAGCCTGAGCAAGAGTGAAACCCAGTCTCTACTTTAAAAAAAAAAAAAAAAAATTGAGGCAAGAAGATCACTTGAGCCCACAAACTTGAGGTTGCTATGAGCTATTATGCCATAGTACTCTAGTCGGGGCACCAGAGTGAGACTCTGTCTCAAAAAAGAAACAAACATTAGAACCTTGATTTTTTAATTTAAAAAACGATTGTTAACATGATTTAAACAATATGCTAAATTCCAAGGGAATAACAACATAAAAAGTTCTGATCCCTTATGCTCAAGAAGTTTTTGATGTAGGAAAGATTAAGGCAGAATTTAAAATAAAACTGTAACAAGAACAAAGATTAGAATAAATTAAAGAACATGACACACTTACAAAACTTCAAGTAGGGATGTCTAGGGATTAACAAGATTAGAGATAGAGAACAATCTCCAAAAACATAAAAATTTCTTTAAATGGCAGGCTAAGACTATTATTTGGAGTACTAAATTCCATATTTAGAAAGGGTTGTATTTTATTCCATTGGCAATATAAAGCAACTCAAGATTTATATTTATATAATCATTATTTTATTCTTGATATTGCCAATTACTTTCTTTCTGTATTATATAAGGCATTATTCCTCTTCTGTTCATTTAAAGTATTATTCCAACACTGCAATTGAGAAGTCAATGTATGAGCTTTGCTGATTCCTTATTTTGTTGCCTTCTCAATGATGTGCTTTAAAATATTCTTAAAATATAAACTATCACTGTCCCTTTTCATTAATTATATCAAGAGGATCATTCAAAATATCTATATTTTCTTACATTGATGAAAATGAAATAATTAGTGAAGGTTTTTTAAGTAAAAAGTTTTAGAATGATAGTTGATACCAATGTAACAACTAATTAAGAAGCTGAGAAACTGAGGACAGAAAAATTAGTTAGCAGGGTACTATTACCATCTGGATCATGAACTTCACATAGGGTAGATAATAAATATGGGAGAAAAACATTAAGTAACCACTGCATACCTGATAAGACTGGACACTAAATTGCTTTGTGGTGAGTCAGAGTTTAAAAGGATATGAAGATTGTATCAATTGCTTTAGCTTACATATTTAGGAAGAAGGTAGTACTATTAATTAACAGACGTTAACAGGTCAATTTGTCACTAAATAATAGAAACTATCTAGAATGATTTACTTAAAATATAGGGCTTTACTTTCTTACCAAAAGAAGAGTCAGGATATAGGTGCTTAACATTTTTTCAGTGGCTCACTGGCTCAGAGGCTCAGTGATGTTATAGCCAGTTGCTCTTGGCCCTTTCTTTAGGACTCTAAAATGGCTGGTACACTTGCAGACCACAGGTAAGTGTTCAAGGAAATAACAAGGGAAGAAGAAATGATGCTTGCTTCATCTGCTCTTATATTAGGAAAACAGAAACCTTTCCAGAGACACCTCTCCTTCTTCTCCTATCCCTGCTGTAGGCTCTCTCTTGTCTCTCACTGGCAAAAAGCAAGGCTGGAAAGCCTTAACTGCTCCAGTATCTATACTAAAGGTGTGCAGAGAAGAACATGACTGGAAATAAATGCTGAGTTATGCAGTCAATAGTGTCTGACAGAGGTCTTGAATTCCTCCCAGGAAGAAGGCTTAGAGAGTTAAATTAGGCATTTGGTTTCAAACTTGCTGAGGTTAAGAAGACATTAAGATACTTGAGTAGAACACTAGGCCTGACAGTCATTAGTGCACATAAATTACTTCCATAGATGATGCCATATGAATGGATGAACACTGCAATAAAGAGACAACAAATACTAGGGGGAATATGTAACAACAGGACTCTCATTCATTACTGTTGAGAAGTCAGAGTGGCAGAACAGCTTTGGAAGACAGTTTGAGAGTTTCATACACAATAAACATACTTTTACCAATACATACGATTTAGCAATCACACTCCTTGGTACTTACTCAAATGAGGTGAAAAATCTATGTTCACAAAAACAAAAAAACAAAAAAAACAAAAACAAGTACATGGGTATTTATAGGAGGAGTTAAAAAAAAAAGAAATAATCTTTTATATAAAGCCACCAAAAGATAAGGAGGAAATTTTAATCTCTCACTTCTTTCACTTAGTATTACTGGCTTATTTCCTTCTAATAGCAATATTTCTATTTCTATTCCTTTCTATAAGTAGTAGCTGCCACTTAATTAAATTTAACAGAAACACATAACCAGAAATGCCAGAATAAAGATCACAAATTTTTACTTTAGATTCTGCTTTATTACCTATTGCTTATTTGTTTATTTGTAGAGACAAGGTCTTGCTATACTTCCCAGGCTGGTTTCAAAGCTCTGGCATCAAGTGATCCTCCCACTTTGGCCTCCCAAAGTGCTGAGATTATAGGCATGAGCCATTGCACCTGGCTTCAGGTCCCATTTTAAATGAAAATAACCATATCACATCGAGCACATGAAATCCGTCCTCTCATACTGATAATACACATACAATGGAAGCTGCCTTTCAAAGAATAATGTGTTCTATTTTGCAAATATAGATTTTAAAAATTATACTTTATTTTCATAAAATAGTAAATTCCTTGAAGGTAATTAACCATAATCAGAATGACCTATAATTTGACTCATTCTTATTTACTGTTCTGTTCTATCCATCTATAAATTCAATAGTAAATAAGAGAAAAGTACATTAAACAATACTAACAACGTCATTATGAGCCCCCACCTAAGAATCCCAAGCTAAATACATTTTGTGGAAAAATCTGACTTCTACCAAACTTTTGACTTCTTGAACAGAATAAAAATATCTTCCACATTAAAATATCACCCTTTTCCTCAATTTTGGTAGATGATTCTGGCTTAGTAAACTATATTGTCGATGACATAATATGCATATTACTCTGTAATCTGCAGCAAAAAATGAATTTGAGACAACAAAGTAGAATACAATCTTCTTGGTGGCAAATCTTTTCTTAGTGCACAATAAAAATAACAATGAACCTTTTTGGTTTCCCATGTATTTTTTTTTCTTCAGTCTATTAATGAGAATGCAAGCACCTTGAGGGTAGAGACTATTACAATGTCAGACTACACCGGGATCTGGGACAAAGACAAAAAGTAGAATGAGAAGTCACAAGCATCTTAAGAGAAAAATGTATTTGGTAGGATTAAAATCATGTCCTTTTCCCATGATTACTGGATCTCTATTACAAAGAGATCAAAGTCCTTGTCCAGGAATAAATGCCCACTTTACTTGTTCCAAGTTCTAATTAAATTTATTATCTTCCTTCCTCTTTGTCATTGTAACATTCTAAGTACTCCTTCAATTACCAAACATATGCACATATCCTTCAAGGAGTGTCAGTTCTGTGAGTGACTAATACTACAAGTCATTAAAAATAATTATTATAATAAATATTGATGCAAAACAAAGGCCAATTATTTTTTTCTTTTAGTATGGTTACTTTTTATTAATTACAAAAAGTAATACTATAAAAACATAAATAGTATAAACATGTACCACCATTCAAAATTCAGAAAATATGTTGTTTTCATGTACACATACATGAAATAAAATAATACCATAACAGAAGGGTGCTGTATCTGTGTTTAAAGAAGGGGCTGTTGGCAAACACCACAGCTCACTTCTGCTGAAATGTACACAACTGATATATGCAGCACAGAAAGCTGGCACCAAGGGCTTACAACCTTAATTTGCCTGCAAGAAGGAACGGAGATTTACCTTCAGAGCACGTTCTCGATTGTTTTCAGCAGTCAGATGTCTCATGTTGTTTGCTGAAGTCTGGTTCTGCTCTTTCAGATGATGAAGCTCCTGCTCTAGCCGTTTGCACTGCCACAGGGGAAGAATCCCATTAAGTAAAGGAGTTATAGCATTTTTTTTACTGAGCCACATGAATTAATGTAAATAATATCATTGTATTCTCTGTAAGACAAGGGTTTATTTTTTGCAACAAGAATGGTAAGTAAAAGTAACATTAAATACAAATAAAATATAATTGTTTATAGTACCCTAGTAATTTAATTATAACTTTCAGTTAGGTTTTTGTTAATCTAAATATTATGATATAAATCATAAAAATACTTGTTTCTGTAAAATTAAACTATATTTAAACTTTAACCAAATGGTTCAGATTATCTGTTGAATAAAAGCATGCCTCTAAAAGTCTCATTGGATTTTAAATAAACTACAACATGATATTCTATAATTTTTGTCAATATTATAAAATAAAAATCATAAAGTATACATTCAGAGATATTAGAAGTATTCTAAACAAACAATTTTATAGGGGAAAAAAGCAAGAGCCAGAGCACTAGGAGACTTGAAAACAGATAAGAAACTAAGTATTCTGACTAAATCTCACTTTTAGTTAAACAAGTGATAACAAATACATGAAATGACACTTTTACCTACTTGAAATATAGTGAAGAGTGTGAGACAACAAAAGTAAAATAAGTAATAAAGAAATTATAAGTATAATAAAAGTATAAAGAGACTAAGAGACATATGTTCAAATATTGCAATATCTTGAAATTTGAATATAACATCACAATATAAATATATAAAACATTTTACACAATTATACATGCTGTAAAATGATATGCTGCAAATAGGGACAAATATGAGATTTTTTAAAGGAAAAAAGTACTCAGCCCATCTTTCGGGAAAAAGTTAAAAATCACTCTTTGTCTATTTTTAAATCAAGATATTTAAGTAACAACCAATAAGTACACATATTAATTTAAGATGGGGTCAATGTTCTTTCTAAATTATTTGACAAAAGGCCAGTTGTCATAATGAATCAAAAATCATTAGTTATGACACAGTTAAGATGCAGTTGTAATCTAAATTGGCATTTCTTACTATTCTAAGGTTGATTTTTCCTGCTTCTGAACTCTATAATGTTAGGCAGTCTGCATCAATATTTCCCAACTTCAAGTAATACACAATCCTTTCACAGAAAAAGTTGTGTCAGACTCCCGATACTGACCTACTTGCAGATTGTGTAAAGATGTTTACACACAAATATAAAATTAAGTATAGCCATCTCATGCATACTATAATCATAAAACCAAAACACATTTATAAATTACATAAAATAGTAACCACAAAGTCAAGACATTTCAAATTAATATTAATTTATCAGACAGTTTTGTTGAAGCTAACTTCTGCCAATATGACAGAGCACTGACTCCTCAGGGAAAGATCCTTTTATATTGCCATGCCTATTCCTCCAAACACTGTGTGGCAACCTGATTCATCTATCAGATTGCTTGAAAAAATTACATGAAACTTTTGTGGCATGTATCATCTGGACTTTATTTGGAGGGGACATATGATCTATACATTTAACTCCATCCTTTTTTAGCCTGTAACAAGTAAAATATTTGGTCATAAGGCAATCAAAATACAAATGTGTTTTGTGCAGACACAAATCATGAAATATGAAAATGAGTGAGACACAGAAGTGTCACATTATAGTAGAGAGATGCTCTACTAGAATTATCCTTCACATTTTCAATTAATTTTAATACAAAATTATTTAGATAAGTACAGGTATTAAAATGTAATGACTAAGTATGACCTATGAGGGTTCAAATATGAGGCAGATTACTTGGCTACGGGAAAAAAAGAATGTTTCATGGAGATGACATCTGAGTTGGGCTTGTTTGGGGTAATAATTTTGAAACTGAATACAGCAGAGGAATGATAACAGAAACCACAGGGACATACCTGGAGAAAGTAAGGAAGCATGAGTCATCTGACCACCTACTCTTCTTATTCCAAGTAAACTAGAAATGACCCATAAAGAGAGACTTTTCCGGTCTACATGACACAAAACTAAAAAGAGAATTTGCTCATTCTTGTTCAAGAAATGTTGAGTTTATTTTCATATCTTTATGA
The DNA here is from genome assembly GCF_000181295.1 of Otolemur garnettii. Lineage (NCBI taxonomy): Eukaryota > Metazoa > Chordata > Mammalia > Primates > Galagidae > Otolemur > Otolemur garnettii. Next base: position 1,686,078 of record NW_003852447.1, read on the forward strand.
GGTTTAAAGTTAACATTGATCTAGGACTCAAACTGTCTTAGCCAAACCAGAGCTTTGAAGTTAGTAAAAATATATATAAATGTATCTGTCAAATACAATTTGTGATTTATATTTAACTGAATTTATAGTTTATTTCAATTTATTTAATCCTATTTCTTCACTTGATGTAATACTTAGAAATTCTGATATACTCCCCAGGATTCCATATTTATGTATGATTTCTTCCAGTTTGCTTCTTTCTGCTTTTACAAAACTAATTTTGAAGTGAAAGGATTTAACTTTATTACCAAGCATCACACTACATTGATTGTCACTTTATAATTTCATAATATTTATAAAGTAAATATCCTATCTTTTAATCTGTATCTCAAATTTTCTTGAGAAAATTATACCTATTATAATTTTAAATATAATAGAAACTTATACCTATCACCAATATTTACCAAATGTAAACAAATTTTCCATAATTCATTCAGATTAAAAAAAATTAGAACTATGTAACAAATTTCTTCCTTCTTAAATCTTGCCCCTGAGGAATTGCTATTCTGAAGTGCATTTTTTTTTTCTTTGAGACTCTGTCTCAAAAGAAAAAAAACTGTTGCCCTGGGTAGAGTGCCGTGGCATTACTGCTCACAGCAACCTCAAACTCTTGGGCTCAAGAGATTCTTTTGCCTCAGCCTCCCAAGTAGCTGGGACTACAGGTGCCCACCACAATGCCCAGCTATTTATTGGCTATAGTTGTCATTGTTGTTTGGCAGGCCCGGACTGTATTCAAACCCGCCAGCTCTGGTGTATATGGTGTCTTAGCGGCTTGAGCTACAGGTGCTAAGCCCTGAAGTACATTTTTATTCAACTACTATTCATTAATTACTCTGTGTTAGGCAGTTAGAGATGCTGGGAAGATAACAGCATTTTACAAAACAGATAAAAATCTCTATTCCCATGGAGCTCACATTCTAGTTGGGGAAAAGAAACAATAAACTAAATAAGTGAAACAAATAAAAGTAAAAAAAAAAATGTTAAAGAAAAACAAGTTAAAGATAAAGGGAGTGCCAAAAGACTAGGTAAGGAAATGCTTTGCAATTCTAAGAAAATCAGAGTAATCAAGAAAATTATTGAAGAGATGGAACCTGATGGTAGAGTCCTTTTGTCTATGTTTGAATCAGAAATAAAGAACACTATTTCTCATTAAGAGAAAACAGTTTTCCTTCACACAGGCCATTATATACGAGCCATGGAAAATAAGTCTCCAGGAAGACCCAGGAGTTTTAACAGTCTATGGAACAGGTTCTCTTCTAGAAAATAAGGTGTTTAAAAGGTGTTTTGTGGTTTCTGTTTTTCTTTTCTCTTTACCAGAAGTTCTTAATTGGGCGGGACGGGGGGACCCTTTCTATGTTCTATGCTCATTTACTAATAAATTTCAATAAATTTTATCAGGGATGTAAACTTTAAAAATTTTAAATAGAAAAGATATAATTGAGAGAAGTTATTTCAATAAAGACTCTAAGAAAATAGAGCAGTAAATAGTGCGTCTCTTTAGAAGGAGTGGTTGACAGAGAAGGAACAATAGGTGCGAATACCTAAGGTGGAACCTTATCTGGCATGCTTGAGTAATAGGAGGGAGAATTCTCTAGTAGAAATGAAGTTATTAGCAAGGGAGAGAATATTGGGAGATGAAGTCAGAGGAGCTGGTAGTCCTTATAGATTATGGCTTTTACTCTTAAGTGAGACAGAAAGTTGCTAGAGGGTTTTGAACAGAAAAGCAGCATAATTTGTAAATATGGGTTTATTCTTCCTGCTATGTTATTAATAGGGTTGGGGGCAGGGCTCAGGAAAGATAAAGGAAGTCAGGTTGGGAAGTTCTTGAGTAGTCCAGGAGAAAGATAAGGTACGAGGGCTCAGAATAGGATAGTAGCAAAGAAGCCTGTAAGAGTATTTTCCTCCTGTCCTCTTGTTCCTGACCTTAAAAGGCATGCTTCTAACATGTAATCATTAAGAGGCATTTTGGTAGATACCCTAATAATATCATAGACATTATTTTTCATTCCTAGTCTGCTAAAAGATCCCATTTCACTTCTGTAAAATTAAAGGTGTGTTTGATTTTATTGAATGCTTTTTCCAAATATGCTGCATTACTACAGTGAATTAACTTTCTAGTGAATGATCAATCACATGACTATTCTTGAGAACTAGGATTCTCACCATAGAAAATACATACAGATGAAAGATAAATTAAGAAAAAACTTTTGGCTTGGTGCCCATAGCACAGTGGTTACAGCGCCAGCCACATATACCAAATTTGGTGGGTTCAAACCCAGCCCAGGCCAGCTAACCAATAATGACAACTGCAACAAAAAATAGCCAGGTGTTGTGGCAGGCGCCTGTAGTCCCAGCTATTTGAGAGGCTGAGACAAGAGAATTGCTTAAGCCCAAGAGTTTAAGGTTGCTGTGAGCTCTTGACGCCACAGCACTCTACCAAGGGCAACATAGTAAGACTCGGTCTCAAAACAAACAAACAAAAAAGAAAAAACTCTTTAGTTAAGAATTTCATGTATGAGTAGATATAATTTCTATCTTTAAAAAATATGGTATGTTTTTTTGTATTTCCCAGTTCCACCCACTGAAAAAAACTAAAAACAATAGGAGATCTAGTAGCAAAGGGGACCCTACCACCTGGACTGAAGGCTCTAAGTCCCATTTACTACTAAAATTAAAGGAATTGATAAATACATAGCTGATTCTAGATCTTGGGGAAGAAATGTACAAGATGATCCAAGAACATTTGGTCATAATAAATATCAAGGAACTTTTGCACAGAATCAGAAAATGACTCAGGAGCTAACCACTGTCAAATTGCCCAGTGGATACTGCTACAGTGCCTAGAGGTGTTCAACGAATACTTTTTAACTAACTTAGTGATGTTGTATACACATCCACACACACATACATACACCTATACGCCAACTAGCTAAAGAAAAGGCCATTTCAGTATCAATAGGAATAACTGCCATGTACTGAAACACATAATTTTAAATTATTTAGCTTCTAATGAAATAAGATTTTGAACTAATAATCAGTGTGAGAGAATACTAGTAAACCTACACATTTATCCACACTTTCTCATATAAGCTTTCCCACTGTGCAAACAAATTCTACCTGTAGAAAAATTCTAGCTAATAAAGAAAATGGAAATGTTAGAATATCATGATTTTAAAATCATTACTGTATTTAAAGGACCTAGGCAAAGAGCATAAAAGGAAGCACAACACTTGTGCTTCTAGCTGAAAAGAACAAACAGTAGTCTTGGTAATAAAAACTACTGTAAATTTGGTCAAGTTTCTAGCCCAAATTGTCAAATTTACAGGAGAAAAGCAAACAGAGGAACATGACTCTACCAAGATGAAGCAAAAAACCTGGAAAATTCTACAAGAAAAATGACTCAGTGTGTTTAAAAGATAAAATTCAGGAGAAAAGAAAAGATAGAGGGGAATCTATAAAAGAGCATTCAAAGTCAATTCAATCATTTTCAATGTGTGAATCTTATTTAGATACAGATTCTAAGCAAACAAAAGGTATGATATGAGGCATTGGAACTCAAATATTAAACTGGATGTTTCACAAGATTATAGAATTTTTGTTAGTATTTTTGGTGTGATAATGATACTGTGGTTTTGTTTTAGACAAGAGTCCATGTGCTTCAGAGATACACTATAAGCATTAATAGATCAAAAAAATCTGATTTTCTGATATTTCTTTCAAAATAACAGGAATAAATGAATGGGGAATACAGATGAAAAAAGATAAATGTTGTAGAAGAATGAAAATACCACAAGGATTCATGATACTAGCTTTCTAAACTCACTAGTAAGAAGAAAACAATTAAATTTGCCACTACAAACAACAACAAAAAAACTAATTCTACAATGTAAGTGCACTAACCATATGAAAGTTCATAACAAATTTTTACAAAATAAATTTAGATAGTATTTACTAAAAGACAGGTATTTTATTGAACATTATGAATTCTAAAGAATTATAAAGCAGATAATAAATTTTAATGATTCCATTTTATGTTTTCTTTAAAAAAAAAAGCTTTAATTTCCTAACAAAAAGTTCCATAATATTGCCTAAGTTTTTAACAGTTGCTGTTTTTCCTCCTGTACAACCTGCTTTCAGTCACAAATCATCCTGATTATATTACAATCAAACATTTGCCACTTGGATGCTATACAACACTGTCCTTCATAGACAAAAATAATATAAGACTCTTCCAGTGCAAACAAAAACCAAACTCTGTTGTGAGAAATATATACATTGAACTGCAGGTGTATGGAAGCATTTAGGATTATATAAATAAGTTTTATTTAGAAGAATTTTTAAAAATCACTCATTTTAGATTAATAACTGTTTTCCCCACATTATAATAAATTGGAATAAAGAACTTTTAAACTTGAAAATGTAACTTGTTTCTTCAATTCTCTAGCAAAATATCAATAATATGGATTACATGATTACTTACATAAGAAAAAAAGGCCTATAAATGTCAAATATTAAAAAGTAGAGAACAATAATTATGTGAATCTCTGAAATCACATATGCTATGGCTTATATGTACATATATAAACATGTATACATTATAGATAACATAACTAAATTATTCAAAAAATACTGATTAAGCATCCACTAGACAATGTACCCATAACCACTCGGCAATATGCAAGGTTATGACATGTTTCTATTAATATATATGTATGCACAGATATATACATATATATTTTTAAGTATATATAATTCTCAAAATACTACAAAAAAGCAATAACTAGAGTAACAAATATAGTAGTTTATATTTAAAACTATTAAATTGTTCAGAAAAGATTAAAGAAACATTATTAATTGCAAATTAAAAAAATGAATGAACATGAAAATTATTGGCTCGGTGCCCATAGCTCAGTGGTTACAGCACCGGCCACATACACCAAGGCTGCCGGTTTTAACCCAGCCCAGGCCTGTGAAACAACAATGACAACTACAACAAAAAATAGCTGGGTGTTGTGGCAGGTGCCTGTAATCCCAACTACTTGGGAAGCTGAGACAAGAGAATCACTTGAGCCCAAGAGTCTCAGGTTGCTGTGAGCTATGATGCCACCGCACTCTACCAGGGATGACAAAGTGAGACTCTGTCTCACAAAAAAGAGTAGGATTCATACTAAGGCAGGATAATTCAGTTTATAAATAAAATTTTTACTGTATACAGATATATATAATAGCAAAAGGAACAAGAACATCTAGAATTACAGGAAAAAGTTTAAAACATTTTAAAACTAGAACTTTGAACAATTAGAGATACAGATAATATTTGAAGAAGTACGTAGCTCTGATACAGGAAATAAATACTTAACAGAGAATTACCTTTTAACTCAATTACCCAGCAAAGTCCATATATTTATTACTGATTTCACATTCTAAAGCTAGCATACAAGCTAAAAATCATGCCTTTTAAAGAAATACAGCAGAACTTCTATAGGTGACTACCTCCCTACACCGACCACCTTAATTTGACCTAATTTTCATAGATGACACACCATATGTACATGTACATTTCAGTCCAATAGGCCTACTTCCTTATGCTGAACATCTCTGTATGCTGACCAGTTTGTTACAGTCCCTTCTACTGCATAAAACAAAACAAAACAAAAATGCCTACAGGCATACTTTTGAGAAATGCATTGTTAGGTGGTTTCATCCTTGTACTATCATAGAATGTACTTAATACACACCTAGATTGTATAGCCTACCACACACCTAAACAGTATGGGATAGCCTAGTAATTCTAGGCTAAAAACTGAATATTGTAGGTAACTGTAAATATTGATAAATATTTATATATCTAAACATAGAAAAGGCACAGTTAAAAAACAGAACAAATGGCATACTGATGTAGGGCAGTAGGGTACTTACCATGAATAGAGAAGCTTGCAGAGCTGAAAGTTGCTCTTTGTGAGTCAGTGAGAGAGTAGTGAGTGAATGTGAAAAGGCCTGGAATATTTACTGTACACTATGTAGTCTTTATAAATACTGTATACTTGGGATATACTAAATTTATTAAGGTTTTTTCCTTTCTTCAATAAGTTCATCAGACTTGGTGCCCATAGCTTAGTGAGTAGGGCACCAGCCACATACACTGAAGCTGGTGGGTTCGAAACCAGCCTGGGTTCACTAAACAACAATGACAACTGCAACCAAAAAATAGTCAGGCGTTATGGTGTGTGCCTGTAGTCCCAGCTACTTGGAAGGCTGAGGCAAGAGAATTGCTTAAGCCCAAGAGCTGTCACGCCACAGCACTCTACTGAGGGCAACATAATGAGACTCTGTCTCAAAAAAAAAAAGTAAGTTCAACTTAGTTTATCATTTTTTACTTTATAAACTTTTTCAGTTTTTAACTTTACTCTTTTATAATAAAAGCCTAAAACACACATACTACAACTGTGCAAAAATATTTTCTTTACATAATTCTATAATTTTTATTATTTATTTTATTTACTTTTTAAGCTTTTTATGTTAAAAACTAAGATAAAAACATGCATATTAGCCTTGGCCTACACAGGGTCGGCATCATCAACATGGTTGTCTTGTCCCACCAGAAGGTCTTCAGGGGCAGTAACACTTACAGAGGTATTATCTCCTATGATAACAATGCCTTCTCCTGAAATACCTCCTGAAGGATTTGCCTGAGACTTTTTTAAAGTTAATTTTGAAAAACATATATAAAAGGAGTATGCTTTAAAATAACAATAAAAAGTATAATATAGTATAAACTAGTATAAACCAATAACATAGTTGTTTATTATCATTATCAATTATTATATACTATATATAATTGTTCATTACTGTACTTTTATGGGGACTAACAGAACAGCACTTTTGTTTACACCTGCATCAGCACAATTGTGTGCTCCTACATTAGGACAATTGTGACATCAGAAGGTGATAGGAATTATTTGGCCTCATTATAATTTTATGAAACCACCATCATATATGTAGTTGATCATTATGTGGCATATGACTAGATTTCAAACTTTTTCATTATTATTATATCTGTTATGGTGATATGTAATCAGTGATCTTTAATGTTACTATTGTAATTGTTTTTGAGGAACCATAAATCACATCTATTGAATGTGATAAACTTAACTGATAAATGTTGTGTATATTATTAGGACCGCTCTACCAACTGACCTCTCTCCCTCTCTTTGGACCTATTACCTGAGACTCAGTAATCCTATAATGGCCTCAAAGTGTCCAAGTGAAAGGAAGAGGTGCACATCTCTCAATTTACATGAAAAGCTGGAAATGATTAAGCTTAGTGAGGAAGATATGTCCAAAGTAGAGACAGGCCAAAAGCTAGGCTTCTTGCATCTAACAGTTAGCCAAGTTGTAAATGGAAAGGAAAAGTTATTGAAGGAAATTAAAAGTGCTACTTCAGTGAACACGTGACTGATAAGAAAGTATAACAGCCTTATTGCCAATATGGAAAAAGTTTTAGTGATCTAGATAAAAGATAAAACTAGCCACAGCATTAAGCCAAAGCCTAATCCAGAGCAAGGCACAATCTCAACTTTCAAGGCTAAGACAGGTGACAAAGCTGCAGAACCAACCTTTGAAGCTAGCAGAGGTTGGTTCATGATATCTAAGCAAAGAAGCCAACTCCATAACATAAAAGTACAAGATGAAGCACCAAGTGCTGATGTAAAAGCTGTAGCAAGTTATGCAGAAGATCTAGCTAAGATAACTGATAAAAGCAGCTGTACTAAAGATTTTCAATGTAGATGAAACAATCTTCAAATGGAAAAAGACACCATCTAACTTTCAGTTAGAGAGGAGTGAATGACTGACAGCTTCAAGAGACAAATTGATCCTTTCTTAGGGAATAATGTAGCTAGTGACTTTAAATTACTTGAAGCTAATGCTCATTTACCATTTTGAAAATCCTAGGGCCCTTAAGAATTATGAAAAATTTACTCTGCTTATACTATGAATGGAACAACGAAGCCTAGATGACAGTGTATCTGTTTATATCATGGTTTACTGAATATTTTCAGCCAACTGTCGAGCCTATACTCAAAGATTCCTTTCAAAATAATACTTGTTGTTATTTCATTGACAATGTACTTAGTCACCCAAGAGCTCTGATGGAGATGTGAAAGGAAATTAATGTTGCTTTTCACACCTGCTAATACAATATTCATTCTGAAGCCCATAGATCAAGGAGTTTTTTCATCTCAAGTTTTATTATTTAGGAAATACATTGCATAAGGCTAGAGTTGCCATAGATAGTGATTCCTCTGATGGATCTGGGGAAAGTAAACTGAAAACCTTCTAGAAGGATTTCATCACTCTGCATACAACTAAGAAAACTCATGATTCCTAGGAGGATGTTAAGATAATAATATTACAGGACTTTATAAGTTGATTCTGACCCTCATGTGACTTGTAAGGGTTGAAGACTTCGGCAGAGGAAGAGACTAGATATGGTAGAAATAACACAGGAACTAGTATTACAAATGGAGCCTGAAGATGGCACTGAATTGCTGCTATTTCATGATAAAACTTCAACTGATAAGGAGTTTCTTCTCATGAATAAGCAAAGGAAATTGTTTCTTGAGAAGGAATCTACTCCTAGTGAAGATGCTTAAACATTGTTGAAATGACAACAAAGGTTTAGAGAGCATAGTGTTGATGTTTCCAGCTATGATTGCTGAACAGTGTATTTCTTCCTTTAATTCTACCGGTTTTTGTTTCTCATGCTTTGAAGATCTTCTGTTAGATACATTAACATTTAGGATTCTGATGAAATATCTCTCTTTATCTCTAGTAATACTCCTTGCCCTTAAGCCCACTTTGTCTGATATTAACATACTCAAAGCACCTTTCTTATGCTTATAGCTTACATATTTTATCTTCTCATTTTTTAAATTTCAACTTATCTGTATCTTATTATTTCAAATATGCTTCTTACAGACAGTATATATAAATGGGGCCCGACTCTTTAGTGCCTTACACTATCTGCCTTTACCTGAAGTACACTTGATCCTTGAATGACGCAGGTTTGAACTCTAAAGTCCACTTATATGGGATTTTTTTCAATAAATATATTGGGGCCAGGAGCAGGGGCTCACACCTGTAATCTTAGCACTCTGAGAGGGATAGGTGGGTGGACTACTTGAGCTCAGGAATTCCAGACCAGCCTGAGTGCGAGTGAGACCCCGTATCTAAAAACAGACATATGGTGAGGGCCTGGAGTCTCAGCTACTTGGGAGGGAGAGGCAAGAAGACTGCTTGAGCCCAAGAGTTTGAGGCTGCTGTGAGCTATAACACCAAAGAACTCTACCTAGGGCAAAAGAGAGAGACTGTCTCCAAAAAATAAATAAATAACCACGAAAAAAATTTTTTTTCCTGTGACAATTTTAAAAAGATTACAGATGAAAAACCACATAGAAAAGAAATATTAAAAAAAGAGGAAAAGTTAGCTATGTCATGAATGCCAAAAATTATGTAGATATTTTTGTTTTGCCGACAATTATGAAGATATTTTATCATTTTGTGCACTAATCTATTTTTAAAAGTTAAAATTTATCAAGACTTATACACACAGAGTATTCATGGTGCCATTACCCATCAAGGGATATGTAATAAACATAAAGGTGTAGTATTAAATCATAAATGCATAAAATTAACTGTAGTACATTCTGTACTACTGTAATCATTTTGTAGCTACCTCTGTTGCTATCACAATGAGTTTGTGTTATGCAAGTATCTACTTAAAATGAGGTGATGCTAATTGTCTCTGCACAAGAAGTTCATTCTGCCAGTAAACTGCATACAGCAGTAAAAAGGGACCTTTTGTAGTTCTTGCACATTTTTTTTCTCTTGTTTAGTGCCAATATTGTACACCTTGAATAACACCATAGGAACTGTGTGAAGTGCTAATAATGATGCTGGAAGTGCTCCAAAGAGGTAAAGTCATGACATTATTAAAAAAAAAAAAAGCTGAATTGCTTGGTATGAGGTCTGCAGCTGTGGTTGCCTGCCATGCCAGACAGACCATTTGTCTTATAAACAAGCAAAGTAAATTTATAGTACCAATAAATACAACTCAGTACAGTAAATGTGTTTTCACTTCCTTATGATTTTCATAATAATTTTCTTTTCATACAATAAAGCCAGAAAAAAACAGTGTATTACATATATAAGATAAAAATATGTGTTAACTGACAATGTTATCAATAAGTCTTTTGGTCAACAATAAGCTATCAGTAGCTAAATTTGGGTGAGTCAAAGTTATACACAGATTTTCAATTTTGGGAGGTCAGTGCCCTAAACCCTGCATTATTCAAGCATCAACTATAGTAGTTCACATCTATTTAGTGCAACTATTATATGGCTGGGCTTAGGTCTACCATCTTATTTGTTACATAACTGTCACATCTTTTGTTGTTGCTTTCTTCTTTCTTTCCTACTTGCTTTTGGATTAACTTTTAGCAGATACACTTTTAGCATTCCATTTTAATTCTTTTACTGTTTTTTTTTTTGGCCAGGGCTGGGTTTGAACCCGCCACCTCCAGCATATGGGGCTGGCACCCTACCCTTCTGAGCCACAGGCACTGCCTATTCCATTTTAATTCTTATATTGCTTTTTCTGTTATATCATTTTATATTTAATTTTCTTTGACTGTTCCAGGAATTAGTCATCCTAAATATATCATACCCTTAAATTTCCTTCCAATTACAGAAGAACCTCTGTAAGTTGACCACCCAAGAGATGCAATAAAATGACCAACATATGGAGGTGGTCCCATAAAGAACTGGAACTACTCTACTGACACATATATCTGGTTCACGTCCAGTCTACGAAAATTAGGTCAACTTAAGAAGGTGGTCAACATAGGGAAGTAGTCAAGTATGGAGGTACATGTACTGTACATGTAACTTTTAATATAGCTTTTCCAAATGTCTATAAAGTTGCTGATTTTTCTGAATAATAGCTAATGGGATATCAAATTATGTAAACCAATATCTAGATATTTCCTTAGTAGTAAAATTTTTTCTCAGGGTTTGCCATAATATATGAACTAATAATAATTATTAAATTTTTAGTAAACTAAAAGTGAATTAGTAATGGTCTTTATTATTAACTAGTATTATTAACTACTTAATGTTGCTACTGATCTAACAAAATGAAGAGTTACAAAAATCACCTTTTGTAGCTTTGAATTAAAACACATTTAGAAATGATTACTAACATTTGAATTGATAACATGAGGAACTAAAAGAGATAAAAGTTTAATATACTAGCATGGTGTGGTGCTTACACCTGTAATCCTAGCACTCTGGGAGGCTGAGGCAGGAGGACTGGTTGAGCAAGAGTGAGATACTATCTCAGCAAAAAACTAAGAGAAAATAACTGGGTATAATGATGTGTGCCTATAGTCCCAGCTACTTGGAAGGCTGAGGCAGGAGGGCCAGCCACTTGAGCCCAGGAGTTTGAGGTTGTAGTGACTCTGTCTCAAAAAGAAAAAAAAAAGTTCAATATATCTCAACAGTCTGTGCCTCCATTTTAGTCCTTTACATGTGAGTAACACTTCCCTGAACACAAGGTACCCAAACTAATTTATCCCTTGTCTATTCAACCCATCCCTCTCTGATCTCTCCTCTCTTAGCATCTCAGTCCTCTGGTACCTGTATTCTGGTAGTAAAAGAAAAAAGGGTGGAATGGTAAGTCTGAGGAAGCATTCTTCTTTTTGTGTGTGTGACAGAGTCTCACTTGTTGCTTTCGGTAAAGTGCCCTGGCATCACAGCTCCCAGCAACTGCAAACTCTTGGGCTCAAGTGATTGTCTTGTCTCAGTCTCCTGAAGAGCTGGGACTACAAGTGCCTGCCACAATGCCTGGCTATTTTCAGAGATGAGGTCTCACTCTGGCTCAGGATGGTCTTGAACCTGTGAGCAATCCACCTGCCTCAGCCTCCCAGGATTATTAGGCATAGATTATACTTCCTCTGGGGAAGTAGTCTAAAAGGATTGCAAAAAACATGAAGGAGAGACGAAAATGAAAGTTATGTAGTCCCTTTACTTTAGTAGTATCTGCTGTTCTGGAAACAGCCCTTTTATCATGCCCACAGGATATCAGAATCTCAATCTGCTGGGAGAGCCTTCAGGTCTAACAAGAAGAAAATGGCCATCCAAATATCAAGGATATATCTCACATTTAATGTATGATATTAATTATGTTACTAATTACTAATTATATAAATTCATAACTATACTTAATACATTAAAGTTAAATTAGAATTACATTTAAGTACCCTCTTAAAAATACATAATGCAATATAAAAGAATTATGCTTACATGAACTTTCAGAATACGAGATTGGTGATTTCTATTTCCAGATGTTTAGAATAGCTACCTAAAATCTCTTTGGGGACGGTGCCTGTGGCTCAGTGGGTAGAGCACCAGCCCCATATACCGAGGGTGGCGGGTTCGAACTCAGCCCTGGCCAAGATGCAACAAAAAATAGCTGAGCATTGTGGCGGACGTCTATAGTCCCAGCTACTCAGGAGGCTGAGGCAAGAGGATCACCTAAGCCCAAACGTTGGAGGTTGCTATGAAATTTGATGCCACGGCACTCTACCAAGGTCCACAAAGTGAAACTCTGTCTCAAAAAAATAAATAAATAAATAAAATCTCTTTGGGTACTAAATAGATTTGAGATTAAAATTTACAATTTATAAACAACACTTCCTCTTCAAATTCAATAATAAAAGTAAAAATTCTAAAACTGCAATTTTTTGTTTTGATACAAATTGATATCAATATGAATAATCAGAAAGTAATTAAAATGTAAGACAATACTTTATAACTAAAATGATTAAAATAAAGATAATAATAAAACCACTACATATATGAGATATAATCTAGCTTATTCATTTTCTATAATCTCTTCATTGTTGCAAAGGCATTTATTTCTACAATGATGACTTCTCTAGCTAATGCAACTACTAAGATATGGTATTTTGATCCTTTTTGTACAGTTAGAACCTTCTAATGCTGAACTCTGCAGTTAGCTGGTGGTCAGGAAAACACAATTCAGTAAATAATACCATTGTAATGAGTTGGTTCTTAAGTAAACTTCAATGGATTTTCTCAAAATCCATAAACAAACAACTGTATAACCTAAATGTTAAGTTGGCAGTTATTGCACAAAAAGGGCAGAGATGCTTCTTATACTATTTTAAAACACAAAGCAGAGTTCAGGAAATAGTATTAGTACTCACTGGATGATAGCCATAGTTTAATGGTTTATTAAGCTCTTTTCAGTTATAATATTCCTGGAATCACAGATGCTTCCTCTTGGTTTACAAACTTTATTTGTTTGCCATTATAAACACTGTGATCTCAATAGAGCTGTCAATTACTTAAGTCCTCATTCTTAATTTTCTTGTTGTATAATGTGTTGCCCAAACATTGCAAAATCAAAACAGAAGCCACTCTAACCTCTTAGATTACAACAGGAGAAAAACAAAAAATGTGTATGACAAATCAAAGTATCAACAAGTTGAATATTAAATAAAAAGTCATTCTCTTTGGGACATAAAACTCAGTTTTTTAATAAGTATGATAATTAGTGTTCTCCATAAGAAACCAGTGAATATAACTATGGTAACAAAATCTTTGAAAATTTTGAACAGTTTCTGAGAAACTTCTTAGTTTTCAAGAAATTCAATCATTTACCTATCTTTTACTCTTCTAGTGTTCTTAAGAATGTTTTATTGGTGTAGGTCCAGGAACATCATTCAAACCATTTAGCAGTGATTAACCTAAGAGCCAGCTCAGTGAAAACATCTACCATTTAACCCATTGAAGTCAACTCACTTCTTAAAACTGTAATTTTCCTACTGATTAGCTCCTTTTCTTATCTACTATCCTTGTACTTTTGCCATCTGTGGCCTCTGGAAGTACTTTCTCATTGTCAAGACAACTCCATATGTTCTTAAGCCTGACCCTTTTATTTTCTCAGCTCGGTAAGAAACCACCTCACTTTCAGTAACACTTCTCTCTGAACCTTCTCTATCACAGCGTGTTTCTTCTTTCACATACCATCGCTTCAGAGGCAGGAAAAAAGGACTTGCATTTTCTCATTCCTAACTGCCATTTCCAGTCACTAATCCCTCATTAAACAACCTTTTCACTTTTCAAGTTCCTGCTATCCATTTAGAGCAATGCTCCTCAAAGTATGATCCAGGGACTAATATTATTCCCAAACTGCAATGGCTATGAAGCTAGGTGTTAACATTCAGAGTAACTAAACATTTGATAGGAATTTGACAAAGCAATACTGTGGATTTTGTACCTATATATTTTTAATTTCCTTTGGTAATTCTTTTTATTATATATTACAAAAATAAAAGTCTATAGCACTTTAGGGAAAATTTTTTTTTAACGCTAGTCCTTTGTTGTAGATAGTCTGAGAGGTACTGATACAAATGACTTCTCATCTGTATCACTGTGGTCTACTGACAACCAAGGTCATTTCCCCATATATATTTTTTTTATTGTTGGGGATTCATTGAGGGTACAAGATGTGTCACACACTAAGAATCCCTTCCCTCCTTCCCTCTCTCTGCTTTTCCTTTCCCTCATCCCTCTCCCTTCTTCTTCTCCCTCTGCTCTCCTCTTTCCCACCCCACACCATGTCATTAACTGTCCTCATATCAAAATTGAATACATAGGATTCATGCTTCTCCATTCTTGTGATGCTTTACTAAAAATAATGTGTTCTACTTCCATTCAGGTTAATAAAAATACTGTAAAGTCTCCATTTTTAATGGCTGAGTAGTATTCCATGGTGTATATGTGCCACAGCTTGTTAATCCATTCCTGGGTTGGGGGGCATTGGGGCAATTGCAACATTTGGGTGATTGTAAATTGAGCTATGATAAATAGTCTAGTGCAAGTGTCTTTATGATAAAAGGGTTTTTTTCCTTCTGGATAGATGCCCAATAATGGGACTGCAGGATCAAATGGGAGGTCTAGCTTGAGTTCTTGGAGGTTTCTCCAACTTTGAGGTTTCTCCATATTTTTTAAAGAAAATTTTCTGCCAAAATTCTAAACAAAAGCAATGCCCACACATATAATACTCTAGTCTCAAAATTTCTTGACCCCTTTATTCTAAGAAAATTTACCTTCAAACAATGTCCTCAACCTGTAGTATAAGGCCCCTTTAATCCTTAGCTCTGAAACTTTTCCTTTTGGATCACAACCTTTATTCTTCTACCTTCTCATTAAAATTACTCTTTAACAAAAGCATAATCTATATTAGTTTCTCTTAAGATTTCTTGCTGCCTATGCTAGAACATCTGGTTCACTATTTCAGTAACACTGACATAAGAATCTGGTGACCATAATGATATTTAGCAATGAGGCTATGCAACATGTTTTCTAGGATGAGTTCATGAACTTAATTGTCCAATCCTGTATATGCTTCACACTGGAGGTTGATATATGGTGTTTTTTCTCCTAGAGCCAACATTCATGGGTCCAAAACTCAAAGGGTAGAAATAGGAGTGGATCCATTCACTTCCACTAACAAAACATTTGCTTTCCATCTCCGCAAATTAAGATACTGCTAAACCAAAAATCTTAGTTCCAAAAAAAAGAAGAGCTTTGACTAGAGAATATAAAACATTTATCTAGAAGCTAAAACTGCCAACTGCTGTGTGGAGCGCCTCATGAACTGAATCAATAGGTAAGGAGAAAGATTACTGTATTAACTGGGATAACTGATCCTACCTTAGGGGAAACTGGGATGCCACTACACAATGGGGGTAAGGAGGACTACATCTAGAATACAAGAGATACCCTAGGGCATCCCTTATATCCGTGTTATATATCTATTTATATCTAGTATGTATATCCTTTAAAAATGAGCATGAAATAAAGATGTTCAGATAAATGACAAGTGAATTCAACAACATATGCATACAGTATTAGAAAAGAGAAAGAGAAGAAGAAGAGGAAAAGAAAGATAAGGAAAAAAAGAAAAAAAAGAAGAGGAGGGAGAGAAGGAAGAAAAAGAAGGAAAAATGGGAGGGAGGAAGGGAAGAGGGATGAGGGAGGTAAGAAAAAGTAAGGCAAGGAGGAAGGAGGAAAAGGTGACAAAGGAAGAATGAAAGAAAGAAGAAAAAAATGATAAAAGGTGGTTATTTAAGTTAAGGAAAATAACACAAAATAATAATGTATTCATACAAGAAGAAATAAAATGTACTTCAAAGGATATATGTGTGGACAAACACAGAGAAGTATAATTTTGCTTCTCATAATTTCTTGGACGACAATTTATTACTTGAATCAAAACATACAAAATATATGTCAACATATAAAAAGGATTAGTGCAAACAGAATTTTAATGTTCAGAGAGTCTTACAATTTAAACCATGTAGTGCATTATTAATACAAAGAAGACTGTGATAAACTAAATAGAGATGTACCATGGTTTGAAAAACCAAAAATTGTTACAATGTCAATACCCCTTATTCCAAAAATCTATAGATTTAACAGAATCTCAATCATAATCCTACTATTTTATAGAAATTAAAAATATGATTTTAGTATTTATAGGAAAATGCAAAGAACCTAGAATAACCAAAACCACCTTAAAAATGAACAATATTGGAAGACTTTCAGTGCCTGTCTTTGAAATTTACACCAATCAATGCAGTGTGACACTGGCATTAAGACAGACAAATAGATCTCAGAACAGAAGAGCTTATCCAAAAAAAGACATACACACTTAACGACCACATGCCCTATGGTCAATTAATTATCAAAAATGGCACAAAAGCCATTTAAAGGGGGAAAAAAACACTTCTTCAACAAATAGTGCTGGAACTACTGGATAGTAATCTGTCAAAAAAGAATGGCACTCTTTACCTGATATTATACTATAAAAAATAACAAAATAAATCAGACTAAAAGTAAAAGCTAAAACACTAAAATTTACAAAGACAAACAATATTGAAATGACAAAACATTTCTTAGACAAGATGCACTTAAATTATTGATAAATTAGAATTCATCAAAATTTAAAACTTATGCCCATCAAAATATAGTATTAAGAAAATGAATAAACATAAACTATGAGAAAATAGTTTTAATACCTATAAACTGACAATAGACTTAAACCAGAATATACAAAGAAGTATAAATCAATAATAAAAAGTCAAATCACTCAATATAAAAACTGTGGGGTTTCCAAAAGGAAAATATATGAATAGCCGATAACCACACAAAAAACTATACTCAACAGCAAGAGCTCCTGGGAGATGCAAATTAAAACTACCACCATGTTAACACTAAAATAGCCACAACTAAAAACTCTGACAATACCTAAGTGTTGGTTAGTATGAGAAGCAACCAGATCTTCAAGAAACTGCTCAGAATGTAAATTAATGCAGCCATTTCTAGAAAAAAATTTCTTAATGTCTTTTAAAAATAGATAGATTCCTATTTTATGACCTAGCAATTCTCCTCTTAGGTATTTAACCAAGAGAAGGAAAATGAATGTCCAAAAAAAGACCTAAAGAAAAATTCTCAAGTAGTCTTAATCATAAGAGATAAAAATTAGACAGATTCAGTAATCCTAACATGCTGGGAGGCCGAGGAGGGTGGATTGCTTGAGCTCAGGAGTTTGAGACCAGCCTGAGCCAGAGCGAGACCTTGTCTCTAAAAATAACCAGGAATTGTGGCAGGTACCTGTAGTCCCAGCTACTTAGAAGGCTGAGGCAAGAGAATCGCTAAGCCCAAGAACTTAAGGTTGCTGTGAGCTGTGACATTACAGCACTCTACTGAGGGTGACAAAGTGAGACTCTGACAATTGTTATTATTAACAATTACAATTAACAAAAATATTATGTATCAGTAAATAAACAAAACTACTGATACACAGAGTAGTAGGGATAAATATCACAATATATGGAATCTTCTATATTATTACAAGAATATGGTTACATGACTGCAGACAACTGTCAAAACTCATCATATTGACAATTTAATATCTATGTATTTCATTTAGGTGTGAAAATTTTATCTGAAGTCAAAACTGTAAACAAATAAAAAGTAAACCTACTAACAGAGAAAAACTCTCTAAATTTTCAGTGAACACTAAAACCAAAATAACAAAAACACTCATAAAAATCTTTAATATGCAGATGATTTTACAAATGTATGTACTGAAAATGTGTCTAGGGTATATTTCATTTCATATTTTAAACTACTTATAAGGTCCTTATAATTTGTTTCCACAATAAGTTAAATTAATATTAATAATGAGTTAATATATAACTTTGGAATTTTTTTCCAAGGGACTCTAATACTGCAACAGGATAAGAGTAACAATAAAAACCATTTTTTCCTAAATCTTTTCAAGGTTTTGAAATCAAATATTTAAACTAATTCCAGGAAGAGGTTTGGGAGTGTGATCTTTTGTGATCCCAGAGCTTAGTATTAGGATAGATGAGTCAAGTAGCAATTAATCAAACAAACCTGTATGCAAATGTACAAGCACAGTCAGAATCGTCTTTTTTTTTTTTTAAAGAGTAAAGACCTTAATATACTATGTTAAGAAAGTAAGTTTTTATTTTAAAATGTCCTGAAGATTCAAACTGAAGAAAAGTGCCTTGCTTTGAATGATATATTCAGGTATCTTTACACTCCTCCTAAACTATGTGTGGAAGCACAGAGGTAACTTTATAGCTCTGATTGCATGTACTTGTATTTTTGAAACTTTAGTATAAATATAATTCATTAAAATGCTAACCAAAATGAGAGAGATACTTAGGAAATAAAACCATGGCAATATGAACTTTTGTGCATGAATGACAGTTTATGAAACTATCAAGCAATTTTCTTCTACAAAATTTCAGTTTCATAAAATCCCATCTTTAGAATAAAGATGCCTTCATACCAGAAAGTTTATAATATATGTTCTCCAATACTTAGAGACTTTTACTAATTCTAAAATATGTTTCATAATGGGTACATGGCTCAAATCACATTTCTTGCAATCCTGTCAAACCTCCTCCAACTGGAAAATACGGTCTCCTTGGCAGGATAAGTTTACTATGAAACTAAATGATAATATATTGAAAAAAATGGGTGTTTTTTTGTTGTTTGTTTGTTTATTGCGACACAGTCTCAGTCTGTGCACCAAGAAGAGTGCCGTAGCATCACAGCTCACAGCAACCTCAAACTCTGGGGCTCAGGCAATGCCCTTGCCTCAGTCTCCCAAGTAGGTGGGATTACAGATACCCACCACAATGCCTGGCTAGATTTTTCTATTTTTTAATAGAGACAGGGTCTCACTCTTGCTCAGGCTGGTCTTGAACCCCTGAGTTTATGCAATCCACCTGCTTCGGCCTCCCAGAATGCCAAGATTACAGGTGTGAGCCACTGTGCCTGGCCAAAAAAAGTGGTTATCATGTGCTGAATATGGCCTATTATATTTTTAAGTGGTGTTTATAATACTGGTGAATACTAATTTTTTAAGGAAATAATTTTAGTTTTTGGTATCTTAAATATCTAAGACTATAGGTAGAACTTTAGAAGTGATATGCTGAAAAGTGTAATCATCATACTAACTGAATGACTTCAGGAATCATTAGAGAGAAAGAAGTAATAGAAAACCTACACTTACTTCAAAAAAAATAAAGAAAAAATAAAAAGTAATAAAAAAATTAAAAAATAAAGCAAATATTTAAAAAATCAATCCTTAAGAGCAAAATACAAGTTGTGAGAAAGACACATATACTAAAACATACAAATTAAGTGTAATCATCTTAAATGTACTGTGAGGTCAAATATACACCTCTTTTGAAAAAGTAAAACTAATTAATGACATAAAAATACCAGATAGGTGATTGCTACATAGGGGTAGAAAATGGATTGGCTGGATAGGGAATAGGAAACATTCTGGGGCGATAATGTAGTAATGTCTTATATCTTGATTGTGGTGATTACAACAACAAACCTAGATACTTACACTGTCACAAATTAACATTTACTATAACGTAACAGCAATTAAGACATACTATGGTATTATTACAGGGAAAAAAGGATGTATTTCAGAGTCCTGAAACAGATCCACATATATACAGCCATCTAAGTTACCACAAGGGCTCCACTGAAATTCACTGTGGGAAGGAAGAGAGTTTGTTGCATGATAAACTTTGATCATGCAAAAATTAACTTGAAACTTATCAAGACCTAAAGGTGAAAGCTAATATAATCAAGCTTCTAGAAGAAACCAAAGCAAAATGTGTTCATTACTATGGGAATGGCAAGGGTTTATTAAACAGGAAACAAAATGCATTAGCCATAAGATGATAAAAATGATAAACCAGGCTTCATTGAAAGTAAGACTTTGCTATCAAAACAGAGCATTAAGAAAGTAAAAATGCAAGTCACAGACTATACATGCATTTGTATGTAAATTATATAAATTGATAATAAAAAACCACCAAATTTAATAATGAGCAAAAGCCTTGAATAGACATTTCAATACAGAGGATATTATCAAAATGGCCAATAAACATATGAAAAAGTGCTAATTTTGTATTTCTTTAAGCCAGTGGTTTTCAACCTGTGGGTTGTGAATCCCTTTTTAACAATGAAAAGAAACTGCGGCATTAGGAAGGTTGAGAACCATTGCTCTAAGCCATTAGAGAAATACAAAATAGATCTATAATGAAATACGACTATACAACCATCAGTATGAAGAAAAAGTGAAATAAGGGATGATATCAATGTTACCCCTCACAACTGGAGCAACTCTCTCATATTGCTGGTGTAAACTGGTACAATTTTTGGGAAATGTTTGGCACTACCTACTAAAGCTAAGCCTATCTGTCAGCTATTCTTTTCCTTTGTATATGCCTGATACATGCACACAAGATGTGAATGCTATGTCTATCAAAAAGGGATGTACAATATCCACCATAATAGGTTCAAAGTGAAAGCAACATTTCTATTACCTATTTAATATATAAATTTCTGTTACTTGTTTAATATATAAACAAATGATAGTATATTTATACATAAGAACTTAACATCTCTTAATAACACAATAACAAAGATAAATTATTAGTTATTAGTAACAACATGGATCAACATACAGTCACACCACTGGGCGACACAAGTCAGACATAAAGGAGTGCATAACATATGATTCCTTTTATATATAGTTTAAAAACAGGAGTAAGAATACTGATTATTTTGGGGGAGGACTGCTGACTGAGAACAAATTCAAAGGAGCCTCCGAGAGTGCTAGAAATGTTCTATATCTTGATCTGGGTACAGCTTGTGAGGGTATATGTAACTACACATACATGTGAATTGATCAAATCCTTCACTTGCAATTTGTTCACTTTACTGTTAAAACTCTATCTTAAAAATACTTTAAACATGCAATCTTTTACATCTGGTCTACTCTTTATTTTTGTTTAGAACGTCATCATCTCTTACCTGAATTATAGTAGGTTCCTGATGGTCTCTTTAGACTTATATTCATACAATTCAATCCACTTTATGCAGTACTGACCAGTAATCTTCCTCAAGAGCAATACTTTCTGTACTGCCTGAAAACTCAAAACCTCAAGAGCTCCATCCTGCCTAGAGAATAAAGTCTAAATTTCTTAACATTGTATCTGAAGCCCCTGAATGAAATTTCAAATAATGTTTTTAGCCACAACTTTTCTAAAAAGGCTATTTGGAAATACATACTTATTTAAAAAATGTTTATGTTCTTTGATCTATCCTTTTCATTCCTAGGAATTTTCCTTGAGAAAAGAAAATACAGATATACATAAAAATTCAGCTACAAAAATGTTCCCATCATCAAAACACAGAAGAAAATATAGTTTCTCAAATGACAAATGAATTTAACAAATCTTAACATATCCATATTATAAAACTATAAGAATATCTGACAAAATGTAAAATCTTATGAAGTCGTATATATGATGTAACATTCATTATAAAAAGAATCTATTTATGATTATTTCTAGGAGTGGAGAATATAGGAAATATTTTTCTTCTTTTTGCTTATATGGGCTTTCTAAAGTTACACAGTAAGAGGCTATAAAAATGTAAGAAAAAAGAAAAGTAATTAAAATAGATGAAATATCAACAATATATTTTAGCAAGATAGACTGGAAAAAAACATGCACAGGCAAATAACTGTATGATAGACAGGAAAGCAAATTAATAAACTGACATGGGAAAAAATTAATAAAAATTCTGGAGTCCTTATAATAAAGAATGTTAAACAAGTTTCTTACTTTTCCTGGAAACTAAAACTCTGAATGTTATAATTTATTTTCTTTTGAAGTATGTTCTTTTTGTCAAACTTCTAATAATTTAACAAATCATTATTTTGGAACTATTACATGTACTATTCACAATGTTAATTATAAAGAACATAAAATGAAGGCAACACTTATAAAGGGGAAGTTAAGACACTAGGATATTTGATTATTTCTTCTGCTGAAGTAGGTTAGCTTTGAAGGTTCTATCACTGACCAAGATTTTAGGTATGCTTTTCAAGTGGGTTTGTTAATTTATACGGCACTCCCTAATCACAGTCTGCTTTTTTACAGTGACTTTGGCTATTCAGATACCAAGTAAGAAATTCATAACCAGGCCAGGAATGCTCTAGCATGGACTTCTAAATCTTGAGACGTGTGTCATTAGATTATCTTCACAGATCTTCATTTCTACCCTGGTTACAATAAAGAATTTTTTTGCCATTTTGAAATTACTCATAACTTTTCCTCAGATAGGCTTCCTCCCTTTTACCAATTCTGGAGCTTGCTTGCTGACTGTGTGATAAAATACCTATTCTTTAGGTTTTCTTCCATGTATCTATATAAAAATGATGCAGAAAAATATTTGAAATACACTGACCCTAATAATTGCAATATAATAAACATCTGTTTCAAAAGTTATCTTTTTCTCTAGTTTGTAACTGACTATAGCACTCTAAGTAATTACTTGACAAACCAACAACTCCAGTATACAGACTTACTACTATATGTTTTTACTATCCAGGATCTTGCCTTTTGTGACACCACTCTCCTCAGTTCCCTTCTACATCCCTCATCATACCTCTTCCTCTTTACACAGGAAGAGTTCATGGTTCATCATTGCAAGGACTCCCCGGCCTCTCACTCATACATTGTTCAGCTGGTTTCCTAGAATTCTCAACATTACTTTACTGGATTGGATTCATGTCTTCCTCTTATTTGGTTTATTTCTTCATTTTGCTGAGCTGCAGCTTGGTGCTTGGTATAGATTTGCAGCCTATAGAAGTAGAGGAACTTGACTAGTGAGATATTTAGCTGAATATCTTTAATTACCCCTTGGTTCTTCCATGCCTTTTGTATTTGTCAACTCTGAACACAACACCTCTGTATCTATAGTTCTCATTATAACATCCAATAAAAATGAGTCACTAAAAAAAAATTTGGCTCATTATATTTTGTGTAAAGGAGTAGTATAAATGTTTTCAAATATTTTCAACAAAAAAACAATAAATAGGAGTGCAAAAATTTAAAAAGGTATTAATAAATGTAGATATTTAGAATGACATTTCTAGAAAATATAGTGAGTTAAGATTCTCCGTATGGTGTTCAGATAATAGAAATTTATCATCACTGATTCAGTCTTGATAGACCAACAAGAATAAACTAACATCTAAAAGACAAAAAAGTCAAAGGAAACCCAAGGAAAGGTTAAAGAATGCTTATGTGCTAACATGTTTAATATGGAAAAAATAAGATAATACTAATTTCTGCCTCGCCTTCCTGTGCTTTGATCCTATAAGTTTTTACCCTACATGCACCTTTTCAGTTTCTGAACTAGTCATGTTTAAGCCTGGCAATATAATCAAAGCTCCATTCTTATCAGTAGGTAGGAATAGTTAACTCAAAGGTCATGAGATTTTAACTAATCAGTACAAGTAAATACATAATTCTAAGTTGATTTTAAAAATAAAATAAATTATCAAGTGTACCAAAATCAAGAAATTCTCATGAACTGTGAAAATTTGCAAAATCTACATGTAGTGGAATTAAAGTTTTCCTAGCACTATAACTAGAAAACGCAAAATAATAAGTAATAGCTTTAAATTTTAGGTAAAATTCCTGTGATAGTCTTTTCAAAAATTCAAATACCATGAGAAAAACATAAAAGCAAAATCCAGGCCTGGTGCCTGTGGCTCAAGCAGCTAAGGCACCACCCACCTGAGCTGGCGGGTTCAAATCTAGCCTGGGCCCGTCAAACAACAATGATGGCTACAGCCAAAAAATAGCCGGGCGTTATGGCAGGCGCCTATAATCCCACCCACTAGGGAGGCAGAGGCAGGCGAATTGCTTGAGTACAGGAGTTGGAGGTAGCTGTGAGCTGTGATGCCACAGCACTCTATCCGGGTGATGGCTTGAGGCTCTGTCTCAAAAAAAAAAAAAAATCCACTGGATATTTGATAAAATATCTGAGCAGTACTCCTCAAAAGTACTGGAGAGAAAAAAAAGAAAAGACTAAAAAGCTGCCACAGACGGTCAAGACTAGAAGACAGGTACAATGTAGGGGAATATGAAACACTACCTGGTGAAGGACTCAATTGCAAGTCAGACTCAACCTTACAAACACAAACAATGTAACCCAAGTATGTGCCCTTCTATTAATCTGAAATTTAAAAAACAATGCAAAAAAAAAAACCCAACAAAGTACAATAGATACTTGGAATGGATCATGGAACAAAAGGACATTAATGAAAACTGGTGAAATCTGAGTACCACCTAAAGTTAATGGTAATGTACCAATTTTGGTTCTTAATTTTAACAAATCTACCATGGTACCGTAGATGGCAAAATCAGGGAAACTGAAACTGGGTGAGGAATATATGAGAACTCACTACACATAGTACTATACTATTGTTGAAACTTCTCTATGATAGAAAACTGTTCCAAAATTAAAAGTTTATTTAAAAGAAAAAGTAAAAAAAGTTTCCCCTCCCAAATACAAAATAATAATTAAAAAATTAAGTACACGTCATTATAACATTAAAATTAAAATGAATACTGATTAGGTCAGAAGATTTGCAAATAAACACATTAAAATAATTAAATAAATAAAAACTGCTTTCCCATTAAAACATAACCATAAATATAGTACAGTGGTGGATAATATCCATTTATACATAAAGACTTGTTGGCAAATATGACCAAATGTTGACTGATTTCTTTATTTACTTACTGTTTTATACCATGAAATGAAGTAGGGAGAGGAAAAAGAGGAAGAGGGAAGGAGTGGCAGTCTATATTTAATAATGTTCTTTGTACTTATTTTTAGCTAACTTGAATAAATGATAAAAAATTAAATATTTGAATTTATACTATGGTTGTTTCTAAGCACATAAAAATAGTTTCAGCTGTCTCTTCAACAATATAATGAACGATTTAAGATTGAATAATGCACTTGGAAGGAAACCACCGTAAATGTTTTATAAATTTAAGGACCTTCTCCAATTGAAACCTGAAGAATAATGTCAGACTTCTATACCTAGATAAGATGGAATCATTCAGGAAAGGTAAGAAAAATACAAAAGTCATCTGTTTAAAGGTATCAGAGGGCTGTTGCTATAATAATGACTTGAGTAGCTGTAATTCTGAAGAGGAGTTAACTGGAGAGGGGTAATTTGAAGATCTGCAGTTATTTTCTCCCTTGAGCATTTTAAAAGTTCCACATATGAGGAAGGGGCTGAGAAATCAGGCTTTAACTAGAAAGAGAACTGTTAGAGGACAAAGCAACTACCCCAACTTTTGGCAGTTATGCAGGGCTGAAGTAACAAAATTGGAGATTTGAGACTTATTTCCACTCCCAAATCATTGGCAAATTTTGAATCTTTGTAGGACTTAAAGTTAAAAAACTAAGCTCTCTGGCTCTGAAAAACAGTGGAGTTTTCCGCAATTTTACAATGGAATACAGGATCTGCCAGGCATAAAGCCCTTGTGAATATTCATCTCTGTTTGGGAGGCCTCACCCAAAGTAGAAGGGGAAACATAACTAGTTGAGACTTATGAAAAACTTCTACACAGCCTTCACGGGAGACAGCAAAGCATTTTGGAGAGCAATAAACCAATGGGAAACATTTTATGAGGAAAAGAAACAAATGGTTAAGTAATAACCTTGAGAACGTCAGAAAAAATTTGAACAAGTACAGAAATACATATATTTTCTTTAAACAGAAGCATGTAGTTAGAAAAAAGCAGAGTAGAAAAGCCAGAGTATATGGGCAAAAATGCAGGTAGGGTGGGAGGTGAAATGATTGGGGACAGGCAGAAGTTCTCTTTTTCATGGAAGGGAAAGGTTGTATATCTAAGAAGAAAGGAAAAGAGATAAAACAGTCGTCTAGAGGATAGAGTGAATATATTAACAAGGCAAGAAGACTGGCACGCAACACCTAAAAGACCACCTGATTGAAGGCAAAGGTCATGAATTCAAGGTAAGCTACTTCAGAAAATGTGTTTTTTTTTTTTTT
>NW_003852447.1:1712741-1725886 GCF_000181295.1 Otolemur garnettii
GGTACTGTGTGGGGTTTTCACACACAATCCGAAACACTTCCATCAAACTGGTTAACATAGCCTTCATGTCATTTTCTTAGTTATTATTTTAAAATGTTCAATTCTACTCTTAGATTCACTTGTACCCTTGTAAGATAAACCTCAGAAGTGATCCCTTCAATCCTCCTCCCTCCACTCATTCCTCCCTCCCCTCTCCCTTCCCCCTCCTCATATTCTAGAAAATGTGTTTGATTTTTCTCCTCCTTTATAAATCTGTGAAGATGCAGAGTAGGTGGAAAGCTTAATTTAAATAGGTTTTGATTTTGTAAGGTGAGTAGTGCAAAGGAAGAGAAGGCCAAAAGAACTGAGGTTATACAGTATTATTTTCAAGTTGGTGATAATTATGGTGAGTCATGACATCTAAGCTACATAAGTGAGGACATGAAGGGATAAAGGATAGAAAATAGTTGGTAAGATCAATAACTGCCCATGAAGCTGAAAAATTGCTGGAGGCAGAGTTCTAGTGTAAGTGAGCTAGAGAGGTAGAAGGTGGTGGTCAGAAAATGGGATGCTTAAAAGTGAGACTGATAATGACCAAGAATGGGATATGACCACAGAGTAGGTGGCAGAAGTAATGTTCAACACACGGTGACTGAGTGGAGTAGAGAAACTCTAGGAAATGAGAGGCCGAGGTTGTGGATCATCTATATACATATTTAAATCACCAAGAATTATGACAGGAGTCATAAAGACAATGGAATAGATCCTACAATCTTAATGAAATGAAGCAAGTGACATAGGAGTGTGTAGGTATGTACATGACTACAAGGGTATGTACTGGGTGGCATAATCTGATGTATGAGTGTTAAAGCTATGGGTAGTTAAGGTGAAAAAAGGAACACTACTAAGAAAAAGCCTCTGAGCCCAGTAGTATAAATGGTGCGGGAGAGAATACAGCTACTACTTGAGAGAACTGCAGTGGAAGCGGTAGCCTTAGGGAGGTGATCAAGTTTCAGTTAGACCAGGAAGGCATAATGTTCAGAAGAAAATAGACAAATGAGTTGATCCATTAATCTATATCTACTAAAAGGCACTGAATTAGGCATTGGGAAAAAAATAGTTAATAAAAACATAGATAGTCTTAGCCATTTCAAAACTGAAATTTGAGTAGGAAGTCTCATATAAAAGTGATTAAAGAATATAACTAAATTTCTATAATAAGACAACATGTTATAAAACAAGTTTTATTAAGAAATCAGAATGCATTATATTGGATTAAAATGGAGTTGTATATTTTGAACAGAATACACAATTATTTTAATATAGCTAATCATTGTGATATTAATGCTATGCTAAACATTAGTGTGAATTAAGAATATCTGGGCAAAAGTCACTTTTTAATGGTTAAAAAAAGAAGGGGAAATGGTAAGTATATGCTTTTCCTTGCAGAGCAACAGAGACACAGGCAGAGTTACCTGAGACAAAGCAGCATCCCGTTCTTGGATCACTGCACTCATTTCTTCTGCAGTTATTCTCTTTTTACATTCCTTGGTCTTGTAGATTCTATCCACAATTATAGCTCCATTCTTCTGAATAGCTATCCCCGTGTCTGCATTGTTTATTCTGTTCAGTAATTCCTGTAATGTCTACCAACACCATTATATGTTAGTCAGACATGAAGTTTTAATATATTTTATTTAATATAGGGTTTTAATTAATAGGCACATGTGAATTGTAAATTGACTGAGTGAAGTTATTGAATTTTCATATTGCAGCAAAGATGTACATTATTAGTGTGTCAATTCTTCTTTTTCCCACATCTTAGTTCTTGAAACCCCCTCAATTGAACTTAAGCCTCTAAGATATAAGACTGACATCAAGAAATCTCCTCAGAGAATGGCTTACCATGTCATTTTCTTCAGGGTTAATATTTTCTAGCCTAGAAAAAAGGGACACAGAAAGCCTGATCAGTAGCATTTCCTTAGTGCAGCAAAATGAGTTCGCTTTTTAAATCTTTAGAACCTCAAGTAATTTCATTCGACTAGTCTTTAGAGTCAACCATGACACTGAACATATTAAAGTGCCACCTGCTCGACTCCATCTTTCAATAATGCTCCGTATCTTCTCTACTGACTTCAGACTGTTAAGTTATTAATGTTTACTGCTATATATGACTACAAGGATCAATTGTTCATATGTGCTTAGATGAAGAAAGTTCCCCAGTGATGGAAGCACTCATTCTCATCATTATATTTATTCCTGGACTTTCAATTCTTATAAGAAACTGTGTTTCCTCTTTTTTTTTTGGAAACCATTGTAAGTAAAACAAGGCAGGCATTTTTATTACAAAGTTTAACTATGTCCCCTCAAAAGCAATGACAAATAATTACACTAAACTTGAACTAAAAATCCCCTGCTGCTACCTATTTGTGAAATCAAATATATAGAAATGCTGACCAAACTTGGACCACATTTTTAGGTGATTAATGCTATTTTCTTTTTCATAATATATATAAAATTATTTAATTTAAAGACAAAAAGTAAATTTGTTCTCCTCATGCATGCATCATGTCTTATAATAGCCACAATAACCACTGAAATGTGTGTTGATGTTGAGGAATTTAACAAATGCAGTAAAAGAAAGACCTTCTAAAAGACATATCCTGGAAAATATCTGTAATATACTTTTGGCAACTATTTATACTTTATCTTAACCAAAAGGCCAAGAAACAATTAAGCAACTATGTAAATTGGATAAATTAAAAGAAACTGTGTAATTTGTATTAGTGAAAAGATATACATTCTAGAAATAATCTCAACTATTTTTAAATTGCATTTTAAAAGTTTAGATATATTCTGGCAGTGCCTGTGGCTCAGTGAGTAGAGTGCCAGCCCCATATACCGAGGGTGGCAGGTTCAAACCCAGCCCCAGCCAAACTGCAACAACAAAATAGCCAGGCATTGTGGTGGGCACCTGCAGTCCCAGCTATTTGGGAGGCTAAGGCAAGAAAATCACCTAAGCCCAAGAGTTGGAGGTTGCTGTGAGCTGTGATGCCACAGCACTCTACCAAGGGCAACAAAGTGAGACTCTGTCTCTTAAAAAAAAAAAAAGATACCCAATTCCTATTTATCAAGTTGCCCCCCATATCTGTGCTCCCCACAAAAAAAGGATACTAGAAAAAGATAATAGAAGACACTCAATAAATAACACAAACTTTTTCAACTTCACAATGGATAAAACTGCCACATTCATGGAGAAGTAGTGATTTTAGAACATAGTATTTTTTTTTTTTTTTGAGACAGAGCCTCAAGCTGTCCCCTTGGGTAGAGTTCTGTGGCATCACAGCTCACAGCAACCTCCAACTCCTAGGCTCAAGCCAGTCTCCTGCCTCCGCTTCCCAAGTAGCTGGGACCACAGGCGCTCACCACAATGCCCGGCTATTTTTTGGTTGCAGCCATCATTGTTGTTTGGCAGGCCTGGGCTGGATTCGAACCCGCCACCTTAGGTGTATGTGGCTGGCGCCTTAGCTACTTGTGCCACAGGCGCCAGGCCAGAACATAGTATTTTAACAGCAAAAATATATATATATGTATCAGAGAGCTACCTCTAAACACATATAGTCTAAGTTAACAGGAAAGCACAGTGATGTTGTATTACATATAATTTAGTGTATCTCAAACAACATCTGGCTAGCTTCAAATTTCAGGAAAGGCAACTATTCTCATCTTTTATCTTTTTTTCTCCAAAATAAATCCAAAATTTTCAAAGATATTGCTTAATAAAATCTTTTTCTACAAGAAGTGTGTACTTACTCAACTGAAAAATATAGCAGAAAAGTATAAGATAATAAATATCCCACATGTATTTTTCATAGTGAAAGTATTTGAAAAACACTAGTAACATTTAAGCATCAGTTATTTGTACACTAAATATGATTTTTAAGGTGTATGGTGAGAAATAGTTATCTTACATTGTTTATCTTTCTACTGTCTTCTATTATCACTTTTTAGATGAAATCAATATAAGAGCTAATTATGGCAGCTTCTCAATAAAATCCAATCTCAATGCTGGTAAACTTCACAATAACTTTATCATTAAACTTTATAATTTAAAATGTGAACAGATGATACTACAACATTAGATTGGTAAATGAGAACCTTTGCAACAACAAAAGTAGATTTTAACCAAGGTTAAAATTTTCCATTTTTAGTTTTAAAGAATTATATATGACTATGAAGAAAATAACAGTGTGAGTAGGTTACCTAATTTGTATATTCCAAATAATCAACACAACAAAAGGTATATGAAATTTCTATGTAATAATTATAACTTGTCTTTAGGCACTGCAATGCAAAGAATTACTTTAAGGAAGATATTTCAAAAGGAAAGATTTAAGATAATTGTATTTAGTCTAATATTAAAATTCTCCGCAATGGCTTGGTGCCCATAGCTCAGTGATTATGATGCTGGCCACATGCACTGATGGGTTTGAACTTGGTCAGGGCCTGCTAAACAACAATGACAACAACAACAACAAAATAGTCAGGCATTATGGCAGGCACCTGTAGTCCCAGCTACTTGGGACACTGAGGCAAGAGAATCGCTTAAGCCTAAGAGTTTGAGGTTACTGTGAGCTGTGACGCTATGGCACTCTACTGAGGGCAACATAGTGAGCCTCTGTCTCAAAAATAAATAAATAAATAAAATTCTCTGCTAATAATTTAAGTATTTTTTTAAAATTCAAAACCAAAGGCTCTACTAGATCCCTGGCACCTGAATTTAGCATTCAATCTTTAAATAGTTTGTGTGATTAAACCTAAAAGTACACAATATATAGTGATTTGTCATTTTACGGATAAATGAATTTGAATTATGTTTTTGGTAAATCTAGTGTGCTGGATGCACAAAGACTGTGAGTGAGCCAAGTCAACCACTTAGCATTTGGATCTCAACGTTGCTCTATTATTATTCTTTACAATTGATGTAAGTATAATAAAAGGTGGCCACAACAAGGAAAAAGCAATTTTGATCAAAGTGAAAAAACTGTTAATTTGAGATTTGAAAATATGCATAATGTATATAATTTTTAATACAAACATGAAGCTTAAATGAGAAAAGGCTGATTTTTATTTTTCTCTATTTGTGTATCTTTAAAAGTCTCAGGAGGTATTTGTCACATATTAAAGATATGTATATAATGTAATTATACTATAATTTAGTCTCAACTAGATTATATAGAGCAGATCTGATCAGCAAACCTTTTCCATAAAGGACCAGATAATGAATATTCTAGGCTTTGCCGTATGTTCTCTGTCACAGTTACTGAACTGTTTTTGTAGGGCAAAAGTATCCATAGCCAGTATGTAAATGAATGAGTATAGTTGTATTCTGATAAAACTTTCTTCATAGAACAGGTGGAAGGCTGGAATTCACCACAGGTTCTTACTTTGCCAACCTCTGATACAGAGTATTGGAAAATGAGACCAAACCTTCCATGTTAATATACTGCAAGTGCCAATTCGGTAAATTTGACTTTTTATGAGTTGGATCATTCAATATCTAGTTAAAGAATCAACCAAAGGCTGGCATTCTTCCTTTATTCCTTCAGGATGCCACACCATTCTCTCCCTCCTATTCTCCACAACCCATCTTCTCTTCTTTTACTCTCTGCTCCCTTCTCCCTCTTTCTCATCTCTTCTTCCCACTCTCTTTCCTATCGCTAATATAAAATAAACTTACATTTTTATATCCTAAAAAAATCAACAAAAGTAATAATGAAAAAATTAAATTCAGGCCTATAGTAAGAACATCACTTACTGCATCACTTAAGACAACACAAAAATTAGACAACCAACCATTTCAAAAAGAGATTATTTGAAACAGCTGTAGGAGGCTTTCAATTTTCTATACAAAATGACTTTGAGAAAGGTTCTAATGCTTACTAGTAGCATGTCTAATGCTTTACGGGTTCAAATAAAGACTTAAAACAACAGCTGGGCCTATATGAAATAAAACTGGCAAAGTATAAATTGTATCATATTTATATGAGACTTATAATTAGACAAAAGAATCTCAACCTTTTGTAAACTTTATGCCTAAAACAGTCTAACCTCACATAGTATGATAATTAGTAAGAATTTTGCTGAAGTAAATGTCTATAGGCTCAAGTTTCAATTGATTTCCTATACCATGCAAATTCTGACTGACAACCTTACACTCTAAGTAAAAATACCCCTGCATGAAATGTCGTATTTCTTGATTTATCCCTAAATTGGTCAATAATGCCTTATGCCTTCCTAAAACTACAGTCATCACCTTGTTCAATGGCACGAAACATTCACCTCAAGTGATAACAAAACAAAACAGTAGTGACCAGCTAATCAGAAAATTCTGACTTATTTGCTTTTATTCTCTCATTTTTTATGTAGCACTACATTTAACCTATTAAAAATAACAGTGATAACAGAGAAACTGAAGAGAGATTTCATGATCTCAAAAGTTATAATAGACAAAGGCAAATATTTATATGTTAAAATGCGTATATAAGCCATTTTAACTTGAATTCTTTTTACTTTTTTTCTTATTTTGAATAAAAGCAAAAAAAGAGATAAAAAACATTAAAGATTCAAGAGGTAGGCTTGGCACCTATAGCACAGTGGTTGCGACACCAGCCACATGCACCAAGGCTGGAGGGTTCGAACTCAGCCCAGGCCAGATAAGCAACAATGACAAACACAACCAAAAAAACCCAGCCAGGTGTTGTGGCAGGTGCCTATAGTCCCAGCTGCTTGGGAGGCTGAGGCAGAAGAATCGTTTGAGCCCAGAAGTTTGAGGTTGCTGTGAGCTGTGATGCCACAGCACTCTACCAAGGGTGATATAGTGAGACTCAGTCTCAAGAAAAAAAAAAATTCAAGGTGGAAAGAAAAGCAGAGAGGCTCAGCGCCTGTGGCTCAAGTGGCTAAGGCGCCAGCCATGTACACCTAATGTGTCGGGTTCAAATCCAGCCCGGGCCCACCAAACAACAAAGACAGCTGCAACCAAAAAAAAAAAGAAAGAAAAGCAGAGAAGAGGAAGAAAAAGACAGACAGATATAATAACAGACACAAGGCAGATCAAAAGTAGTAAAGGGAAATGAGAGAAAAAAGATGATAGAAAGAATCTAAAGATTGTAGGAAGTGAGAAATAGGAAATTTAAAAAAAGAGATGTAAAATTACATAATTTCATCTTGCACACAATACTCCAAATATACCATCTATTCAAGCGGAATTTAGTTATACATTAGTTCTCTTAGTAAGGACTCAGTCTAAAACATTTTCATGAAGGTTCAGTACCTATAGATAGATTCAGCTGAGGAGAAAGAAATCACCACAATATCATGTGAAACTATGCAGACATAGTATTCTTTTTTGTTGTTGTTTTTACTTGGCATGTATGGCCTATTCCCGCTCCCTTTCCCCACATTCCTAGACTATGATACAGTAGGAGCCCCTCTAACAAACTATTTCTACACAAAAATCTTCATATCCATTACCATCATTTTAAGTATTTATGTAATAATTAATTAAATTAAAAACTATAATGCTATGTCCCCAGCAGCTAACACTGCATCTAATAGTGTATATTCTTTCATTTCCATTCCTCCCTTAATACTAATGCTCCAAAAAACAAAATGAGAAACATTCTGCCTTAAGAAACACTAATTTAATATACTGTAACATGTACTACAATAAAATTTATAACAAATATATATGTCTATACAAATAAGGTAGATACACAATGAAGAATAAAAAATTAGGGAAGAAGGATAGGCTCAATTTAGATACATTGGTTAAAGACAGAATAAACAGAACTAAGAGATCCGTTTAATAGAAGTTCTGAGGAAGAAGAAGTTTTGGCTTGGATATATGGGCAGATGGTTATGCCACTGATCAGGATGGGGGATTAAGGAGGAGGATCAGGTTTTAAGAATGAATTAATAAATTTAATTTGGATATGCTAAATTTGAGTTGCCTGTGTAAACCTGAGGTAGATAATTCTGACAATGTGCATTTGATGATTTTGAGTCTTTGGCCAAGTAGTCAACCACTCTAAGCTTCTCATCTATAAAGCATGAATAACACCTACTTTGAAAGACTTGTGACACTGTATGAAAGCTGATTTGCTATCTTTAGGGATAAATTTGACTTTTTTAAAAGCAGCAAAACCTATAGAAGCAAATCTAATGAATAAAACTGGTGATCAATCTATGGAACAAAATTTACGAACATAAATTACATATAAATATAATATGTGTATAGCACTGTTCAGCAGATAATAAACTGAACAAAATAGTGCTTGCAAATTTCCGGAGAGAAGTTCTAAAGTTTTAATGGCTGAATTATTGAAATTTTAAAAAGGGTATCTATCTACTTTGAAAATTACTTGCAAGACATTTGGTTCTAGTAAATGTTTCTACAGACCTAAATAAACTGATTCTAAAGTGTATACAGAAAGGCAAAGGTACTAAAAGAGACAAAACAAGTCTTTAATAAAAAAGCAAAGTTGGAGGACTGACATTTGATTTCAAAACTTACTATAAAGCTTCACTCATCAAGACTGTAAGATATTGGCAAAGGAACTGACATAGAGATCAATGGAACAGAGCAGAAAGTCCAGAAATTGAACCACAAATTTATAGTCAACTTAAATTTGACAAAAGTGCCAAGGAAATTTAATGGAGAAATAATAGATTTTTGAACAAATGATGGTATAATTAATAAATGTCCATACATAAACAAAAAAGGAACCTCCTCATCTACCTAGTACTTTCTGCAAAAATTAACTCAAAATGGATCACAGACCTAAATGTAAAACATGAAATTTAATAGTGGAGCTACTGAAGCCTAATGCTTTCCCCCAAGTATGATGGCTCCTGGGCTTTCTTCAAATGCATATTCATTTCTACTTTCATTTCCTTTGGAATCACCCTTCTCTTCAAGGCAGGCTTACCTGAACTTGCTGTGGACTTTTACTTTGCAGGCATAGTCATAAGGGTAAATAAAGACTCACAAAATTGAATAAAAAAGTTAAGATGAAAGTGATGCCATGTGTAAATGCCTTATAAACAATAAGACTAGCACCTAGTGTAAAGATGCTGTGCCACACCATGTAGGTTTGTTTATATATACAGAAGAAACTAGTTCCTGAACTATTAATTTAATTAACTAATTAGCCTAGTGTTGATGCAACATTTATGTAAATATTAACCTTTAATATTCTTTTTTGAACTTCATTCTGCCTTCTATATAAACTTCTTGTGAGTATATTTTCATGTTCAGTTTGTTTGAATTAAGAGAATGAGCACATGGTTTTTGTAATTTATTATTGTAGTACAGAGGTATTCTTACCATATTGTATTGCTATTGTTACCATATATGAGCCATTATAATACTATTGTTACTGTTATTGCTACCATGTATGCACCGCTCATTAGAGATCCAAGTTACATACAAACTTAACTTCCAATGTTCAAACTGGAACATTCTAAGCAACGAAATAAGTAACACAGTATTATATAATCACCCAAATTATTAAATGAATATCTGTGAGTCTATATTGATATAAATGATTGAATAAATAAATGAGGAGAAGAGACAAATCTCCTATATAGAAGCATTACAAGTAATTATGTTGATATTCTCCCTTGCAAGAGGTGAAGGTCAACAACCCCCCTCCCTCATTCTTGAGTGTGGCCTATACTTACTGATTTGCTTCCAAAGAATAGAGTTTGAATTAAGTAACTTTACATTGAAGAATCTTTGCAAATCCTACCTTGGCCAGATGATCAGGGTAACTAACATCATTAGTAGTAAGTCATGTTGATACAATATAACCTTGAAATGTGATGAAAATGGCTCATTTATCCTCAAAACTAAGAACTCCAATCTAATCCATGAGAAAAACTTCAGAAAACCCCAAACTGAGAAAGCATCTATAAAATACCTGAGGAGTAATCTTTAAAATTATCAAGGTCACAAAAAACAAGGAAAGTCTGAAAAAATTATCACAGACCACAGCAGGCTAAGGAGATATAAGAACTAAATGTAATACAAAATCTTGGAAAGAATCCTGGAACATAAAAAGGACATTGGGAAAAATCAATGAAATCCAAATAAAGCAAAGAATTTAGTTAATAGTTAGAAAACAATATGGAATTCTCTCCTGTGACAAATGTACCATAGTCATGTAAGAAGATACCAAGGAAAAATGAGTGAGGTGTATATTTGAATTTATTTGTACTATCTTTGCATGTTCTGGAAATTTAAAACTATTTTAAAATTTTAAAAACTGGTTTAAAACCTTAGAAGTCCAAGTAAAGTGGCATAATGAAATATGAACAGAAAAAATGAATTATCCCATTATATAGCCACATAAACAGAAAATAAAAATTAAACAGAAAAGAAAGTAGTATATCACACAGTCATTTTTAAAAGTAGGGAGCAGGTGGAGGGGAAGAAGATAATTCTGGCTAGATTCACCTACCTCTTGCTTTTACCTATGAAAATATCAATAGACATTGGGAAAGGAGAGGGAGAGAACAAAATCCTGAGTATTTTTCACTAGTACCATACAGCCTGGAAATAATCTGAGAAGGAGTTAAGTAGATAGCCCAGAGAAAAGTAACAAAACCCTTCCAGAGGAAAAGGCTTCATTACTTAAAAATATTCTTAAAATCTGTACAGAGGAAGAAGAATCACCAAAGCTGACTGTTTGTTTGTTTTTTTTACTACAGTGGAAGAAGGCATAAAAGCTCCAAAGCAGAATCCCATGGACTCAGGATACCTATAAAGATAATAGGAATACTTTATGCATGACCCCAAACAAACTCCTAGTAGAGGACAGAATTTCTAACTAAAGGGCTATACAGCCCCCAAAGAGATCTTACCACACTCTATTCCTACTCCATTGTCATAAAGTTATAGAGAAAGGTATGAATAGTGCAATACCTTGCCAAGAGGGAACAGTTCAAAGAAGGCTAATTGGTCTAAAATAAGATGAAATATTTACCAAGGAAAATTCCCCTGTACCACTCTGTTTTAACAAAGAAAAGTTATTGACAGAATCACACATTTGAATCATGAACACGATGAAAAGAAATGATATGGCAACTACAAATACACAACAAATAAAACACTAAACATACCATGTAAATGAAATAAGATCATAATAAAAAAAGAAAACATAAACCAAGATGCTATGATTTGAATGTTTGCTTTCTCCAAAACTCATGTTAAAATTCAATTGCCTCCATAACAGTATTAAAAGGTGGGACCCTTTAGAGGTGATTAGGACACAAGAGCTCCACCCTTATGGGTTCAATTAATGTTGTTATAGACGGGTGAGTGCAGTCCCCCTTTGCCCTTCTCCCTTCTCATGTGATGGCACAGCAAGAATATTCTTGATACTCAGACCTACTATGAAATTAATTTATAGCTTAAGCTATATCCCAAATATGGCCCAAGAATATGGGGAAAGGGGAGAGGTACGGGAAGGGAGGGGGGAGAATGGGTGGAGGGAGGATGATTGCTGGGACCACACCTAAGGTTCATCTTACAAGGGTACATGTGAATCTTTCTAAATGTAGAATATAAATGT
The DNA here is from genome assembly GCF_000181295.1 of Otolemur garnettii. Taxonomy (NCBI): domain Eukaryota; kingdom Metazoa; phylum Chordata; class Mammalia; order Primates; family Galagidae; genus Otolemur; species Otolemur garnettii. Next base: position 1,724,357 of record NW_003852447.1, read on the forward strand.
CTTAACACAATAAAAAAAAAAAATATTCTTGAAAAATACATGTGTGTTGATGTTAGGCTTACCAGCCTCCAGAATTGTGAACCATAAATTTCTTTTCATTATAAATTTCCCAGTCTCAAGTATTCCATTATAAGACCACAAGGGAACTAACACACAAATTTTCCTACCAGTTGGTTGGCACTTTAGAACCCATAGGCTGCCAAACTGTATTGGTCCATTGTCTGTCAGGAGCCTGGCTGCACAGCATCACCACCTGAGCTCTGCCTCTTATCCCATCCTTCCCCATACCAACCGGATCCACTCAGTGGAAAAACTGTCTTCTTCCACAAAACCAGTCCCTGGTGGCAAAAACTGTTCAGTCCATGGCCTGTTAAAAACCAGGCTACACAGCAGGCAGTGAGCAGCAGATGAGCAATGGTGGGCAAGTTTCAGCTCTATTTACAGCTGGTCCACATACCTTACATTATCATCTGAGCTGTGCGTCCTATACTATCCACAGAAAAACTGTCTTCTATGAAACTGGTTCCTGGTCCCAAAAAGTTTAGGACCTTCTGCTTTAAAAAAATCATAAAAAGGGCCAGGCACATGCCCATAGTCCTAGCTCTCTGGGATGCCAAGGAGGGTGGATTGCCTGAGCTCAGGAGTTCAAGACCCCCCTGAGCAAGAGCAAGACCCTGTTTCCAAAAAAAAGAAAAAATAGCTGGGCATTATTCCAAGCGCCAGTAGTCCCAGCTACTCAGGAGGCTGAGGCATGAGAATCACTTGAGCCCAAGAGTTTGAGGTTGCTATGAGCTGTGATGCCAAGCACTCTACTGAGGGCAACAAAGTGAGACTCTGTCTCAAAAATAAAGAAATGAAATGAAATAAAAATAGGAAAAAATGTCTGGGCATTGTGGTGGGCACCTGTAGTCTCAGCTACTTGGGAAGCTGAGGCAAGGGGATCACTCAGACCCAGGAGTTAGAGGTTCCTGTGAGTTATGAAGCCAGAGCACTCTACCCAGGGCAACAGGGTGAGACTCTGTCTCAAAAAAAAAAAAAAAAATCATAAAAAGAACAATCATCCAGTAAAACAAAGTCAAAAGAGAAGATGCTAAAATAACAGAGTAAAGCATAAAGGGAAACAGAAAACTGAAGGAAATAAACTGAGAGCCAAAAATAAACTAATAAATAAAAACTAAAATTAACTAGAAAGAACAGGGAAGGGAACGATGGCAATTAGATAATTACTAACCTAAAGGGAAGATCTGAGACCATCACAATGAATACAGAGAAAGAGGATTAAAATAATTATTGAACAGATAACAGATTAGGAAAAAATTGTCCTATATAAAGATAACTTGAGTCTCAAATACAAAACATAAACAACAAAATAGAAAATCTGCAGATGATAAAACTTCCATGAACTAAAGAGAGCAACAAATACTCCTTCGAGGCTCAGCGCCTATAGCTCAACCAGCTAAGGCGCCAGCCACGTACACCTAAGGTGGCGGGTTCGAATCCCCAGCCCGGACCCACCAAACAACAATGACG